>NW_027210606.1:4012500-4357500 GCF_029030835.1 Brachyistius frenatus | reverse complement strand
ATCTACAAAGTGCACAAAGAGAAGCTATGTCATAGCCTCGACACACACCCACCCTAAACTAGTATCCTAGACTACTGCGTATGTGCGTATGTGTGTGTGTCATATGTGTGTGTGTGTGTGTGTGTGTGTGTGTGTGTGTGTGTGTGTGTGTGTGTGTGTGTGTGTGTGTGTGTGTGTGTGTATGTGTGTGTGTGTGTGTGCATATATGACCCTGTATAGGAGTTTAACTGGAACACAGGGCAGTAGGAAGCATGCAGTATGACCTGAAGGCTAGCTAAGAGAAGGAAGCGAGGATGCTCTACCGTATGTCTGTAGATCTATAAACACTCGAACACACACCCTCATCCTGAGAGGCTTTGACGGGTGGCCGGCGTTTGGTCCACTTTTAGTTTTTTGGAATGTTCAATTCGCTGACATCAACAATAACAAACAGTCTGTGTTTTTTTTTTCTTCTTCTACATCCCCTTAACAACGGACACAGCGTGTGTGTGTGTGTGTGTGTGTGTGTGTGTGTGTGTGTGTGTGTGTGTGTGTGTGTTCCAGTGTTTATACATCTGCTGGCAGGACCTGACACACTTCTCAGACCTGTCTCCTGACCAGCTGCTCGCCTCCCAGTCTAGTCTATTACATAGATAGTAATTTCCATTCAAGTCAAGGAGTACTATAGTGTAGTTTACTACTCTTTAAGCCATGCTGGCAGTGCAGTTTGGAGACTCAGACAACATACGGGTTGACTGTAGAAATCATAGTGCAACAGGAGAGTCCTGGAGAGGGGCGGGTGTGTTTAGGAGAAATGTGTGTGTGTGTGTGTGTGTGTGTGTGTGTGTGTGTGTGTGTGTGTGTGTGTGTGTGTGTGTGATCTCAGAAAGAAAGGGGTTTTCTGTGTCCCCTTTATCTCCAAGAGGCTGGTGAGAGGGCGGGACAGGTTGGCTCGTCTTCCAAACACTCCATCGAATCTCCCGTCACGTCACACTGTTGGCGTTTTTAGCCCCCACGTACAGTGTCCCTCTTACTCCGCCAGGATTTCGATTTGTCTTGTCAGACGTATTTGTCAGTTCGTGCCTCGTAGCCCACAGCTTGAGGCTAGTACACACTAACATTCACACACACTCTTCATCTCGTTTTGTGCCTCCAGGTGTCCCCGTGGCCACATCCCTGCCCTATAGAGGGTGTGATAAAGAAAACAATGATATATTTACTCAGCATCACTGTTAACCTTTTAGTCCCGAGCAGACCTTCCAAGTCTTTCACCCGTGTGTGTGTGTGTGTGTGTGTGTGTGTGTGTGTGTGTGTGTGTGTGTGTGTGTGTGTGTGTGTGTGTGTGTGTGTGTGTGTGTGTGTTTCTGTGTATGTGCTTAGAATCGGAGCTGCCTGGTCCGGTCACACACACCTCTTTCTTGCATGCGTGCGTGTTGGTGTGTTTTCGGTGAGAGTAAGTGTGTTGTGTGTGACTCTCAGACGTCAGACTCGATGCTGGGCATGCGGCGGTAGAGCCGGGGTCGGTTGCCGCCTGCGCTCGAGGCTCGTGGTGCTGTCACATAGCTCATTGGTTGAGAGGCAGCGGGTGGGACCATGTAGGCCACCACAGGAGGCTCCTGCTGAGGGTAGAACACCTGTTGGTCGACATGGCCGCCGTGCTGGTTGATGGAATGGCTGCCGTGGTTACCGAGGGTAAGCGACAGCGGCATTCGCTGCTTATAGAGCTCGTGGGCAGAACTTCTCTGTGGCATGCGTGTGACAGCCTGGGAGGCGGGATCTCGTTGTGTTGTGCCAGGGGCGGACTGGAGGAAAGGGTTGTGAGAGGGGCGGTCGGGCAGGAGACTCTTCGAGCGCCGGGGCAGAGGCATTGGGGCGTCCAGGCTGTGGTGGTGGGAGGGCGACGGAGAAGGCGGGCTGCGGCTGCTGAACGGACGGTCAGAGCGCATTGTGAGAACGTTGGCGTAGGCCCCCTCATCCAGGGTCAGCTCCCTATCCCTATCTCTGTCGGGCAGGCTCAGTCCCCGCAGGTGGGGGTGGGCCTGCGACTGCCGCTCGGGAATGCCGTCCGGAAGCATGTTCTCGTAGGAGTGCTGGCGACTCAGCTGGAGGTGCTGTACCGGCGAGGGAGTGGGCAGAGGAGAAGGGGAGGAAGGGGAGGGCTCGAAGTGGCTGACGAGCCCGTCCCCTTCGCCCACCAGGCCCAGCTCGCTCTGGGGAAGGTAGTGTGTAAACATGTCCCCGCTGTGTGGGTGAGTGTGTGCGTGGGAGTAGTGTGAGTGCAGGTGGTCTTCGCTGATGTCATACAGGTTTCCCAGGTGGGCGCAGGCATCACAGCGAGCTTGTGGTGAGCGAACAGTGTAGAGGCCGGAATAACCGCTCAGTTTAGTCAGGCAGGAGCGGCAGTGGCCGGGCCTGGCGGTTTGTGTACCCGAAGCTGCACCTGGAGCTTCGAATGAACCTCCAGGCTTCTCCTTCACACTGGAAGAAAAGAGGACGACACTGATTATACACAAAGAGACAATACAAGCACTTAACGCAGGCTTTTATTTGTGTTTAATGCTGAATACCCGCTGTGCGTGTAGGTGCTGTATTTCTTGTCCTTCAGGGAGTGCAGGTCGGCTTCAGCGCTGTGACTGTGGTGAAGAAGGCTGGCGCTCAGCTGCAGAATGGGTGTGTCCACTTGGTGGGAGAGTGTGTGTGAGTATGGGCTTTCAGGTGGAAACAGGTCAGGGGGGTAACTGAGGTCATCGCCTCCCCCCTGGCTGTCTCGCTGGTACGGGGGAGCAGAGTGGAGACTGGCCTGGTCTGAGTCAATGGAGTAGATCTTGGATGCTCCGCTGCCTCCCCCACCCCCACCCCTCTTCCTCAGCTGATTGATGGGTTTAAATCCGCCCCTCGCCGCCATGGAGTCAGAATCTTTGTGTGATGCCGGCCGACTGGAGCACTCCGACATGTCAGAGTGTGGCGGCTCTTCAGGCATGTAGCGCTGGCTCTTCATTGTCGGAGGGCCGGACCCAGACGCCGGGGCGGGGCTCTGGCCTGGAGAAGTGACAGTCGGCTGAGTCTTCAGCGTCTCCACACTTTTCTTCCACAGGGCTCGAGGCTTTGATGCAGTGCAGGCCGGCCCGGGGAGGCGGGTCTTTCCGTTGTCGTTGGTGATTGACAGCTGGGGCTTGTTGGGGCTGGTCTGGTGAGCGGGGGGTTTTTGTTGCACGGGAAATGGCGCAGCATTATTTAGGAGGTTTTTGTGTCGTCCGGACAATGACATGAAACCCTGCGGACCCGCAGCGTTGCTATAGAGACCAGGACCCTTCTGAGGCAGACTTTGCAGTGAGTTACCTAGGAGACAAGGAAAGATGCACCTCAGACAGCAGATACAATAGATGGATGTTTGGATGGATGCTCAGCCAGTTAGCTGATACATTATCTGCTGTCATAGTCACATAGTGTGTACCTTTTAATGCGTTTCCATATTCTATACATGACAGTCAATCCCATTACAGCCTGGGGACTATAACAAGGTGAAGGGAGTCACCTTTACTAAGGAATACACAGACTATATAGAAAAGGCAGGGAAAACTAAGTATGTGTGAACTATTCTATTACCCGATCTGGGCAAGTAGAATTGATAAATTTTGATTTAATGGCTACTGAAAATACAGAGTGTATGCTGGACTCTATATAAAAGTATTCAAAGTACCTTTCCCCATCATGTCGAGGATGTTCGGCTGCACGAGGACAGTGTTGCGTTTGGGGGAGGACAATGCCATCGACTTGGCAGACTTGAGCAGGTGCAACATGTTGGCCTGAGGACTGAAGTCCAACTCTGGGGCCTTCTTCTTCATATCTATGTGGACGCCATGGATGCAGCTCCATATACCCTGAGAGGAGAAGGAGGAGGAGGAGGAGGAGGAGGAGGATGAGGAGGAGGAGGACGACGGGAGGTGGAGGAGAGGAGAGGAGAGGAAAGGAAAGGAAAGGAGAGGAGAGGAGAGGAGAGGAGAGGAGAGGAGAGGA
Organism: Brachyistius frenatus; assembly: GCF_029030835.1. Lineage (NCBI taxonomy): Eukaryota > Metazoa > Chordata > Actinopteri > Embiotocidae > Brachyistius > Brachyistius frenatus. Next base: position 4,353,504 of record NW_027210606.1, on the reverse strand, counting down.
AAGGAAAGGAAAGGAAAGGAAAGGAAAGGAAAGGAAAGGAAAGGAAAGGAGAGGAGAGGAGAGGAGAGGAAAGGAAATTGCAAGAAAGAGATGAAAGGAAATGAGAGGGAAGGAGGAGGGAGATCAGGGAGAAAATAGTAGAGCAAGTGTAATTCTCAGCCCAGTGACTTCACAAAAAAAGTTCAGACATGCATGAGCCTAATTTCCTTGGGAGGTAAATTAGCAGAGACCTCTGTATCCTAGCTCAGCTGCGTTTCCTAACCTCATTCTGTTTTGTCATGTGGCTAGAAGAGATAATCGCCACTTTTTTAGATAAACTGCTTTCGGAGGCGCCCGGAAAATTTTATTTAGGTGATGATGTCACCGGAGGGGGGCCTCTGAGTGCAACGAGATGTTCTTCCTAGAGCCACTTAACCTCCAATATCGCGGCTCTTACGGCATGCGCTCGCCGAAAGACCGACCGACCGACCGACACACACGCACGCACGCACGCACGCACACACACACACACACACATCGCACTCTTTTAGTAAAACACTTAATGTGTGAAATGCTGCTCGTCTGGAATAAAAGCCCTGCCTAACAGAGACATGACATATGAATAATGAAATAGTGGTCTGTCTGGTTGAGCCCATTTGTGTGTTGTGTGTGTATATTTAGGTTTGTGTGTGTGCATCTGTCTATCTGTCTGCATGTGTGTGTGGTCAAGCCTGTGGCTCACCTAGCTCCACAAGCAAATATTTGGGACCATTTTTAACTTTGTAAGACCTACTTTTGTGTGTGTGTGTGTGTGTGTGTGAGACAGAGGAAGAGAGAGCCTCATGTGTATGTATATGAGTGTGTGTCCACGTTCTCATCCTCTTAGCTGTTTGAGTCCATTATCCTGCCGTCCATATGTACAGCAGTAAATTCCTCTCTGCCTCAGCTTGCCTCGGTAATTACACCATCCCCCTTTTCCTCTTTTATCACACACACATACATACAAAGATTCCTTCTGTATCTCAAGTCACAGTTGTGTTTTTTCAGACATATGCATCACACACATACACATTCCTGTACATTTTCAGAAACAATCATGTGAATTTTAGACTCATCAGCCGTTCAACCAACTAAAAGTCCCGTTAGCGTGTGTGGTTTTGCATTTCCTCTGCATTCGAAGAACCATGAAGATTAGGCAAATTAGACAGATAATGGATTCAAATTTGACTCCTTCGTTTGAGATGAAATGTTTGCCCAACAAGACAATAACAGAGAAGTTTTGTAATTTACTGTGATGTTTGAATTGATGTTGTTAAACCCCACAAAGGCTTGACGCCCGTCTTCAAAGTCGCAATAATGTGCTGAGTTGTTTTTTTCTGTCTATTTTCTTCTTCTGGGCATTTAACCACGTTGAAACAATTTGTAAATTCGGTTCTGTTTGCTCCTCTTGCTGATTCTCTGTATTTAGCCCACTCTGCCTCTATCTCATGCTCTTTTAGAGTGGTGTGTGTCGGCTGTTCTGCTAAACATCAATAACATTACAAGAAATTCCCATCCGTGGCCCCTCATATTGATATTGCAACAACCAGCGCTTTTTTACAGTCTGGATCAATGCTGAACATCAGCGGTTGCACTCTGGAGGACTTTGTTTGATGAGTAAGTGGTGATCAACATTGCAAACTCGAAACATCCTAAAGTACTAAATGAGATGCAAGGGAGGCGAAAACTGTTACCCAGGAGCCAAAACTGGGCGCACTTCCTGACCAAACGTCCTGCAGTGGTGATGTTTTTATGAGATGTGTTTCTTTTTGCTCACCCTGCTGATAGTAAAGAGCAGACCCGGCCTTCCAGTGCAGACGCCGGTGAAGCAGTATCTCAGCCTCCAGTAGAAAAGGTGCTCTGAGATGAAGGTGAGGATGGAGAGGCCCATGGCCGTGGCCAGCATGTAGAAGACCCCCGCCATGTTGTCCACGTCGAGCTGGCTGGACATCACCTCGTTCTTCTCATTGTGGCAGATCCCAGTCAGCCACTGGGCCTCCAGCTCCTCCATCTCACCTGTTGGAATCAGGAAAGTGAAGGTTTTCAGATGATGGCAGGAAAATAAGGGTGTGACGAATGAAGGAGAGCACAGAGAGAGAGACATAGAGAGAAAGAGAGAGAGAAAGGATGGGATGGGCGGCAGATGGTGAGTGAGATGTGTGGTGAGAAAAAGAGTGTATCATTATGGGGGAAGATGGAGAGGAGAAGGGAGGAGGGGCGAGAGGTGAAGTGGTAAATAGATCGTAATGGAAAGGAGACGGGAGGTGGAGTGAAAAAAAGTGGTTGTAGGAGGAGGGGGAAGAATTGATAGTGAAGGACTGATAAGGAAAGATGGGAGGAATTATTATCTGACTCAGTGGGCTTGTGTGTTGGAGTCCGTGTGTGCTTGCGCATGAGGGGTGTTTGCCCTGAATGAAAAAGGCCTGGATGTGAAGCAAAGCGCTTTAGTGGTTTCATCGGTTTGATTTGTGTCTGGCTCATTCTCTTTCTTCCATTCCCACCATCTCACAGCTTATTATACAGAACAATCTGGAGGAGTAAACATAACAGGACACGGTGGGCACACACACACACACACACACACACACACACACACACACACACACACACACACACACACACACACACACACACACACACACACACACACACACACACACACACACACACACACACACACACACACACACACACACACAGAGTAATGATGATGAAATGGTGTGTTAAGACTAGCCCCTGATAGCTTTCTGACAGTGGAAAGGGGGAGAGAGGGGGTGTTGGGGGAGGGATAGCTGAGCAATGGCACAACTGTTCTCATATTAAAGCCCTGCAACAACTTAGAAACTTCACATTTTCACTGCAGTGTGACTGAGATGGTGCGGGACGCCTCACCGTCTCCGATGATGCCCAGTATGGCCAGATCGACATGACGTTTCCAGTAGGATCCTTTCTGCAGGGCAATGCCGTAACCCGTGGTGGCGAAGATGTAGCCGCTGCCGATGGTCACCAGCTTACAGCCATCGTCCCTTCCCGCCATGTAGTTCAACACCGCGGCGTCGTAGATGAAAGCATCCAGCTTTCTGTAAGAAAAGTAACAGAATAGGTCAACATGTCTGTCTTGCAGATGTCGGTTTTTCGATATGAAACTAAAACCAACTTCCTGAAGTCTTGGGTGTTTCTCAAACTCAAGGATGTGTCCTTGGCAAGACTGCTTCCTAGAACCCGGACAACATATAATAGAACAGTTTAGTTGTTAGCTAGTTTTAAATGATGAATTGCAGCCAGGTGGAGCATTATCGCTAACTACTGCGGTGTTATAGAGTCCTTATATGGTAGGGCTGCGTCTCTAATTAAGTATTAACTAATACTTGCTATTTTGAGTGAATAAAAGCGTTCAGACCGACAGGTATGGAAACATTGCACTATAAGTACCTAGATGATGGAGTCAAAACAGTCCACAAACAGAGTATGAAACGATGGACAGTTTTCACTCTCAACAGTCGCCATCATGTCTACGTAGCGAAAAAGGAAAAACCACAAACCTGTTTTCAAACTACAGTTGTTGCAGAAAGCTGCACATAAAAAAATATAAGTTGTACACATCCACTCCAAAGTGTTTCTTTCTTAGTGAAAGAAAGGAACGTGTTAATCAGATGTACATCAGGAGAGACGGCTGCTCTTATTGTAGTGAGAAGGAGACGCAGAGAAACCAAGGAATACGTAGAGAACGCGTTTCTCAAAACATGTTTGCGATGTCAGAGACAAAAATAATTCAGACATATCGTCTGTCCAGTGAAGACACTTTTGAGTTATCAAATGAACTGAATAATGACGAACAACAAGGAGGAGCCACACAAAACCAGCAGCTCTCGCAACTCCCCATTTCCTTGCCTCTGGGTCATTCCAGCGTATCGCCACGGAGATATCCCACCCAGTCCCGTTTTTCAGGTGCACTGTCACAGGTCCTGAATGCCATGTCCCAGAGAAATCACAAGATAGGCAAACATAATGTTCCCACTGAATGAAACCAAGTTACCTGCTGATCACAGGAAGAGCTGAACCTGCTGCTCAGGCATCTCTTCCACCGGCCCTTCTGTCGTATTTGCCGACGTTTTATTATCAAGCCAATTTATCTTTTATTTTTCGCCTAATAGCTTGCCATCTTCTCTAAATTTCATCTTTTGATCTTTTTGTTTTTCCCACGGCATTGACTTTCTTGCTGATAATCTCCCATATAGCATTTCTTCTTGTTATATTTATATCTATTTGCTGTAGCTCAGCAATGTGCTTATTGGCCTCCTCCACTAGCACCTTTGATTCAATGGGATCAAATTTCTTTTTCTTTTTGCGGTCATTCTGTTTTCCATCCAAACGGTCCATTGAAACATTTGAATAGAACCATTTGGACCTGATATCAATGATACAATTATATGCAATATAAATGTGCCAACTTGATGGAATAAACATGCAATTTAGTACCCGTTATTTGAGCTCTTAGTAAGTCAGGCCCCGAGTATACGAACATGTCCGTGTACTAACAGAAGCGTGAATTAAGACACAGCACAAGTGTGCGTCACTGAAAAGGCTCCCCCCTTGAATGTGCGCGCAAGATTGTAGGGGTTTTAAGGATGATACACCTGATACATCCTCGAAACCTCTCTGAACCAAGCACTGTGTCCTTGAGAGAATTTTGAAGGATCCTAGATATTAGAAGAGTGCTTCAGAGGATTTGATGACACAGCAGCCTATCAAGGCCTATCAACCCTTGAGATTGAGAAACACTTGTTGTCGCCACAACCAGCAGAGAATCCAGGAAGTCACTGCAGCAGGCCGAGAAAATGTCCCACACAACTGTCATTTTTACACCTTGTTGTGGAACAACAGCTTAGTTTGAAGGACTAGTTCAACATTTTGGGAATCACACTTGTTTATTTCCTTGCTATGAGTTTAATGAGGTGAATGACACCACTTGGATGTCTGTTTCATTAAAAGCTGGAGATGAAAAACTTAACACACCACCACAACCACAGCTTGTTGTTTTTATGCTTTTCTTCTTTAACTGAATAAACAAACCATAAAGGTTAATCAGCCAGCTTTTGATGTGCTTCACTACAGATTTTGAAAGACGTAGACAGTCATTTATATTTTTTCTGCCTTTTCTACAATCCTTTGTTTATTTTCTTGTGAAATCTTGAAATACTTTTACCTCTTCAGGCCTGTAAAAACGTTTTCTGTACATGAAATCTGAGAAGGATAAATAATTCTGTGACATCTCACAGCTCATACTTTGAACAGGCCACAAACTGTAACATTGGGGCCATAAAATTACATTTTAAAAGGTGTCAAGACAGAAATACCAGAGCTTGTCCATTAAAATACACAGGACACCCAAAATTAAGGATGCAAATTGATCCTATGATCCCAAGTTTTTAAATTGCTCATTACAATGCCATTTCTTAAAAAACAAACAAACAAACATTTCAAATAAAAATGATTATGAAAGAAAATGTCTGTAGCTTGTATTCACCTGATGGTAAAGCAGAACGAGATCAAATTTGACACAGCAGGCTTCCACGCTGAAACCTAATGTAGGTATAGTGTTGTGACAGAAATACTGTTTTTTACATTCACAAACAGGCTTTTAGGATTACTCCCATCGCACAGTTTTCTTGGAGCTGATATATTTCATGCAAACCAGATTTGGACTGACGGAAATTACTCTCCCGTATTCATGCTAGCGTAGTAAATATTCACGCACGAGATGCCTTTGTTCACGCGTAGCTCTACTTCTTTACTCGCAGGTTTTTGTCATTATTCTGTCACGACAGGCCGCATTCAAACTAAGGAGCCACAATTTGTATCTGACATGGAAATCTCATGATGTGGGCCGAATACATGTGAGCTCAGCGAAAAAATAAGTCTGATGAATGGTTACGAAAACACAATGTAGCACAGAGCCGCTACGACCCTCCTACATAACAGGAAAACCCTGTTTTTAACTTAATTATAAGGGAAATGGTTTTATATGATGGAATGAATAGACCCTTTGGCCCTCCACATTACATATGTATGCATAAATAGAAGATAAGCACACAGTAAACAAATACATGGGCTCCATGTTGTTGCAAAACTTTGAATTTTGTCGTACTAATATTCAATAAACATGTAACTTGTGTCAAAGAATATTTCCTGATTGGACTGAAAATTGCCTCAAACTCCAGAGTGTTTACATTTTCTTCTGTCAAAACAACCAATTTTGTGCCAAAGAATTCAGCTAAATACTGATGATTCGGCTAAAAACATTAATTATACAGTTGTATAAACAAAGCCTAATATATGAGAGGTTAGAAACAAAGCCTATCTATTTGTTATGCTGTATCAATAAAGTAATTACTGCAGAAAGGGAAAAGCAACAAGTGAAATTATGTTTGGAGAAAATACCATAAAGATCAAAGCCCACAAAACTAATGAACAAATAAAAGCACCGCAGCCGTCCTTCTATTAGTGTGTGTTTAGGAAGAAGAACTGAAGGTAGCAAACTCCAGAACAAATTACACTCTCCTTGTTTTGGCAGCTCCCTCTGCAGCAGCAACAAGACTCCATAATGAGTCCTTGCAGACAGCGTCTGCATTTTACTGTCAGAGACAGAAACACTCAGCACAGTTACTGCAGCATTTTAGCATAAGCTACTGCTGGGCCACATGAGGTTGGGTTCCTGTGTGATGCATTGTCTTTTCCTATTCATTTTCACATGTTCTTAAGCATATGTGCAGTTTGTAAAGAGAATTACGCCCCTCAAGTACAATAAATCTCAAGGGGATGTGAGCTGGCTCGACAAGTTTACAGTACCCGGTCTTGAGGGTGACCAGTGCATCCTGGACGCCGGTCTGATGGTATTTGGTCATGTACTGATGCATGTCTGGATAGTTCTTCCTGATGTTGCGCTCAGTGCTGCCGTTGGGAACCGTCCCGAAGCGGAATGGAGGGGAATAGGAGTATGGACTCTGGAACTGCAGGGGGGGAAATAAAGAAAGTAAATGAGAGACGTATAGTTTACAAGAGGGTGATGAACAGACGGGACATAAATACACAAAAAAGTTAAAAAAAAAATAGAAACTTAAAGACAAAGTAGAAGTGCGAGACAGCAGGAAGAGACAACATAAGAAAGGGAGGGGAAGACGCAGAGTCCAAGAGGGAGTGGGAGCAAAAGTGTGAAAGAGAAGGAAAGACACAGGGGAAGGAGAGAGGAGGAAGAGTGGAGAGTGACAAGAGGAGACAAGGAGGAAGGAGGAGGGAGAGACAGTGGAGTGGACTCATCAGTCATCATCATTGTGTGTCCAGTCTAGCGTAAGACTGGCTGGGGTTCTGCTGACACTACCAGCCTCTGCAAACTACACACACACACACACACACACACACACACACACACACACACACACACACACACACACACACACACACACACACACACACACACACACACACACACACACACACACACGTCTTTGATGTATGCATCCTGTGTGTGTGTGTGTGTGTGTGTGTGTGTGCGCGTGTGCCTGTAGGTCTGCTGTGCTGGCAGTGTTAGTGCGGTGACAGCTACGGCCAGAGGGTTTGGACTGTTGAGGCCTGAGGGCGCTCCCCAGCGAGTCCTGTCTGGCCGCAGGGCTGGCATCCATTACAAGAGCAACTGTGACTGTGAATGTGTTTAGTTTCTTCTGTGTGTGCGAGTGTGTGTCCGGATGTGTGTGATCCCACCTTCTTGTCAGACAGTCCGGTGACTTGGTCCACAAACTCTTCCTGAATCATGAAGGCAGCCAGGTTGGCAGTGTAGGAGGCCAGGAAGATGACAGCGAAGAAGGCCCACACTGAGACGATAAACTTGCTGGTGGTACCCTTCGGGTTCTGCACAGGCACAGAGTTGTTGAACACCAGACCCCACAGCAGCCATATGGCCTTACCGATGGTGAATGATGGACCATGTGGGTCTGACAGCGTGAGGAAGGGGAGTGGAGGGAGCAGTAAAAAAAAAAAAGGCAAAGTGAGAACAGATTAGAAGAACTGAGGGAGGTAAAGTTCACGAAACCTTAAATTTACATTTTCAGTTGTTGGTGAGGATGATTTTTGTACAAGACAAAATAAATTCTACTTTTTATTCCCTGAAAGTCGCACTTTAGTACCAACTAATTAAATGCTGAAAGGTTTTATCGTAGATATTCTATATTTTCGCAAATCACCACATATGCTATAATGTTTTCAACTATGAAAAAAAAAATCCAAAGGAAAAATTTAAACGGAGAGTTTTATGATTCAGTTTGAGGCCATATTAGTTTTTGCATTTGATGTTTTTGTAATGTAACTCGTACTGTATAATGAGGACATTATCTGTAAATGGAGGAAGAGAAAGACTATTTAATATAATAGTACCAGAGGGGTGACATTGTAATATAATGTGACACAATTATTGGATTTCATTTATATTTATGCCGACAGCTCGCGCATTTTGTCATTGTGAACAACAGGCCATAGCTTCAGTTGGGAGAATAATAAGTGGGTGAAGACCAAAACTTCTCTTGGCCAAATTAAATCAAAGCCAGAAACAAATACAGTAAGACTGATCAGATTTAGAATTTGCAAGAACAACCAATCTAAAAGTGTTTTATAGACTCATATTGCAGAGAAAAAAAGAACAAAAATTACAAAACTGCTTGTAAGATTAAAGTGCCTGCAGATAGCTGCATGTTCAACATAACACAAGGATGAAATAAAAACGCTCATAAACTGCACACTGTAATGTTTTTGATGCTGTGGTCGGAAAATCTTTATACTTGCAAATGTTTGCATGCGCAGTAAAGCCATGAGCTAACCACCGAAGGAACGGATACATATATTTGCTGTTTTGCTGGAGATGAGAGGTAAGTAGATGAAGAAAAAAAAACCTATTGCTGTCATTTTATCGCTCGTTTATATGAATATGAAGTGAAAGCTGTTAACTTCTTAGCCTAGCTTAGCATAAAGAGTGCAAACAGGGGAAAATGGTTAGCCCAGCCGATTATGCGGCATAACACCACATTGTGTCGTTTACTGATTCAGTTTTTGTGAACTACATTTTTTTTTTTTTTTTTTTTTTACCATTAGACAGAGCCAGGCATGTTGTTTCCCCCACTTCGAGTCTTTATGCTGAGCTAAGCTAATAGGCAGCTGGCTGTTCAGCACAGACATCAAAGAGGTATCAAATAAACATGTTTCCCAAAATGTCACACTTCTGTTTTAGGTCCTCAATGATAAGGCAATTAATGCTGAAAACAAATGTTAATTGTGAGTTGAGTACTTAAATGCTAATGACAGCAGCAAACCACTTTCTCCCAGAAAGTTAATAAGTTCATTGGAACAGTTCTCAGATACACTGAACTCCTTAATGGTGAGATTATGTGTAAAGTCGTTTTAAACTAGCTTTACATAGTTGAGCACTGTTGTTTCATCAGTGTGTAAAATTAAAAAACAGTAGACTAAACACATTGTACAGATTTATTGAACCGTGCTCAGAAGTGCTGAGAGGGAAATCAAAGAAAAAAAAAACATGCTGCTCCTGCTTTGCCCATGAGCTCATTTAAATGTTAAAAGACTCTAAAATGTAACTTTGTGAGAATACAACTTTTACACAATTCAGAGCCAGCAGGGCAGCTCCAGGCTCTGGATTTTGATTACAGTTTTGGCAACCATAGCTTTGGGAGAAACATGAATGCTCTCTAACATTTCCTGGACTGAAGTCTGAACTATGAACACAGCAATAATAGGTCACTTCTTTTGCTTCAGGGGAAACTTGAATTTGTGCTCCCGGGAGAAGCGATCGGTGTGATATTTCTGATTGTGTGTGTGTGTGTGTGTGTGTGTGTGTGTGTGTGTGTGTGTGTGTGTGTGTGTGTGTGTGTGTGTGTGTGTGTGTGTGTGTGTGTGTGTGTGTGTGTGTGTGTGTGTGTGTGTGTGTGTGTGACTCTACCTTTGCCTTGGGCCAAGTTGCGGTTGAAGCCCAGTGGACTCACAAACTCGAAGAGGAAGACGGCGATGGCTGTGACAATGAGCAGCATCACAAACATCATCACCCAGACCGATGCACTGAAGGGCTCTGAGAGGACAGAGAGAGAGAGAGAAGGGGGACAGAGTTAAAGAGAAATCGAGGACATGAGACAGAGAGACTGTATCGGAGACCCAGTAAAAACGACGGACGTAGAAGGAAAGCGGTAGACAGACTCGAGGAAATTAAAAAACAGAAGGGACGAGGGGGAGATAAAGCGAGGAAGGGATGATAGAGAAGACAGAGTGAGGGGAGACAGACAGACGGACTGAGGGAGGGAGGGAAGGAGGGAGAGTTAGTCACAGAGAGTTTGACGGAGCACATTTCCATATTTCTCATTATTCCCTTGGATGAGAGCTGAGAGAGGGAGAGGCCTGGGGCGGGGGAGATGGCGGAGGAAAGGGGGAGAGAGAAAGAGGGGGAGACAGACAGAGGGGGGAGAGAGAGAAGAATCAAACTCTGAGTGATCTGGTGTGCCCTGCTGTGGGCACGTGTGTGTGATCTATTTGTGTGCATGTGTTTGGTGTGGAGCAGGCAGGAGTTCAGATGAGTGCCACAGACGTTGAATCCAGACCAACTGTACATATGTGTGTGTGTGTGTGTGTGTGTGTGTGTGTGTGTGTGTGTGTGTGTGTGTGTGTGTGTGTGTGTGTGTGTGTGTGTGTGCGTGTGTGTGTGTATGTGTCACTGTATGTGTAAGTATGTAACTGCCAGGGTTACCCAACCCTGAGAGATTGTGCGCTGAGGTGCTTCTAATATGAGTGCAAGAGATACTGAACCGTCACTGATACCCTGGCCCAGGCTCAACACACACACACACACACACACACACACACACACACACACACACACACACACACACACACACACACACACACACACACACACACACACACACACACACACACACACACACACACACACACACAATCATACAATAAGTTCCATATAAATACACACACAAAGCATTCACCCCTTAATATACGTACGGCCAAAGCACATTCATTCTCCACACATCCGTGACTCAGTACGTACACGTCCCAGTATATTTGTGCAGTATCAGACACACTTTTTTTTGTTTTTTTTGTTTTGCTTACACACACATACACATACTGACACATGGTCCAATACATTCCCTTGCTCCCCACTTCGCTCCAATGACAATACAAGACATTAGGCAAGCACAGAGGAGCGCTTCAGTTTCTAGTCATCTGAACAACTGGATGATGAGGTGGAGGAGGAGGAGGAGGAGGAGGACGAGCAGACGAGAAGAGGAGGAGGAGGAGGAAGAGGAGACGAGAAGAGGAGGAGGAGGAGGACAGGAGGTGAGTATCAGGAGTGCTTTGTCTGAGCTGATTTTTCAAAAAACAGCTGGCACGCTCCACTTGCTCTGCTCTGGTGGAAATATTAATGTGCTTAGGGTGTTGAGGCCCAGATAGAGTCAGAGTACAAATGGAATGTGGCCAGCATATATTGTCTGAATAAAATATTGCATTTTATGTTCAGGATTTCGCCAGCATGTAAGCACCTCTCCTTTATTCTGTCCCCAGTAGTCAGCTCACAGAGAGAGTGAGAGGGGGGGGGTGTAGTAGTAGTAGTAGTAGGAAAAGAAGACACAAAAAAGAAGACAAAAAGAAGTAGACATTTACCGAGGAAGGCTGAAGGAGAGACGGTCCCGTTGCTACGTGACACCATGACGCTGATGCCAGTCTCCACAAAGGGCACGGAGAAGTCAATGGCCTCTGACCTCTCCTCATTGATGGTCAACGAACCGACAGCCATCACCGCCTTCTTATACACCACCTGGCAAACACAGAGATGCACAGTTCAATTGAGTACATGACCTACTACCTACACTGACAGGAAATAAATACAGTGAAGCTCGGTAAATATTTGGACAGCATCGGACCATTTTTCATTGACTTGCTCCTCCGTTTTTATTTTGGATGTGAAATATCACAATGACTGAGGGTACAACACATAATGTCAGCTGTAGTTGGAGGGCATTTCAGCCATATCAGATAAAAAGTAAAAACACAGCTGTCTGTTTCAGAGTACCACCATTTCTGTGTGTCTGAATGTATCCTGACAGACAGACATTCCTCTCGTAAAGATGTCATTTTGAGCATGTAGTCAGATGTTATGGTGTTTTGAGACGTAATTGTCAGAAGGCCTCAAGCGGTCCGCTCCTTTAAACCTCACCACAATCTATGAATCACGTTGTCGGGCTCCGTTTATCAGATGGTTTATGTCTCAGTTTCAACCTTTAAGGATTTTACTATGACAGCACTTAGCTTAAATTTTTATAAGCGACTGAATAAATCCTTTCCAGAGAAGAAAAACTATAGTGATGGAGTAAGCCTCGAGGTATCCTGCCTCTTTTTATAACCTCAACTCATGAAAGAGTACATTTAAGACTATTCAGTGATGTTTTACAGAATATTTAAAAAAATAAATATTTGATACAGATGACAAATCAGCATTTTTGCGATGTTTTGCCACTAAACATATTTTAATTAAGCTCTGTTTTTGTTTTAATGTGTATTATAAAACCTAACAAATCAATTTAAAAGAGGATAGTATCAGTTTTGTGTTTTGAGGTTCGGTGATAAGATGACCCTAATCGTAAACATTTGGATCATTGATTGTAGCTCTTTAGAATAAAGCTGGTGATGATCCTACTTTCCACATTGTTAACAAACCCCATGAAACCAACAACAAATCAATTCCACTGATTGCATCGTTTGTGTAGCCGGAGCCTGATATATGTTATTCCTCTGTGCCACAGGGCTCCATCATTGTCCGAGCTGCATTAAAAAGACGTCAATGATTGTTTATTACAATGAACACGGGGACTGTCGGTTATTTTCAGTCAATCTCATGGACACCACACTGGTGCACCAGATGTATATAATTCATAAAATAATTTAAACTACTGAGCCTTATTTTATAAAAATGAAATATTTGTGAGCCATTTGTAAAGAATGACTTCCTTAGTAGGAACACATAGGACACAAACAGGGCAAATATGTAGCCCTGTTCCCAAATCTTACACCTGGAAACATGCTACAAGGTAAAAAAAAAAAAAGAAGGAAGGGCAGCGTTATGGAAAAGAAAGACATATCTAATGTGCTCCTTTAAATCAGCAGTTTAATGCTTGCACACAGAGTCAGACAGGCGCAGTAATACAATGATTTATTAACAGATATGTACCTCTCCAACCATGCCGTTCCAGATATTGTTGATCTTCTTCCCGTGCTTCCCGTTGGTGACCAGGTACAGGTCGTAAGTAAACTTGACGTTCCTGGCTATCTTCTTCAGAATGTCAATGCAGAAACCCTTGCAGCACTGCTTAATATAGGCACCTCCTGATGTGCTGTTACTGCAACGTACACACACACACACACACACACACATATGCACAAACACAATGAGGTCATATCTTTTTTATATCGGAGGACATTTCAGTGTTATACGGATGGAGAGGGAGCGTCGATGCACAAGCTGCCGGCGCGCTCTGCATCTGGTGGTTCTGTCAAACTGTAAAACGAGAATTACGACAGTGCAGAGTAACCATAAATACTGCTAAAGGGCAGAGCGAGCTTGGACGGTGTGTGTCAGTGAGTGTGCGTTTCCCTTAGTGCCATCTAACCAAACCAGATGAAAACACAGGGGTACTGAGCAGATGCTGCCGGACTTTAAATAGAGCTCGGCTCTACAGAACAACCAACCCACATGATTAAAATATCAGCTATCCTTTCCTCGTCTCTCTTCTGTGTCCTTTTCTCTCTGCCTCCTCTCTCTTTCTGTTTCTCTGCTCCAGCCTGAGGAGTGACTTCACCAAAACGTGCCGTATACCTACACAAACCGCAGCCACACACAAAGGATGCACAGAATGGGAATCAATGTTTAAGTTAACGTTTCTGACAGCCGGCCCCCGAGGACTTAGGAGCAGTGAACTAAACTGAAATGTTGGATCAAATGATTCTCATAATCTATTAAACCCGACCAGCATTTTCAAAAGCATTTCTATGAAAACTTAATTCCGTTCCCATGTCAGCCATCTTTGATATAGCATATGTAGATTGGAACGGTAACTCTGCGACCTTTTCACTTGCTGTTTCAGCTCCAATTGAAGCAGAAGTTTATGAAGAACTGAAGGATTCACACACGCGGTACACAGAGAACGACTGTCAAAGATGTTATACATCAAAGGATTAAAAGATCTCTCAACAGCAGTCAACTGGTTCTGTGGCACAGCATAATATCTGCGTGAATATGTGTGCAAAAAGAGAGCTTAATATACAGTACACAAGTGTGTGTGAGTCGGAGTATCTACAGTATGTGCCCCAGGTGTTCTAATGCACATATACCATATACATTAGTTCTTCCCAGCTGAGCCCTCTTTGTGTCCTTATGTCACTATGTAAACACAAACGCGCGCGCGCACACGCACACACACACACACACACACACACACACACACACACACACACACACACACACACACACACACACACACACACACACACACACACACACGTAGAGGAACTCTCTGCAGTGCACACTCAGTACATCTGTTTGATTCACGTTGTAACAACAAACACATACAAATGTAATGGATGTAGTGACTGAGTAAATGTAGCCCTTATGGATGGTTGGATGCGTGCACACAAAAACAAGCAAACGTAAATGAAGGGATAGAAGAGACCAGAGTTCCTTGAACTGTGACCGCTCAGATTTCTGCAGCAAATGCATCATCGTCCAGTTGTCTGTGCCTACAAGGCTGCTGCCCTCAGTGGTTATAATGACACGTCTCTCTCTCTCTCACGGCTTCTTCTGTCCGTCTTCTTTATGTCCGTGTGACACAAAAGCTTTAAATATGGGGGATTCTGGCTGTTAAAAAACAAAATAAACCGTCGGAGGTGGTAATTACAGGTAAGTTTATCTGCACGTCCATTGTGGCTAACAATGACAGCTCTGTCCTATCTTTACAATGGTACCGTGATGACTATTCTGAATTTGATTTCTTTTTTAAACAATTTTAAACCAATTTTTGAATGTCTGGATGGTATTTATTCGCGTCACGAGAACAAAAAGATGGATTTCAGTGAATTATCGCTGTGTTGTGGCACAACCAGAAGCAAAATACAGAAACAGTACTGAGAAAGTGACAAATAAACCTCCATCAATTACGATTAATATTTATCTACTATCAACTGGCTGCATACCAATGAGCTCAGACGTGAGCTAAATTGTAGAAATTAGCACAGAGTAAAAAAAAAAAGAAAAAAAAAGAAGCTGCCTTGTCTTGTCATGCTCTTATTGAAGTGTCCATATGTTGAGACGATAATTGGAGCAATGTCACAGACTCCGAGCGAAGTTCCTTTGAGAAAGTTTCACTTCCACAGACTATCTGAGAAACATCTCTGCATTGTTTACACACTCTGAAAGGCCTGCCATATATTTCAGCCACTACAATAATGCCTTTTAAGTTCTTTCAAAAACAAGAGTCCATTGTATTGTTTGACGTGCTACTGTTGAAAGAAGGCTCTAAAGCTTTCGGCTGGGCTGACTTAAAAGCATATGCTATACATGTAGAAAAACGCTGGACTGAAATATTAAGAATATATATGCAGGGATTAAAAAAACATTACAACATTTTATTGTATAAACTGTATTTTAAATTAATCTATAAATGCTTAATTTGTGGCAAAATGAATGTTGTACATTCTGTATACAATGTTTAGTTTCATTGGTATGAGACAAATTTATGTTTGAATGATTTCAAATCCATTTGAAACTATTTAATTTGCACCCAAGGCGGATTTAAGGCATTCAGCCCACTACTGTTGTTGCAGTGAAAAAAACTGAAATATATGCAGCGAGGTGGTGAGTGGTGAAGTGGGAAAAAAAACCTGTATATATACATACAATTTATCATATTTGAAGAAGAAGCACAGCATAGTCCAAATGACAACATTTCCATTAGCAGATACTCTCATTAGGAGTGCTGATAAAATATCTCTGCAATGCAAAACAGATGTCAGGCATACACATGCTAAAAGTGAGAGGAAAAATGAAGGTAAATAGGTGAGGGATGTTTTTCAAATAGCAGCTTCTGAGCGAGGATACGGGAAAAAGGGATATTCAGGGCCAAGAGGTATTTTTTTTTTTACAATAGAAGATATGGAGTAATTCTGCTGTCCCGCCTGGAGTGGGAAGGACATTTCGCTATTGGGGAACAGCCGAAAAAAGGAGTCAAGGCCAGGTGAAACGATGATGAAGCTGCCGCAGGGAGCGGAGAGCTAAGAGGCCTGTTGTAGCAGAGCACAGAGCACAAGCTGCTGAGTACGGATAGACCATAGCCTGCAGATATGGCCGCACGACTCCCTGAGGAGCCCCGAATGCCAGGACCAGAATTTAGAATTTGATGTGAACAGCCACCGGCAGCCTGTGGGGAGGACGAGGGGCGCGGGGAGACCTAACAGGAGAGCATGGGGAGGTTGAAGACTGGGCAGGCTGCAGCCTTCTGGATGGTTTGAAGCTGCTGAACACAATACTTTCTGAGTCCGGCTTGGTGGGAGTTGCAGAAGTCCAGATGGGAGATGACAAAAGGTTGGGCAGCATCCCATATGAAACATCTTTTCATTTTCTGTCTCCAGGTAATTCACAGGCTGTTTTTTTTGTTTTTTTTCCCCAGGATTACGTAAATTGAATTGAACTTGAACTGATAGAAATAACTGTAAATGCTCTAGAGATGGCCAAAAGGCTAGTTTTTATCGCTGGTACAAACACAAAGAATACTTGAAAAATGTTAACCTTATAAGCAAGAAATCAACTTTCACATGTCACGATGCATAATTGTGGTCAAGATGGTCTACAATTAATGATTTTCAGTCTCTAATCTGCTGATTATTTATAACAATTATATAAAGATGAATTGTTTGGTCTAAAAAAAACATCAGAGATGGGACAATGTTTTCGATTATTCAGAAAATATATATATATATATATATATATAAAAAAAAAAATCCATTTGTATGTGCTACCATTGTTCTTCCTTATTTCCCCTGTTTTTACCAGCAACTTGTTGTAATACGTTACTCCTGTGAGAAGGTGGCCGTAATGCAACTAAAAAAAGCCTGTCAGGCTCCATTAAACAACACAAAGTGAAGAAGAACACGCTGCTACCAGCTAAAACTGTTAATAGAAAAGTTGCAAGCAAATTTTGAACAGTATTGTTGCTTGAAATGCCCATCCCTCGTCAGAATATTAAACAAAGTACCCATCACAGTCCAAGGTGACGTCTTCTGTCCGAACTATTGTCTAAAACCCCAAAATATTCTATTTACTTGTAAATCCTCCCCATGGAGAAGCTGAAAATTATGAAGGGGATGTTTGTTGGTTTCTCTTAAAAGAATGAACGTTTTCTATGTATTTCTATATAGATCTTGATATGATGATGATGATCTTTAACTTGATAAATAAAAACTCATAACTTATAAGGTATATAATAGGTATAAAATGTATACAATATTGAAATAGGAAGTGTACATAAACATGTATTACAGCGGAAAACAATAAGCAGCATTACCAATTAGTTATTGCAATATTTAAAACAAGCAACACGATCGGAGAATCTAAAAGAAAACACATCACACTGAACTAGTGGAACAATAAAACCACAGAGGCAATCACGTTAGTAGCAGAAACAAAAATCAAGTACACCGACACATTGGCATTAGCGGGCTGACAGCAACAGGGAGCAATCAATTATTAATGCCGACAGAACTGATTACCCATGAACCAAATGAGAACTACTCTGCTGGATTTGTGGGTTCTGTCTGACAGAAGAGTTTTACTTTTGTACAACATTGACAAAGAACGCCAAATAGAAACTGATGAACACACTGAGCATGTATACATTGTCAGTTAAGCAATAAAATGGACCGTTGAGTGTGTGAGCTTAGTATGAAGCCGTGTTTCAGCACTGCGATGTGCAGTTACAGTATTACAGTGGATTTGGATTTTAGTCTCGAGGACCAACAGATGGTGAGTCATTATTATATAAAGTAAAAATGAGTGGGCCCAGTATAGATCCTGTAAAAGTGGAAGAGCAAAGGGCAGCTGATTGACAATTATGTTGTCAGACAGATTGAGACTGGTTAGAGAGGTGCGATTCAATTAAGTCAAGAAAATATTCAAAAACTGTAAATGCAGATAAATTACTGTGGAGTTAAGTGAGAGTCAAATACCCTCCTGAGATCAAGAATCAACTTTGATAACACCACCTTTATCCAACAGAGATTTTACTTTCTCAGAACAAATAAGCATCTGTCTCACCTCCTGTAACACCTCCACTTCAGGGCATGTGAACCTTTCCATGATACCTTTAAAAACAAAGGGGCTACCAAACAGCTCTCCATTTCATGTGAATAGTCGTGGGTAGGTGGCTACATGTGGGTGTATTTGTTCACTAACACATTGAGTGTGTGGGTACTTACTCTTTGACATGTTTGCGGCAGGGAACAGAGTTTCTCATGCAGGTGCCGGTGAGAATGTCCACGTTGTCGACAATGACAAAAGGTTTCTCCTCCAGAGTGACGATGGAGAGGTGGTTTTCGTCAGCATCCTCGTCCCCGTAGGAGTTATACCGCGGCCACACTGGGAACATCAATGACAACGTCCCGTTCTCCCAGCGGCCCATCTGCGTGTGCACAGATACGCACACAAAATCAGGAACAGTCATCTTAATTAAGTGCTTTGATTTTTTAATTTCCTTGCTCCTTTGCAAAAACACTTCGTTCATTTGTTACCTTCTCCCACTTCCTTTCACTATTCAGGACGATGACAACCAATTTGGGGTTGGCCTGGTAACCATCTGGAGTAAAGGATAAATCCCGCCCTTCGTTCCACACATGCATCATGTGTCTGAAACACACGGGGAAAGATTAAGAAGAGAGTGTAGGATGCTGCCGTTCTGCATCTGTTTGAGTGTTTGTATGTGTGCACCGGAGCAGATACATTTGAAATAACAAGTTAAGCACTCTGTAATCACTGCAAGAGTATCCTCTTAAAATCAATGTTGTCTTCACCCACTGCGTGTGCATGCATGCCTGAGTGTGTGCGCGTGTGCGCATCAATTCTGGTGTGTAGGAGGGGGAAGAGTCAGAGGCCACATATCTCTCCCATCAACATTCTGCATTGATTTCTCCACAGATATACGCCTGAAAGACAAGTCACTGGTGCAACAAGGCTGCCCTCACTCTCTTACTCACTACAGCTACCCTGCATACGCAAACAGATCCTTTGCTGAAACATTTACACACTCGCTAAAGTGAAGCAATAGAGAGGAGTAAATGAACCAGTGTCACACACAGTGATATGGGATTAAGAATACACTCACTCCAGTAAAACAATTTTCAGTAGGCGAGGATGTTCTGAGTGTTAAGAGTGGGATAATAGCATGAATTCCCACCGGGGGAAAGAAGGGCTGTCTGAGGAAGTTTACTGGGAAGACCAAATCACAGGAGGGATAGCAGCGGCCCGGAACAGACAACACTTTTTCTTCAGTGCCTTGTGTTCGGTTTTATTAGAAATAGTTTGATTCAGTTTGACAGCATGTCAAACATGGTTTGACCGATGATGCTATATCACTAAACATCCCATGACTAAACCAGAATATTTCAAAAGCCAAACATCTGATTATAAACACTGTTGAAGATTCTACTTTCATATCTAAAGAGGAATATTATTGTCTTTACTATAGAGTCTTACTATCACATATCTAAACACCCATTTACTTATTATTCACAGATTCAAACGATCATTCGAAAAGAAGACTTTAAACAGAAAACTAAAACAACAACAACACAAATAGTTTTTATGTGAGCAGCACAGGGTGCGGGGCCATGGCAGATTCATGCATAAACTCAATTACTGCGACAGGAAGTCAAGATGCATAAAGGGAATCTTTTGAGTGCTTTTTAGGATGCGCCTGCAAGTGAGAACTATGATAATTACACCGCAGTTCAAACAGGTGGGATTTCATGTTGTCTCATCTGCAGGGGAGGCATTAGAGTCGACGCATATAAATATTGTTGTTGGATGGTGGATTAGACGGAGGTACAGTAATCATCTGTTTAGGCCTGTGCTCTCTCAGAGACGGTTCCACTCGTGCTGAGGTAAGGCGTAGGGGAAGGTCCCTATGCAAGAATACTAAACAGCTCTGCATGCTGTGGGTACACCCTCTCTCAGTAAACACAAATAATTACATACAACCCTACTCAACTCTACACACGAGAAACACACCTCTGCTCAATAATCGAACCTGCCTTTGTCAACGTTGTTTTTTTGGTTTTTTTAACTATTAGTGTCATGTCAAGACAAATACATATTTTTGTGTTTAAAAAATCTTTATGGTGCATCAGGTGATGCCGTTGTCACAGAGCATCGCCACGGCTGAACACATTTAGCGGGAAACACTGTTGCAGTCTATTTTGGGAAACTGCTGTCTCCTCCTATTTCATGTTTGTTACCATTTTTGGTCAAAGTTTTTGATGTTAACCGATGAGGCTAGTGGGTTTTTGGGGCATGCACAAAAGGCTAATTTATCTTTATATATTCATATCTATATGCATATGTATTGTCATGATATTTTGTGATCCCATGTGGTGATTTCAAAACAAAACGTACTTTACATTACTAAGGGCTTCGACGAGTTTTAAATAACAGTTTGAAAAATGATTTGTATTGAATAGAGATTCAGTGAAGGTTCATGCTCAGCTGCATCACACAAACATTACATCTTTTCTGCTGTAAATGCTGTTTGTAAAATGTGGATCCTGCCACTACAATGTGGGGAACATTTTTCTATTAGCTGTTAGCTAAAATAGTTGGGCAGCCATTGTGCAAGTTTTTTTTTTTTTCAAAAAATGTGAATAAAGAAGAAAGAGAGGCCCTTCTCAAATTGTGTATTGTGGCAGAGAGCATCTTTTCAGAAAAAAAAAAAAAAAGCGACAGCTTAGGGGTTTGCATGGTACACTGGTTCCATCAAAAAGAATAACCTTTTGAAATTTACAACGAGGACAAACCTCAATAAGAAAAAAAGAAACGTGTACCATTGTAGAAACGAAACACACTGAACCACAGTCTAAGATATTAATTCCTGTCAGGCAAGAATGACGGGGAATCCGACAGATTTGATAGTGCCTTTTAAGTGCCAGATTATGTTGTCCTATTCCTCTCAACCTCACGTTGTTTATATGCACACTGCGGCAAGATTGTATCTAGACTAATGTATGCAGAATTCTGATCACAGCCTCACCACTTCCGAGTCAGGGTAGGGAAATCCAACCTGTCAGTTTATTATCACAAAAATTGGCTGCAGTTGTTTTGACAAATATTCAAATTCTATCTAATAAGTTAGGGAGACAAATGACGCACCACTGACGGAGAGAATGAAGATGGCTGGGAAAAGGGTTTGAGTTCCCAGTGAGGTCTGAGTTATATTGGATCAACCTGTCAGCAACAGCAGTGTTGTATATACTTTGATATATACAGTAAGGGGCTAATAGGAGAGAGAAATGGGATAATAAAGCCATAATGGTAAAAATCCCACTTTGGCTCTCATTCTAATGAGGCAACTCATAAGTCATAATAGATTTGCAGAACCTAGCAACATGTCCTTCATGTTTATATAGACTTCTGAAATTATAATCATATTTTAGCCACTCTATGCCTCATATTCAAAATGCAGTCAGCATATCACACCAAGAAATAACTGCCAGGAAGCAGCACAGTCCTGCAGCTGTGTGTTTCTGCATGCATATGTGTCTGTGTTTGCCCCTTTGTCCTCCGCTCATCACAGAGACTTCAGAGAGGAGTATGTACACACACACACACACACACACACACACACACACACACACACACACACACACACACACACACACACACACACACACACACACACACACACACACACACACACACACACACACACACACACACACAAACCTGCTAAACATATATGGGCCACCCACAGAGCCATGCAACAAGAGGAAGACAGAATAAAGCTAGTCAAATCTGCTTTAATCCTGACTTAATGACAGAGTCCAGTCATGATGTGAAGCAAAGTGCACACACAGAAATACACATCAGACACAAATGAGGCTCTGGTTAACACTGGGCAGCAACAACACGGAGGTCTGTCTGAAGTTCAGCTCTTTGTCCTTCAGCTGAAAGACCGCATACACTGAGCAGGCCTGTACACAACCGCTAATGGTGTTAAATGTCACAAAAAAATCAGTGTTTAAACCTCCCGTCATCTCTGCTTCCTGTCTCCTCTCTACCCCCTCATTAGTACATTAAAAATAGTTATGTAAGACTGCTCAACACTCAGCTACAAAGGCAAACACAGTTATGCAAGTCCCTAGACCTTGATCTCCTCACTCTTATCACACACACACACGCACGCACGCACGCACACACACACACACACACACACACACACACACACACACACACACACACACACACACACACACACACACACACACACACACACACACACACACACACACACCTGCGCAGGGCACTTGGTGGGAGCTTCCCCGGGCTCCTGTCTGATGCTGTGCTGTAGCAGCTGCTCTGGGCTTCTGGCAGCTCTCCTTTCTCCCGCAGCATGGAGGTGGCTGCAGAGGAAATGATGCCCACCCCGTCCCGCACCCGCTGCTCCAGCGGGTACTCCCAGTCGTCGTAGGACACGGAGATCATACCGAGGGGAAACACCTGAGAGGAAAGCAAAGGAGAGCTGAGAAGTGGCACATATGGTGTGTAAGATCCAATTTGACTTTCTTATTTGATATTTTTACCCCAATTTAAAAAATCCATATGTATCTCTCAAAGATGTCAGGAGGATGATTTATTGGTTCCGCGTGCCATCCTGAAATAATTAATCACTGGCTATTAGATAAGAGTGAGCAGACTGTATGTCCACAAACTGAATTGCTCATTCAGGTTTCGCCTACATCTTGCAACTGTCAAAATAAAAAGAGTGAGCAAACATCCAAAAGTCCCAGCAATACTTTGTTTTTACATTTTGTCTTGGCACTAACTGTCCAGGAGAGAAAAAAAACACTGAGGCATAAAACGTGATGACAAGAGAAGAAGGACTAAATGTTTGAGAGGATTTTGAGAAAAAGGTAAGCAAACTCTTAATATATTAACATGACGTGAGATGAACATTTGAGCTGCTTATTTCATTTTTTAACATAATTACCGTAAATGCTGTTTGGATAACTTCCTGCCCTACATTATGCTGTTGAGTATGTCAGGTCGTTAAACATCCTACTTCGGGGCTGCGCAAATGCTCAGGTAGAGAGGGTGTAAACAAAGCAGTTTTAAAGTGATTGCTGCTGGATTTATTAGGATAAGAATATGATACGATATGACTCATACTACACTAGTTGCCATGACAGCATGGTATCAGATGACTTGCAACTGCCTGGGATCAAACTCTCTGATTGTCTTGTCAAACCACTCAAAAGTGGCCACCTGTGAGTACATAAGGAGTCGCGCTACCTCAGGGGTGAAGTCGGGGTTGCCGGTGGTGAGACTGGATACGATCCAGATGTAGCCAGCTCCTATCAGACCCAAGGACCGAGCTTCCTCCATTATATACCTGGAATATAAAGAGAAGAGACAGATCTATGGCTGAACTTAAGCAACGTATGATGAAGAGACAGAAGCGACACAGAAGACGCAAACACTCACAGAGCCTCATCCTTGGAGCAGTACAGCAGTATAACAGGACTCTGGATCCTCTTGAGGGCAATGTGTGATTTAGAGTTTGGATCGCCATCTACAGCATCTAGAGTCACCACACTCTGCATGTCCCAGCGCACAAAGCTGTAACAACACCAGGAAATAACACAAGGTACTTAATCTTGTCGGCTGGCATAATCAAAGGTTAAAGATGAAAACAATGTGTGTTTGTGTGTGTGTGTGTGTGTGTGGGAGTGCATATTCATTACCTGTGATCCACAGTTACCCTCAGTGTGCTGATGAAATCCTGGTACCCGGGGAACTTGGAAGTGACGATGGAAAAAACATGCCAGTCGTACTCCTCCATGATAGAGAGCATGAGCAGAGCCTCCTGCTGCAGGGCCGCGCCGAACTGGAAGAACGTGGACTTTTCATCCTGTAACGACACACAGGCCAGCAGCACAGTCAGCAGATTTGTCTGAGGAACTGAATTAATTGCAGAAAAGAGAGAAGAAAGAAAAATACCCCCCCCCCCACCCCAAGAGCTGGAGTCTGTGAGCGCAAATCAAGACTCAAAAACCCGATAGATTAGGAACCATTTTCAATTTTGAAATCAGGGAGATGGACCGAGAAGGAGAGGCAGGGAGATAAGAGAGGGTGTAAGTGTTGGAGTAACGACAAGTAGAGAGGGAAAATAGAAAAGGGAGGAAGAGATACTGAGGGAGGGAGATTCAGTCAACAAGTGAGACTACACTGCAGGAGAGTGACTGCCAGCAACAGGGGGGGTCGAACGCTCGGCGATAACTGCCTCATAACTCACAGGTTTGACTCACTTCAACACTCAGGAGCCCATACAACAAACAGCCGTGCGTTGTCTTGAAAGGTAATTGAGCCAAATACTGGCGCTGTACCTGCTAACACATGTTGCATGGTGCTGTTGACTCAAAAAACATGAGTCATTATTGTTTCTGTGGTATACCAACTGCAAAAAAGAAATATATTTCATAGCCGTCTCATTTGAAATCGTAAGACATCTTCGGAAAACTGTGGATCCAAATGTTCACAGTTTTGCAGCATTCAATCACAACGCCATGCACAGTTAAATCATTTAGTCTCAGCATCGGGAGGAAACTGAAGGCCAATGTGTGAGGCAGCGGTAGTCGTGAGAAAAAAACAAAGCAGCTATTAGACAAAATGAAACCCAAAGTGAGTGTGAAATAAGTTGCTAATGATTGCAGAATGTATGTTTGCATAAAGTGTAATCTGAGTTTCCCCCGTGGGACACAACAAATAGACAGCAGCTCTTCCACCAGAGAGAAGAGGGAGAGGAGGAGGAGGAGACAGGAGGGGGAAAGAAATGGCTGAAGGGGGGAGACTGAGAGGAAGAAAAAAAGATGTTCCAGTCTTCTGAGTGAGATTGAGATAACTGCTGCAGAAAAGAGGTGGAAAAGGACTCTTGGGAGACAAACTGAGAGAGATGCCAACATCCAGCCTGCTCACTGCCCCCCCCTCCCCACCAAACACACACACACGCACGCACGCACGCACGCACGCACGCACGCACGCACGCACGCACGCACGCACGCACACACACACACACACACACACACACACACACTCTCTTTTTTCAGTGAGAACACGTACACACATATATGCTCTAACACCCCTTCAGCAGAGGGCATCAAAGAACATGACACATTAAACATCAAAGCCCCCATAAACACACATGGAGAATCAGCTGTCAGCTCCGGTCTTCAACCTTCACTTGTGTTGCTCTGTGTGTATGTGTGTGTGTGTGTGTGTGTGTGTGTGTGTGTGTGTGTGTGTGTGTGTGTGTGTGTGTGTGTGTGTGTGTGTGTGTGTGTGTGTGTGTACTGTATGCTATATATGCGTGTAAATCTTATATTGTGGTTGTAGTCTTGTCCCTTAGTTTAACAAAAATCCCTTGGCTACGACCATCACTCACATAAAGCAGGCCCCGTAGAGATTTAACCCTCCTCCCTCCACCACTACAAAAAAGGAGGAAAAGTGGGAAGGAGAGGATGAAATTGTACTTCAAAAAGATCTATCTCACTGTTTTCATCTATCTGTCTGTGTGTGTGTGTGTGTGTGTGTGTGTGTGTGTGTGTGTGTGTGTGTGCGTAGCTTTATACATTACTCAGGTTTAGGAAAGAAAAACGATCCCTTTGTGGCAACAGGCGCATCCTCAGTTCTGCCCAGATAACAGCAACACACAAGCTCAGGTACTGACACACAAACGCCCTCTTACATAAAAGTAATAGTAATAATTCTGGGTCATATTTTTCTACCATTGGTAATTGCTTCTATTGATTATGATACTATTTTGCAAAAGATAGTATTAGTTGAGATCTGGGATGAGGGGGTGGGGGCTTTGGGTGGGGGCTGCGCAGCATTTGCACGAGCAATGATTGACACTTCGTCGGTGGCTATGGTTGGTTCTTGAGAATCAGACGCCATGATTCCAGCAAACCGCTGTAGGAGCGTTGGAGGAGTTTTTTCACAGACCATCTGTCTCACTACGATCAGGACATAGAGACAGTTTGAGCAAATATGGCAAAAAGTCATTTTTTTTCCTACTTTGGTCAAAGTTACCTACTACAGCTTTAATCATTTTTATGTGAATACATAATACATTTTTTTTTATTGAAAACAGCAGCTCACAAACCAATGGGTGAGGTCACCGCAGGTCACCTCTCGGTAACAATGCGTCCACAAAACTCCAGTTTATCAAATGTGATGATTTATTGTTCTTTGGTCTTTTTCTCCTCTTTAGTTTCAAGATTGTTGTTTAGACATAAGAAGTAATGAAGACTGAAAGACGGCTGAGATACCCAGCTTTAAAGTCTACGATGCGAGGAATTATATGTGCACATAAACAGAGACCCATATGGTGACAAGCTGAAGAGGCTGCCGAGGCGGTGCTACATGTCATACATGTTTTTAACACGTTTAATATTTACACCTGTCTAACCCACACACTTCCTTTTAAATACCTTCCCAATCCAAGGAGAGGAGAGGAGAGCAGAGGAGAGGAGAGGAGAGCAGAGGAGAGGAGAGGAGAGGAGAGGAGAGGAGAGGAGAGGAGAGGAGAGGAGAGGAGAGGAGAGGAGAGGAGAGGAGAGGAGAGGAGAGGAGAGGAGAGGAGAGGTTACAAGGAGATTTTAAAATGAATGAGGTGAATGTCTTTTTTTGAAGGCTGAGGGGTGAAAGGGGAAGATGAAGATGATGGTGCGGTTGCTGAATTATAAAGGATAAAAAGAGACGTTGACACAGACCTGCATCTTCTCATCAAATCACACAAGTCCACCAAGAAGCTCACATGAATAATGCACAAATATAACACACACACACACACACACACACACACACACACACACACACACACACACACACACACACACACACACACACACACACACACACACACACACACACACACACACACACACACACACACACACACACACACACCACAAACGTATTTCCACATTATAACCAACATACCAAGAGATTTACCGATGACACTGTGCATTAATTATACAAATACAATGAACTTCATGTGGAGTTTCACATCCATCCACATCCATGCACACTGCTCTGTGTGTACATGTGTGTACGCACACAACGGACCTTAAAATACGGCTTTACTCATGAGAAAGGATGCCAATGAATAATACACCACCAAAACCAAGACAGCACCTCACTTATTTTCTCTCCCCGGCGCACACACATGGTATTTCATGTCAAATTTAATTTTTGTTTACAGCAATCAGAATCTAAATATGGCAGTGGGGTGGGAGATGTACAGATCCAAGCTAATGAGGGTCAAACTGACACATTTCTCGAAATCACTGGGAGAAGGAGCAATGTGGGGTTCAGGAGGAGGAGCTGAGTCTACAACCAGCGAGGTTGAATGAAACCATAACTGAGTAACTGAAGGAACGATAACTGACAGACTGGAAGAAGTGACATATGGCGGCAGAAAATAACAGGATGGAGATGGTATGCAGAATAATGAGAAGTAGATGGGGGTGAGGAGGAGGAGGGGGATGATGAGGCCAGCAATGTGCTCTATTAATATTTAATGCGGTAGGTCAGTTTGGATGGAGCAGCTACATTAAGCTGGCCTGACAAAGTATGGCCCCCAGATGCTGCTAAGTACTATCCCACTTAGGCGTGCACAAAAGTGAAAACAAACTGGCATGGCAAAATTAATTCTGTGTCAACAAAGTGAGGCTCGCCGCAGCTGTAAGGGTCAGATGAGAGGAGCCACATTAGCCAAAATGTAAAGGCAGAGTTTAGCTTTTGAGACTACTCGAGTTGTAGAAAATTTAAATACATCCACACATTATTCTGGTGGATTGAGCATTAAAATCCGCCGGCTGCACAGTGCAGAGAAAGTACTTCATTGATTCCCCTGAGGTTTGAGGTAGAGGCAACTGACAAAAACCCCATAACTAATTCAGTATATTAATTATATTAGTATGTGTTTCTTGTGGATTAGCTGGGATCAGTAAGCACGCTTGAGGACAACACCATAGCCACAGTGATTTATAGTGATTTCTCCCAGCCAAATACAAGTAATGTCAATGTGTTTCCACCAAGATGAACATAAAATAATAAAAACCTCATTAAACTTTGGGTCAGGTTCAACATGTAGGAAGTCAGGGGAATAATAACTTTAAGATGATATTTAAGAAACAATAATTCTGTTAATTAGCTGTCAAGATAATTAGAAAGATAAATTCTCATGAAAAAACCCCCGCAGGAGCACAGCGTATGAGTTGGGCTGCAATGTTCTTGTGTGTTCCTTCAGAGCCCGAAACCTGGATGGTCTTATGTTCGGAGAGGGAGCCTTTTTACCATTGCCAACATTTTAACATGTCAAAGCGAGAAAATCAAAAGTATAACTACCTCATGCTGATTTATGATTAGGTTCCAGGGTGCCAGAGCTCTGATGTTGTTCATGCTGGTACAGTGGGACTGATTAGACAAACATTTAAATGCAACAGAGCCATTGTTACAATAATGAATTACCTGTGTGCTTTTTCTGTTCAGAGGTGAAAATATCTGTAGATATAATATCTGTATATGTAAAAAAAAAAAAAAAAGGCTTGTAGAGTATGCTAAACACAATTTCCAGTTTCCACAATACACAGAGTTTCGGAACGAGATTATAACACATAGACACAAACTGTATGATGTTGTCTTTAATGTACAAATTGAAAGTAGACCAGTGCAAATTGAAGGTACTCATCCAGGCACAGGATGTTTTGTTCATAATCTACCTGTAATGTCGGACCTTATCGGTGTAATTAGGATGAATTAAACACTGCAGGTTAGTATGTTAGGAGGATGAAAGGTAGGCAGATGAAATGAGGGGCCTGTAAAACATTCAAACTGCTGTAAAGAGACACACTGGTAAACAAGGACCATTTCTGTGCTGCAGTCTAATTCTCTGTAAATGCTCAGCAGATGTTCTGCAAACCCAAGTGCTAACAAACACCACTCTAAATCCATCCACTAACAAAGAATTAGCTCAGGAAATCCACTTACAAACCAACACCTTGGGCAGACTCAGAGAGGAAGTTGTCACTTGACCAGCAGCATGAGAAATACAGCCAAGGACTTACCGTTCAGAGAGACATTTATGTTACAAAAGCTTTGGGAGGGAGGTATCTACAGCACAATGGCACATTTCGACTTGTTCTGTGACTTCTGACAACCCACCACTCACAGCTTCATGAGCATATTAGTCGCGCGTGTAACGTCAAACATCATTCTTCGGATATCGTTGAAAGCTGCATACAGGGACGGCGCGGTCGACAACCTGTGTAGCGGAGACATAGCGTCAAAAAATTCTCATGACACTGGCAGAACGTAAAGGCAGGTCCCTCCATAGCTAACAAGCAGCGGCCCCCGGAGTGCTGAAAGCTCTTCGATTCAGGAGGTCCCAAAGCCCACATCCACTAACCGAACGTACGCTTCCTACATTCCCAGGATTGACGGCAGACTATAGCATTCGACTCACAGACATCGGCTCCCAGTGCTAACAAAGCCTACTTCAGTATTTAACAAGAGGAAAGTCCCAATGCTTAAGTCTACTGTAGTATTTAAAAGTCTCCTGCTCCCCAGGCAAACACAGAATAGCATTTAACACGGCGCAGAGCCCCCGAGCTAGTATAACCTAGCTCAGACTAGTGAAGCATTAGGTCTCACCACCAAGTCATACAAGCATGTAATGGACGGCAGCTCAGCTTTGGAGTGACAAAGCGTACAGCATTACAGCCAAACCTCAGAATGTAATATGGGCCTGGAAACCGGCAGGTCTCCCGACACTTAAAAAACATTTTCCTCCTTCAACCAAACACTTACTTTTTCCACAGAAATTTGAAAACAGCTTGATGTCATTTTACTACCGAGTTATCCAGAATTCACAGTTCTAAACGACCGTACTGAGGAGGCTTTCATTTTTAAGCACTTCACCGGGGGAACGAGAACTATAGAAGCAAAGAAATGCTGCAATTATTATATATTTTTTGTTTTTGTAGCGAAGGGTATCAAGGTAAATTTATGTATTTGTTTTTGACTGTGGTAAATACAGTGGACGGTTCAGAGTTTTTATGGACATTATGGTAATGTGAAAAAGTTTCCACGGCAGCTGAACACAATGGAGCGACTTCATGGAAGTCAAATATGTCTAATTATTTCAAGCTTATAAACTCCTGAACACCTGATTGTGAAATTAAACAGCCACTGAACACTTATTATTGAAATGAAAATGCCACCCGTAGAATTTATATAAATTTAGTTGAAAACCATTTTTCTGAATTTATGTGCTTTAATGTCCCGTTTTTAAAATTTCTAAGCTACTGTATGTATATATATATAATATCAAGAAGATTGTTTTTTTTAGGTTCAATCAAATTGAATTAGGTTTTTTGTTTATGCTTTATAGCCTGAATGTCCAAGTTGGAATTTTTCATCTTGAAGATTGGTGTCTGAATAAACTTGACTTGAAATTTTAGATTAAAAAAAGTAACCTTAATATAGTTTGTGGAAGATTGGACACTTTTCAGTTTAAACTTGGAAACCTTTTTAGAAGCTTCAGAAATTGAATACAGATAGATGTTTCTTAAAGTAAAATAATTCAATGCAATATATTCACCGTTGTTAAAGTCTATGTAAGTACTTAGTAGTAAGTTACCTTTAAAGTTGTTCAGTTCTTTGTAAAATTAAAATCTGTACAGCCTTGTTTTGCCTCCACAGCGAAGTGGTCTATCTCACATCTCACACTTCATTTTTATCTGTGATAGTCGACCTTGAGCATTTTGTGTACATTTTGGTGTCATTTCAATGTAATTTCCCATCGTCATTAATGGGAACAAAAACTCTAAACTAATCACTGCATTTGCTACAGTGTGAAACTAATACATTCTGTATACTGCAGCTTTATCATCTCAGGGGAGTCATAAACTCACATTTGTTTTCAAAAAGCCATTAAAAGTAGTTTACAGACATGCGGCTGCTTTGAAGAAAGGTACACTCATCCATCATATCCATGTAATATATTTCTTACCTGACAACATGTCAGTTTAGACTTTTTTTTAGTTTGTTGGGACTTTTGGTGAAGGAAAGACAAATGATCAGTTTCTGTTGTATGATGAGATTAGCAGATTAGTGGTTTATTAGTCCTGTGTCACACTCCCAGGAATGTGAGAAATACCTCGTGACTGAACCAGGTAAGAAACCTCTTCTCCACACTACTTCAACACAAGATTGTAGTTACTGTGTTTGTGATGTAATACTAAACTGTGGCTGCTGATGTTTTAATTTTCCACAAACTTCAATTAAAAATAAGTTGCATTTGGTAACGAGCAATATCGGTAAAAGGTGTAAGTAATCATTTAGTAAATATATAATGAATGCAATCGAATTGTTACCAGTAGGAAACAACAAGGACGACATTTAAATAATTCCTTTCGGAAGCTGAATCAAGTTCTACGTTCTGGGTTCAAGAATGCATTTACATCCATTGTGTGCTAAATTTTCATCATTCATGATGAATTTAATAAAAAAAAAAAAAACAGGAAAATAACAAACATACAGTAACTGCTGCAGAGGAAAAAGAGAGCCGTTGTCTGATCCTGACAAATAAGAAGTACAAATATAGAACTAAAGCAGCCTGCTTTTTAGGTCGAGACTCTGAAACACAAAAAGGCTCTTACAACAGTTTGATTTAATTAGCAAAACTTTCTAAAGCAGATGTTCTTAGGACAAAAAAATATTCATAATTGGGACTACAAAGCAAGCTGAGTAGTTTTTTATTTTTATTTATATATCTATTGTGGATTAATCAAAATGTAATTCCTTTGGATATTTTACTCATGGTAAAATAACTCCTAAGATCATTATATTCATCTGATATTGTAATCTGTTGATAAACACGGCACAAACAAGAGGTCATTCTTTTCATAAACCTTTGAATATATTCTGTGTTCTCAGAAATAATCCATGAACCGTCCTCCATAAATCACTCTGCAGTGCTGACTCTATCAACCTATGTTGCTTTATCAGCGTGCAAAGAGTCAACTAGAAATGACATAATTATTTGGCAGAGGAAAGCAGAATTCATTTCTCGCAGAACTTTGACAAAGCACATTGTACTGGAGGGCACGAGTGCACTTGCCAAGCACCGGCGGTTAAATCTGTCTCCTGAGTGGTAGCCGATGGCTCTGTGCTTGGTTGGCCCTGCCTATCCAAGTGTCAGAATGCTGCTCACGGCAGAGGCTAATCACAACACCTGTTTAGAAGAGATTACAGCAGGATCCGCCGCAGCACTGAAAGGCCTCTGCTTTATTAAAACCAATGTGTCCGTCCGGGCTGTGGCGGCCGCGTACACACGAGCATATGTGTGGCAGCACGAGAAGAGGATGCGTGTCCATATATGGTGTGTGCCTGTGTGCTGCCGCTGCTGGTTGAGTAATAAGAACTGTGACTTATAGAGCTTCAGAGGGAAAGAGATGTTAATGTTATTTCATCCCCCTACATGGAAAATAAATGA
Source organism: Brachyistius frenatus (assembly GCF_029030835.1). Lineage (NCBI taxonomy): Eukaryota > Metazoa > Chordata > Actinopteri > Embiotocidae > Brachyistius > Brachyistius frenatus. The sequence goes on along the minus strand of NW_027210606.1, from coordinate 4,320,556 downwards.
CAAAGCCAACACCATTGCTCTCTGTTTCTCTCTTCCCCCATTGGTGAATGAATTTAAAACAGCTGAAGAACTGAGCAAGACCCTGCATCCTCCTCCCTGCTCTGGCAGCCTTCACTGGCAAATCAAAGAATTGCCAGTTTGATATTTATAGCTTAAGTGCCTTTGGGTGAAAAAAAAAAATCCCACTCTCTGTCTTTCTCTCTCTCTCAGCCCACTGATGGTGACTCTGTTGGACTTTACAAACCTTAGGCCTGGTGTAAAAATGGCAGCAAGCTGTGAGTCAGCCCGTCCCGGCTGACTATCTCAGCGTTGATTGCTGGACCATGCTAAGCAGGTCGAGTGCCGCAGGTGTGAGAACAGGATGGGCAGTCAGGGATGGGGTCAGAGCACTTGTCCAGCACCACTGCAATGCAAACGGATCTGGCTGGTGAAGGAATACCACAAGCCAGAAGATTAATTAGACAATTCCCGCAGTGTTATTTCTTTTGCTCTTTGAGAAGAGCTGTGGGACTCGCTGAATACTAAAACATTGGTTTTGGTTAAAATTACATTAGGCCAGTGTTCCTTAAGTGAGTTGTTGACAGCCAAGGCATTGTGTTTATGAAATACCACAGAATAAGTTTAAACAATGACGCAGGCATCCAGGGGGCATGTCGGCTGGGTGCGGAGTGGATTTTTGGAGGAATGCTGGAAAGCAGTGAAGGGGTTTTGCAGAGATTGTTCGTGGGGGGAAAGGAGGGGGTTAGACAAATCACTAATTCTGCAGAGGAAAGAAAAACGGTAGCTGAAGGGGGATTCATTCATTATATATAAGCCTTACTCAGGTCTGTGTAAGCCTTTTTTTTATACCAAAAACACTCCCACAACACTATTGTGCGCACGCTCTCACTTTCTGAAATACACACATCAAAATCGTGTTGCTACATTTACTGTAGCTCAGCCAGCAACAGGCTGACGCACATTAATCCTCCCTCTGCTAGTCTCTGTTGGGTTCGTCCCTATGTGGTGGGTCCACTTCCTCCAGTTTAAAACCTCCACTGGTCTTCTCCATTCCCCATCTCCCCCTCCTCGCTTCTCCTTCCCCCTCCAATCCAGCCACTTGTTCTCATCGCTTTTGTTCACACGACAGTCACCAGCCACTGTTACCATGGCAAATCAATGGCCAGTCTACAGATGGGAGCAGATTCATTTCTCCCGAGTACAACACACACACACACGCACGCACGCACACACACACACACACACACACACACACATGTCTGATCATACAATGTGCTTGCCTCCCACTCTGACATTCCACCACACTGGTAATGGATAGGTGTCGAGACAGATGTGTGTGTGTGTGTGTGTGTGTGTGTGTGTGTGTGTGTGTGTGTGTGTGTGTGTGTGTGTGTGTGTGTGTGTGTGTGTGTGTGTGTGTGGCCAATGTGTCAAAGATCAGATAAGCAAATCTATTTCCTTTACTAATTAAAGGCAGGCAGTGCCCCTCAAGGAAAAGAGAGCATATCGAATGCCAAGACATGGTGTGTTAGATGTGGTGATAACCACAAACACAAACACACAAACAAACGCACGCACACACACACACACACACACACAAACAATACTTTTTGCATGCACTCACACGTGCACAAATTACTTTCGGCAGTGTGTATATTATATGCTGTGCATCTGTGGGGGGAGATCGTACATGTGTTTATGTGTGTTCGTCTATTAGTGAATGCGCTGAGTTGTTAAGTGTCCATTGGGGGAGTTGGGGCAGCTACATGGCAGATGCTTAAAGCCAGTGGCTATTAGACAGCAGAGCAGAGATAATAGGCTATGGCTGCCATTACCTACTACGCCCTATTAGCCAGTACCCGACCTGAAGACAAACAGACAGACACACAAATGGGGCAAATCTGTACTTGCGCGCATGTATTTTTATGTCTGTATCTGTGGGTGTGAAGGAGTGTGGTCTACTGGGCAGCGCATGCTCCGAGAGATAGATGAGAGAAGAATGGAGGAGACGATAGAGAGGAAGGATAGAAGGACTAATTTACCAGGCCTCCTATTAGTGAGACATATCTTTTCCAGATGGGGAGGGAGCAGAGCAGAGGTGAGGAAAGACTCAGAGAATGGGAGGAAGTAGAGGAAATGCTAACACATTCAGAAAACAAAAGTGCATTACAGTACGTGTAAGCAAGAAGATGAGCCGAGAGTTGACAGGCAGAGCGGAGGGGAGGTGGAGGAAGAGGGAGAGAGTGAGAGTGAGAGTGAGAGTGACAGACGGAAAGAGAGAGAGATATGCAAGAAAAACCCCTCCGTGTGACACTCAATAAAAAGAAACAAGAGAGGAACCTCAGTTCCAATATCTGACTGTCTGCGGCTGACGCTTCCTTATGTGCATGCGTGTGCTGAGTAGAGTGCGAGTATGACACACATCACATGCTGGCTCTCTATATCCATCTGTCTATCCATCCAGCCCTCCTTCCATCCTTCTGTCACCAGCCGGTTTGATGCTGAAGCTCTCGACGCAGACTTTGCCGACGTGGCTGCTCCTGCTCGAGTAGAGGGCTGATCGTGATCGTAGGTGCGCGGCTCTGCTGCCGGAGACTGGAGGGGGTTTACTCTTTAAGAAGAGCGCAGTCACTGAGCGGGTATTAGGCAGCGTTGGAGATGACAACGATGATGACGACGATCAGGCACTGTTCTCTACACTTTCACATCCGCTTCTCCCTCCCCCAATCCTCCCTCCCTCCCTCCCTCCTCGCTGTGCCTCGCTCTTCCTCCTTTCCTGCTCAACACTCTTTACAGAAGTTTGAGCCACTGGGAGATCATTAGCACAGGATCAAACCCCAACACTCACTGTCCAAACACACACACACACACACACGCACGCACGTGCACACGCTGGCAAAAATACACAGAACACGCACGCACGCACACACACACACACACACACACAAAGAGAAAAAGTACACAGACCACACACACAAAAATAAGAAATGGGGGCACACAGCAGAGAACTGCAGCTTAAAATCCAAAACACAGGGTGAGGGAGACAGTGCATTATAGTGTGTGTGTGTGTGTGTGTGTGTGTGTGTGTGTGTGTGTGTGTGTGTGTGTGTGTGTGTGTGTGTGTGTGTGTGTGTGTGCGCGTCTGTGCGAGTGTGTGGTTGAATGGGGAGCACTGACACACACTCTGGTGAGATTGAAGGGGAGAAAGAGGATTAATTGAGCACTATTTCGGTTTTTGAAGGGAAACTAAAAAAACGAGCTGAACACAGAAAATGCACATTTACTTCAACAGACTTGACAGACGTGTTCGCACACTCGGCCACATGCACGGAAAAATTGAGCAGCCGCCCACACATCACAAGCCCATTCAACGACTCCCGAGCAGCCTCGCTCTCCTCCACTCTTTCTAGCACACAAATACAGAAAAGTTACATTCAGGCACATGCGCACAGAACTTATATTCTCCTCCTTCGCTCTCTAGACAAATGCATCGCGCACTCACGTCCATGCAGCAGCCAGACATGCAGACACACACAGCCACAGTCAGTCTCTCCATCAGCGGTGAGTTGAATAATTCAGTCTAAGGGAAGTACACAAGACTGTTAGGAGTGTATTCAGCGCTGGCCTGAGGGCTGGCCTCTGCTCTAAAAGCATGATGTCACTGTCAGCCTTCTTCTCCTCCTCCTCCTCCTCCTCCTTCTGTCCCTCTGCTTCTTCTGTTTTATCTGGTCCACTTGCTTTTTCCACCCTCTCCCTCTTACTCTAATTCCACCGGTTAAATTTTGCCTTGATGGCGCATTTGATGCTTAATTGGGTCCATAAATGTGTGTAGCCACGCACAAAAAGGAAAAGAAGTTTAAACAATACTAGGAGTTGTCATGCTTGAAAAAGTTTATTTTTAACAACCTGGTTGGAGTCAGACTACCCACATTGGTCTTTTCCACTTCTGTCTCTCCAAATGTCTCCCTCATTTGTTCCATCTGATCCCTTTTTCTGCCCCTCCCCTCCCCTCTCCTCCCCTCCCCTTCCCTTCCCTTCCTTCTGCAGGTTTACCAGCTGTTCTGCTGATCCACCAAAGCTTCTCTTCAGATGTAGGTCAGTCTCTCAATTAAGGCAATTAGCAGCAGCCGGGCGAGACTGAGAACGAGCCGCTCTCATTACAGCAACAGGAGCCATAGGCTTGCGTCACACGGCTAGCACTTAACACTCCACTTGGCACCTGCATTAGCCTTGCCTAGTTCCAATCTGCCAGTATTTACTTGTACTAGCGCTGAATTGGCCCCTGCAGAAGAACCGAGTAACGCTGTTCCAACTATAACGCCATTCAAAGTGGATTAGTTTTACTCTGTGTGTAATTTCACGGATCATTCATGCGGGATGAAGCATCTCATAGCCTCGATGTAAAATTTCCTGATCATTTCTGGTCTGACAGAAGAAAAAAAAGAAAAGAAAAGCACAAATTTAAAAAGAAAATTGAGCACAGCACTGGAGACGAGACACGAACACCTATAAGAATGATGCCTGTTTTTAAGGTCAAAAATCCCCCTCCAGTACATGTGCAATGACAATCTGCTCGCTGCTACACAGGAAACCCATTATTGAGATTATAGTGGTGTCACTTCAAACTGGATTGCTATTATCGGATGACATTTGAGTTGGATGTTCCACATTTTTTTGATTTTCCATTCTGTTAAAAAAAAAATGTGGACAAGACAGAAAGACTGTGGGACACGCTCCCAAAAAGTTAGCAAGCGGACTTTTAAACTTACATCATTTTGTTACACACTGTTCAAAACTTCCAAACAGACAAGTTTTTTGCAGGATATCAAAATATTTACAATTTCAATATATTGCAGTAAAACTAATTAAATGTGACTAGTGCTTAAAATAATCAACATAATGGCTGATCGACTTGTGATGGAAGCATCTTAAGAGTGCCAATCTGAACGACAATCTTTTCAGATGTGTCAGGCTTGTAGCACCGCTGGCCATCATTAACTTCCAGACTACTCATACCAATGATGGCTGATTAGTACTGGTCTGCAGAACAATGTTCTAGGATGCATCACCATCAGTAAGCCCAGCAACACCTCTGGCCATCATTAAACTGCTGTAGCGAGGTAGGCCATTTTGCTCCATATTGCTGATTTTCTCACACGGTCTGTGGTTGTGTGTGTTGTTTAATTAGTGGTTTAAATTTTGTTTACGACTTCACATGTTTCCATAGTTATGATCAATTCTTTCCTTCAAACAAGTCCATATAAACACATATTTTTTTTAAATTTCAATAATCAAATATTTTTGCCAGACACGGCACATAACCAACCAAAAACTAGGAAACTATATATTTGATTTATCACATCCAACAGCATCTGCCATGATATAAGCTTCAAAAAGAAACATTGGAAAATCTGCATGTTTTAAGATGCAGACAATTAGCTGAAAATTCATGATTTTATTTCATATCTTAACTTATTACATTACAAATGGTTAATGGCAACTTTGTCATGTCTGTTAGACTAAATCTGACCATGCTTAATGTTCATCAAGGGAGGAAAATTACTACTTCATGTTAATTGCAGTGACCACAGTTACAGTAACTTTGGAACAATGTTGCTGAATGTTAAATGTAGGGGATGTTGCGAGACAGAAGTGTTCAAATATTTTGACTGTGTGTTTGTAAAAACAGTACAGTGTCACAAAATGGTGGCTTTATTGAGACATTTTTGGTGTTTCATTCACAGACTGTAAATACAAGCGGACGTCGGTTCCAGGTCTGAAAAATGAGGCCAATGCCGAAGTGCCATAAACTGCAATACCACCGAGGGCCACTAGAGGTTCCATAGACTCCAATTCAACTTCTTTCACTAAATACGAAGTCAATACGTTTTTTCCACAACTTGGTGTTGTTTGCTGCTCCAAACTAGCAAGATGGCGACAGCAAAAATCTGAACTCAAGGCTTCATAACTGCACTTCAGAAATCAGTGGGTGACATCACGGTTGGTTGTCAGTCAGATTCACCCCTTGCTCCTCCCCAGCTTGTCCAAATATGGTCACTTCTGGCTCCAAAAAGTTCACAAACTAATGGGTGACATGGAGGCGGGTTGCTGTTGGTTTTCATTGGAGATATGGACTTATAGTTCAGAACTTAGATTACTTTATGATATTCAACCGAGATGGCCTACTTTTCTTTCAATGTGTTGCATTTTAGTCTTTTAGTTACATGTGAATATTAGATTTTGACTTTGGTGCCTGGAGTCTTGATATTTTTTTTGTTTTTTTTGTTTTAGATCATTTCTAACAGGATTTTGGTACAAGACGTGCTGTATGACTTAACTTGGTTTAATTACTGCGTCACTGTGACAATGCTGACTTAATTATTTGGAGATCTTGTGGCGGGTACAAGACGGGTTTCTGTCATCCCAAGGGAGGGGGATGAAGGGACACAATTTGTTTCTGCTCGAGTAAGGGAGAATATTTGATGGAAAAAAAGACTGATTTGCCACTTCATTTAACTTCAAACATCTTGTTGCTCTAACTAATTAACTTATTTTCCATGTAATTCAAAGAAGCATGATGACATAAGAGTTGAATGGCTGCCATGTGTGGAGACATATGATTTGACAACTGACCTGAAAACTATAGATTGATATTTTGGGAGGATACAGGGGTGTGTGTGTGTGTGTGTGTGTGTGTGTGTGTGTGTGTGTGTGTGTGTGTGTGTGTGTGTGTGTGTGTGTGTGTGTGTGTGTGTGTGTGTCTTACTGTAAATGTATGTGTTCAATATGTTGAGGTCACATTTTTTTTTAAAGAATCTTAGAATTAGCTGTTGTGCATGTAAGCAAAATGATCTAAGATTTTGTGTTTGGCAGTGACGAGCTGCTGCTGTATCTTTACACTATTAATTATCTTCCCCGTGACTAACGCTGATGGTGTCATACAAGTACCGCCAAAGACAGGCCATTTCAAGAGACCACACACACACACACACACACACACACACACACACACACACACACACACACACACACACACACACACACACACACACACACACACACACACACACACACACACACACACACACACACTCCTTCTCTCTGAAGGGTTCATACTGTACATCTTCACATCCATTTCTCTCTCACACTTGTTCTTTCTCTCTCTCATCCTCTCAAATCGCCTCATACTTAACTGTTACCATATATGGTTCAATTATTCTACAAGCCTTCTCCGTCTCCTCTCTCTCTCCCCACAGTTCTTCTCTCTTTGCTCTCTCTTCCTCTTGAACATCGAATATCACTCTGATCAACTGTGCTTCTCCATCCTTCTCTTTCACAATCTTGCTCTTTGCCCCCCCAACCCAAAAAAGAAAAAAACCACACACACTCCTCCCATCTCCCTCACCATTTCTTTCTCTGCCGTTATTGCCTCCCTCATCCTTTCGCTTTCTCTTTCTGTCTCTCTCTCTGATCTGCTCTGAGAGTGTTATTTATACAGCAACAACCCACGCAGAGTAGAGCAGAGCAGAACAGAGCGGTGAAGGGAGTTTGACTTGCCAAAGTGGGCATCACCTCAGAAACACAACAAAACTCTTCTCTCCTTTACTCCATCTATCCATACACCACTCTGTTTCTGTCGCTTCATCTCATCACAACGCCGCTGTTCGTGCTTATTTTATTGAGGCTTGGCACAAAATATTTAACAGTTCAAGGGCAGCAACGCAGATGTAGAGGGAAGTATCAGTAGCAAATACACAGCAAAGGTGGATGAGACATGACAACATGAAACTTACCAGATTTAACAGGCGATGTTAGCCTTCCTTTCCAATACAAAAACGTAATAAAGGGAGAATTAGGGTTTATTTAGGAATAATATTTTTACCATCATAAGGCGTTAACCATCAGTACGTTGAAAGCATCTGCTCTGATAAATAAATAAGCTTCTATACATGTTATTTTGTAGCCTATTTCTTCCTGATTTTGATATTAAAATACCATATTATATGACGTGAGTCAGATCTGTGTATGGAGGGCAGAGACGTGGGACTGTGGCTCAAAAGGTTGCTGATGTGAATTATTGACTGTGTGGGAAAATCTAATGAGAAATAACATCCATCCTCACTCAACTTTGAAATTAAAAAAAAAAAAAAATGAATGGCTTCCCGCTCCTAGACTGTCAGTGTCTGTAGTCACTTTGACCGTTGCATATTGTCTGGTCATTACCTCATTTACAAACCCACTTTCAGTATGTGCTACATGACGAGCCCCCAAGTGGGATAATACATCATTTTAAGAAACTTTAGGCAGAAACCGTTTGCCATCTCTACATTTATTGCAGATAACAATAATAATCAGACAAATTATTTTCCTTATTGATTAATGTATCAATTATTATTTAAAAAAGAATTTGTTTTCAGAAAACAATAGAAAATACAATTCCACAGAGCCCAAGGTCATTCAGCTGCTTTGTTGTTTTCTGACCAAGAGTAAAAAAAAATAATCTAAAAATATCAACATTACAATGGTATGATAAAGAGAAAGGAAAACAATATACATCATATGTCAAAAGCTGAAATAAGAAAATTGTTTTAAGAGGATAGATTTAATTGTAACTTAATTAATCAATTATCATATTTGTTGTCGATGCAGTGATTTCGTGTATCCGTTTCAAAATAAAAGCCTTCATTTTAAATTAAAGCACTCTAGTGTGTAATACAAAGCCGTATACTACGTTTTGACTGGTCTTGTTAAATCTGGTGTCTGGTGAGACATTCCCGCACAAGACGGATGAATGCATACTGGGAATGCTCTAACCTTCGCTATAGCCCCATGCTTACTTGGAGGGGGATAACAAAATTCAATCATGCATCTCTTCCGGACTTTCAAAATGGTATTGGACTAAATGGAAACATTTCTAATAAGGAAACAAGTAATTTCGCAAGAGGTTGTGATGCTCAGAACGATGCATCTACTGTGTTCACTGTGGAGGCTGCAGGGGAGCAGTGTTTTTGTAATTTCTCTTAATGACAGAAAGCGGAAACAAAAGCTCTGCTCTGTATGTTAATTTTTCTTTTTTTGGACTAGAGAAAATAAATTGACTGACCAACACTTCATCTCTTGATTGGCTAATTGCAGCAGAAAAGTTGACTGGTTATACCGTTCACAGGTAACTACTACAGCTACAGCACTCCCTGCTAGAAGTTTTTTTGTCCTAAAAACATTATGTAATGTTTAGCGATGTTTTCGGCAGAACGTTTTTCTTGGTCCGGGAATGTTCTTCTTAAATGTAGGATAATGTTCTCTAAAAATCATTTAAAAAATACTTTGTGTAACGTTCATTTTTCATAACATTGTCAGAACATTCTTAAAATGTTTTCAGTAGCAAGTTTTTCCCCATAATGTTATTATTTTAGAATGAGATAATGTGCTTTAAAAACAATACACAGTTTTGAGGCACGTTGTCCCAATATTTAGAGGAACATTCTGGGAACAAAAGAAAACCTCACTGCTGAAAACAAGCGCAGAACATTACATCATTTCCAGCTTGGCTGTCTGTGCATAGACTTTCAGCTGATGATTGTTTTTAAGGTTTGTGCTTAAATCTGAGAAAATATGATGGACAGGAGACACCTTTCCTGCAAACTTCCTCCAGCTACTCTTCAAGAATCCAGTGACATTGTTGGGGAGTTGTAAAATATAATCACCTGGATTTCTTTTGTTTCATGTAGTCTCTCCTTCCAGGTGACATTTCCAGCGGGACGCATCATGGACGCATTCTGCCTGGACACGACAGCAAGCCTCTGGAAAATCAGATGTCTAATGCCTGTATGCACAATTCCCTTTTTTGGACAGAACCTCCAGCTACTAAAAATACAATAAATCAGGACTGAGGTGTACGTTGACCACCAAACTGTAACCCACTATTTTACCATCACATTCCAGTACAGCACCCATTTTACAGAGGAAACGGCACCTGTCCACCTCCCGGCCCCTTTTATACTCATACATGACAATGACCCATTGGCATTCCAGCTCCTCAACCCGACACAGCCACTCACCTCTCATCTGAACACAGCCAGCCTCCTTGTTTGTGAAAGAGCCACAACCTCAGATTTGGAGGTGGTAACCCTTTTCCCAGCCGTTTTACATTCAGCGGTAAAAATCTCAAGAGCACATCAAAAGTCAGAAACTGATGAAGCTAGAACGACAGCACCATCTGCGATGTGAAGGGGAAGATGGAGCGGGAGTGTTTTCCCACCACAGCTGCAACTCACTGCCCTCCCCATTAAAGTAGAGATCAGGAGAGGGGACAGTGAAGCAAATCTGTCTCGAACACATTAGTGTCTTGAACACATTGGTATACGATAATCAAATGCCTTGCATTAGGAGCTGTGGTACCAAATACTCATGTGTAATCACCCAGAAAATTCCCAGAGTTACCTATTGTGCCGGTGCCAATCACATCCCTGGTGGTGGGGCCACAAGACAGCGGCTTCCTCTTGCATCTTCAGCCATGGGGGTTACTTAAACCACAGGCACCAGGAGGACAGCTTGACTCTAAGCTCCAGTCCTCAATGTGGTTTCAGGAGTGGGAGCCAGTCTTCACACACACCATTATTATGAGCACTAACTGCCACAATTACTGAATATAAAATTTCAGCAACACAATATGGAAAAGTCTAATTCAATAAATACAAGATGACGCCTCAGAGTGTTGCAGCAGCACCACTGACACATGTATTCGTGTGTGTGTGTGTGTGTGTGTGTGTGTGTGTGTGTGTGTGTGTGTGTGTGTGTGTGTGTGTGTGTTACATTATTAGCGATGTCCAATTATTTGCAATGAGAAGACGATTTACTTTGGAAAACGGAAAGAGAATGAAAAACAGGCTGAGTGGATACAGGCTTTTCTTCCACCTAATTAATACATCAGGTGATTTCACTAACTGGCTGCATCCTCTCAGCTTGACGGTAGTTAATCAGCGATAGCAGCTGCTGGGGAGTGACTATAAAATCCCAGAATGCCAAACTACTTCCACTGTAGGGAAGAGTTATCCCAAACATGTACGATGATACTTTGTTGATATTGTACACGATCAATGACTTGCCATTTCCACTCCCTCTGCCCTGTAAACTACAGACTAAATAAAATGTCACGGGAGACCCGAGAACAAATATTGAGAAAGAGCTTGGATGTTTGGTTGAATTGAAATGCTGCACATAAAGAACTGAGCTCCCCAAAGCATATAATTGGACATCAGGGCTGCATGTAGTGTTATGTTAACAAATCTATCACTCTGCTTTTGTTTTGCCATCTCCTCTTGTACTTGCCATTATTTCTATTACTCATATCTCCTCTCCTTCTCTCTTTGGCTCGCTCCGTCTCAGGGCCAGTTGGTGTGTTCTCCCTCTGAGGGAGAGAAACTTCTTAACATGGAGGAAGAGGAGTGGAACTGACACCAACATGGTATGCCTCTGACACCAGCTTCACTCAAACCTCCCTTTCCCTCCACCATGTCTTTGTCTAGTCCCCTCTCCTACCTTCTCCTCCACACTTCTAGTGTAACTATATTTTTTTTGTTTTTTTGTTTAATGTATATACTGGATATTTATACTGGTTAAGTTAGCTGGGTAAACATGTCCACTTTCCATTTACACTGAGACACATGGCAAGAAAAGAGTTCACAGAATGCAGAGGCTAAATTAATTCAGAAACCGCACAATTTTGGACAGTTGTCATTAAAATTGATGAAGTGCATGATTCCACCAGCATTTACAGTTTTAAAAAAAAGGCTTCTAAAAATCAGTCTTCTTCATCATCTGGCACTTGAGAGATGATGGATGCGAGACAGTGTAGCTGCAACGGCTACTAGTCCCTCAAGTCCGGCAACTTTGTCAAACACTTCCCTAACTATGATTGATTGGGTTGTATATCTGTTGCAGTAATTGGCTTATTAGACAATTGGAAAGTTAGGAGGTAGTACTGTATCTCTGGAGGGTATTTGCTCTGGAGAACACATCCCTTTGTTCACATACCAATTACAGTGAGTGAGCAGATGAGCATGTGTCTTTGAAGAAGTATTGAAAATTACAGTTTTAGGCTGCCCCCCATCTTTGTTTCAGTTATACAATAGTCAGCTCGTCAGTACATACAGTCGATCATCCTGCTGACAGTGTCTGCTGAAATGGGCTATGTAAGCACAGTTTTTTACTTCCTATGATTATATTCAGTTTTCATCCTATTTTTTATGGAATAACAAAGTTAATCTGAACTACTAAAGAAGATTAGGTCTCAGTTCGATTATTACTTCAAACAGAGAAAAAGACTTGGAAAATACTGTAGCATTTTGACGTTTGATATTTTTAACTCCATTGAGCTCTTGCAGTAGAGCACAGTCCTAATGCTTGATTAGCCGCCTCTGCCTGTCATCTCTTGCAGAAGAAAGAATGAGCTGCCAGTTTGCAAAGTTTAATGAATGCAATATGAGCCTGAGCCTGAAACACACACGAGTCCTACTTATTCAGGCCCAACCCCAGGCCAGGACCAAGAGCCAGTGTTTCTGCCTGGACTTGCCTTTAACTCTCAAACTGTAATGTTCTAATCGTTTTGATACTTTTGTAATTTAAATATACTGTAAACATGGGGGAGGGCAAGTGGCTTTAGGCATTAAGGCATTGTCCATGAACCGCAATGTTTCTGGTTTGCATCAGGCACTGACCTTTGCTTGAATGTCATTTCCCATTTCCTCCCCTCGTTTCCTGTCATCTCTCTTCCGCCATCGGTCTAATACATGTATACCATGCCTTAAAAATACACTCCAAAAAACTCAATGAACAGTGACACACTGTTTGTATTGTCTCAGTAAGTTATTGGTCTATCCTTAATGTAATATTCTTGTCACCCGTCATCCGCCAAGTATTGGCCAGCCATGTAATCTAGCCAAAATCCGCAATTTTGCCCTTAATACCCCTCCGAAGAGGAATCACTGCATTGTGCAGGGTTGAAGACCTCCAGTCAGGTGTTGGCTCAAAGGTCAGCCTTGCAGAATCACAGTTATATGAAACCTTGATTTATTTCAAGCCCTGTTTGTGAGAGGTTCTTTTACCCCATGTTTGTGTGGATGTAAATTGCTGCAGTTTTGTCTTAAAGGTATGACAGTGACTTAGCTTTCTGATTAAGCTGTTAGAAAAACAAATAAATGTCAAAAAAATAATAATATGAATATAAAGTCCCTGTGGATTGGAATGGTTTGTCTTGGTTTGAATTCCCACATCGCTGTCGAAAAACCTCCCAACACTGAGGCTCTGTAATGCTGTTTTGAATCTGTGGTACTGAGCATACGACTGTTTCTTGTGACTCATCACAGACAATAGATTGAAAAAATAACACTCATACTGTGAATTAAATTCTATACGATTAGTAACATTTTGGATATAAATCAGACAATGCACACTGACAATGAACGGCTTTGTTTTTCAGGAGAGAGCTGCTTTAATTATACAGCAGATGTTTCCATTATTAATACAGATGTAATTTTTCTGTACCTATGTTTACTGTTCATTAGTGTGTTTCCACATTATCTGAATATTGCATAGAAGGCATAAAATATTTTTTGATACAAAATCTAATTACAGAAAATGACCTCAGTGTTGCTGTGATGAACATCACCTCCTGTTTCCCTACATCAGAGATAAACAAAAAGCTCTCTGTTTCACAGGAACGTCACTACTCATCATCAAATGCATCCTTGTCATCGTTACCATCATTGCAGTCATCATAGTTATTATCATCTTTGACATGACTATCATTATCATCAATAACTTCTGTATGCTGAAGATTTGGACTGTGGCACAAAAGGCTCTTAGGTTCTTTGTCCTGACAGACAATGTTAGCCATCATCTTATAATCAACGATGCTGGTTTCCTGCTGCTGCTGAGAAGAAGTGCTCACTAAACACAAGTGCACATACATTCACACATCTGCACATCAAACACTGTCCACTGCTTAGGTACGGAAATGGGTTTTGAATCATGTCTGATCAGAGCACATGAAAGAGAAGATCTTATACCTGTGAAACTGGGTATTTCAATAACCTCCACAAAGCAGAGGTAAAGACGCAGCTTCCTTGAATGTGGGACATTAACTATGTGCTGTGAGCTAAATCTGCACTGTGGATGTGGAGGAACTGAAATTTAGGAGACAGGAGACCCATTCGGAGACTCTGTAAACAACAGCAGCAGTTTGTCTTCTAATGTCAGACCACAGTTGTGCTACGGCCGTGCAGGAGAAACATTAAGACAAGCTAGCAGGGAAATGTGGTCTACCTTTCTGTTTGAACTTGTAAGACTGCCAGAAATGTACTTCTCTAGGATCATGCAGGACATTTAAGAGCAACCAATCTGCGTGACCTCAGAAGAGGACAGAGGCTGTAGATGCTGGGCTCTGGATGCCCACTGATTCTAAGAAGTTGTGATAGCTCAAACGTAGAAGAGCGACTCCTGAAGAGGGTCACTAAAGTGTAAATTCAAATCTTCTGCCACTCAAAAATATGGTTTGTTTATTGTTATTTCACTTGGTTGTTTGACCTTCACTGTGGAGAATGATGTGTGTGCAGGTGGGTTTCATATTCATCCTCTATCTTCTGTTCACTTTTTAAAAACATGCTATCATAACAGTCTTAAAACGTATTTCTGCTACGTATAATTTCTTGTGTATTTATCACAGACCACACAGCAGCTCAGTAGTTAACATGGTTACATGGTTGCCTTTCATGAATCAAATCCTGGGTTTGAACTTAATTTTGGTTGAAGTTGAAGCGGCACCGAGCTGCCTGATAGTTAAGATGGGTGAAATGCAGAGGCCAAATCTCCCCTTTGGGATTACTTAAGCTTGACTTTAATTAACCTAGATGGACATTATTTCCACAGTCTGCTGTTAGATTTAGTATGGAGAGCGCTTGTATTTTACAGGTTTTGCATGGCTGGCGAAATAAAAGCCTTTCACAGAATCGTCCAAATCAATGTGTTTGCTGTGGTTCACAAATTATTTTAATTCCCTCAGAAAACAAAAACATTTGAAAAGTTACAGATGTCAGGCCTGAATGAAGATTGGTAAGCTTTAGCACAAACGGCTACCTGGTTACATTATCTATACATGCAGAATGTATTCAAAAACTGAGGTTTTCTTTTAATCTTCTGGAAAAAAAATAAACATTCTGGGTCAGTTAACAATTAAATTCTGTCCTAAAAATAGTTTTTTAAAAGTGTAAAAATCAATGGGCTTTGGCAGGACAGACCGTACCGCTGGGTGTTGTCTACACAACAGAGAAAGAAAATGTACATTTTAAAAATATGACTCACTGATGCGGCAAACTAATGTAGAAGAGAAATGTATTTTGAATTGAACCCTGAGGGACCCCACGGCAAATGAAAAATAGCCTAAATAGTTCTGTTGCTTGCTTAGGACATAAGCTTATCCAGGACAGTGATGTTTACACCAGCACCAGGCTCAAGACAGTCAATGTTAGAGGCATGATTTACTACAGTGAAGAAACAGTCAGAAACAACAGTCGGTTCCACAAGAGCCAACTCCTAGAAGGAAAAATGTCCATATGTGATGTTACTATTCAGAGAGAACACACAGTGTACAAAAACAGCAATATGGAAATGATCTGAGGCAACACAAAACTGTATCATTTTTACAAGAGGCAGGTGTTTCATGTATGAAACACGATGGAATAGCCCCAGTGGCCATAGAGCTATTTACAGTGGAGATGACACTTAGGCCCACAATATAAAAAAAAACCCTGAAGGAGGCTTGTGGGGATAATGTCGAGAGGCAGGCTGTAGACTTCATGTAGTCTCTATTAAGAAAGAAAGAGCTCAAAGCTGTTGAAGAAGGCAGCATTTCCCAGTCATATAATAAATGTTTGGGGAAAGTTATGGGGCACAATTTGTGCAACACATGTATTTGTGTGGAAAAGGCCCCATGAGACTGTCCTCTCCAGAAAACAACCACACTGGCCATTTGTTTATTTGCAGCCCGATGTTCAGTGCGACAGCAGCAGTAATGAAACACAACCCCGAACATTTACTCAAAGACGACACTTTGAGTGATTACAATTTGGAGGTAGTTTCCTTAAACCTATAGTGTGGGACCTTTCCATAAAAATTAACGTTTGTTACATTGGAGCCCTGACCAAACAAGTTAACAGTGTTAATTAAGCCCATTGCTGCCAGATAAATCTTTCTGTATTTCACAGAATACAGTTTTGAATTCTGGTGTCTGGTGAGACATTCCTGAGCTGGCTAGCTTCTGGTTTAACCCTATGCTAGCTTGAATAAAGATAAATAATTCAATCAAGCATTCTTTCCAAATGTTATCGGACTGAGTGGATCTAATTCCAACAGACAAGAGATTTTGCCGGTTGTGAAATGTATGCTGTCATTTATCCACCATTTATCATGGTGCTTCTGTACATTAAATATTCATATATATATATATATATATATTTTTTTTTTTTTTTTTTTATTGTGGCAGTGTGAGAGTAATTACAAAACCATATTGATGCTGATGTCGCATGCCTTCAGTTGACCTCGCCCCGAGGAGGTTTTCCCACCATACTGTTGGCAGCTGCAGCCGACTCCTCTGCGTCGCGACATCCCCACCCGTTGCTCCACACTTCACCTCTAACAAAATGATAATTGTTTTGTTTTGTAAAACACATCTCACCAGATTTTGAAACTTTGTACGCTGTGAAACGGTGATATGCTTAATTAGCATCGTATGAGGTCATTTGGAAAGGGCTTGAATGGAACAGATGTTCACATAAATGTACATATAAAAGTTCCACACTGCAGCTTTAATGCAGGGCTTTTACTGTACTGGAGGATTGAACACAGTGGGTTTTTCCTGTGAGGTCAGAAATGTGTATTTCAATCATGACCTTGACTGATGTTTTCCAGCAGTCTATTAAACAAGTGAAACTTCTTTTTTCCCACCTTTCCCTCGGAGGAGTCCAGGTACCGGCACCGAGCCAAGGATGGCATCTCTCTCCAGCTTTTATAAGTTAAAAAGGGGCAATCGACTCCAAAATGGTAGCTCAAGTGCTACTGAATAGAGATAATTGCTCATCTGTGCCGGTAACAGATGTATGATCAAAGACAAGGGATCAAACAGTTCAGGACTGGAGATAGTATATTGCTGTGGTAATACTGAGCATGCAATATACTTTGAGGTAGGTTTACTGCCAGTTTTATTGTCTGTTTATTTGTCTTAAGATCTGGCCTGTTTTATTAACATGACATCAGCTGTGCTTCTAAATATTCAACGTGATATTTTCTGAGATTCGAACAGTTATGTGACCCAGAATAAAATCAAATGTGCAGATGGCGGCCGATGAAATTATACTATACTTAAAAATATCCCCCAAATAGAGTCACCCTGACTGGACTGGGAACTTGTGTTTTCCAGCTATACAAATCGTCTCTATCAAAAAAGGCTTTAAATTCATGTCTATGTGACTCAGAATAATTTGGACATGAACACTGTAACTGCTAAGAATTGTGTGATCAGCTGGTACGACAGAGAAATAAACACAGCCATGCAAATATACCTAAATACTCTCTCCGTCACACTCAGTCCTTCTTACCGAACACACATAGTCTGTACACGGAGCATGGACAAGCTTTCCCCTTGAAGCTTCTTTGAAAAGGTTTATAGAATCTTAAAATAGCAGTGTGGTCTGTGAGCACAGGGATTAAAAAAAAAAAAAAGAGAGAGCTACTATAGAGCTGCTGTAGTGTGACATCACACAGACAAACACAGCGCGCCACACCACAGCCCTGCCATTGCCATCTTATTGTACTCTCCAGCTGGGGCGTGAGAGAAGGAGGAGAGCAGGGGGGATGACATGAGAAAAGGACAGGGGATAAGGTTGGCAATATGTGACGGGGAGAAAGGCAGCAAGTGAAAGCGATGGAGGATGGCTGAAAAAACAAGAGGTTATAAGGGAGCGATGCAGAGGAAGAGATCCAAAGCACAGAGAGTGAGAGAGATGGTGAGCGGGAGAGAAAATGAAGATATATAAATATAGGAGGCTGGTTTGTGTGGGATCGCCGCTGTAGATTGACGTGTTTGAGGTCGAGTAGAGAAGACTGAGGACAAATCTGCTGGATTCTTCAACACGCACTATTTCATAAACACACAAACACAGGTGGAACGACAGCAGGTCTGGCGAAGGTGATTCTCTCACTGTGTAAGAAAGAGGAACCTGTGGGCTGAGAGCGACATCCTGCCGCTCCGTCATACAGCGCAGACAGACAACGGGACACACCAGCTCAGCCCGGGACGTCTGCTAAACAGCTGCAGCCGCTCCGCTGTGGAGACACGGACATCTTCAGCAGCCGTTCCCAACAAGCAAACAACAATAACTGAGACTCACTGCCAACACAGACACATAAACAGACAGTTGCACGAGTGCTCTTACACTGTCAACAATGTTTTCCTGAAACATCGACGCCAGAATCTCCTTGCTTTGTACGATCGAGATGTTATTACACCAAACACACTGTCAGTAAGGTTAGACTTGAACTCAGCTAATATTAACTGTCTTGATGAGTGAACTGCTCACTCCTGTGAAGTTTCACTGGATTTTTGTTTGATACATCAAGGCTACTCAGATCAATCTCCAAGTTAATTAGGGCATGTCAGTATGAATCTGATTATCTCCTCCATCTCCTGTTGAGTCTGGACATCGCTTGTAGCACCAGACACGTTTGAGTCTCTGTGGCTGCTTCTAACTGTCATCGCGGGTATCCTTAATTGAAACCAATAATCCTCTGGTTCCTGACACGAGTGAGACATTGCATGTCATGTCAGAGCATTGCTTTGCTACGAGCAGCATTGAGTGCGAACCTTTTCAGCCCTGAGTTTGTTCTGTCTCTGATTTACAGTTGAGATTATGTAACGGTGACACGCAGGTTCAAATAAAATAGAGAAGTCACAACGTTTATCATAACTTCACACGATGTTGAGTTTTATATTAAAAATAAATATAACAGAAACACGTAAGCAGCACTGCCAGTAACATTTTGCCAGTTTACAACTTTATTGCTATTTACAGTACGAGTCAAAGGGGCGACACATGTTGTCCCTGTTATCACTGAGGCCAGATATGGCAGAGTGGTTCAAATCCAGTGACAAATTCTGACTTCACTTGATGGAGAAAGAACTGCAGGGGAAGCTTTTTGAGATAACATTCATCTTCATCCCTTCAGCCCTGATGAGCTATGGGCACTTTAGTTGACATCGGCACTTTGGACAGCCAAAATGACTTCCCACTATAAGCACGCAGATGACGCTATGGATTATTTCACATTTGATAATACGTTGTCAGCGCCGCCTTGCTCGAGCACTTTTCAGGGGCATGAGCAAAAATAAATAAAAGCCTTAACTAGAACTCACTCAAATGGAGCCAGAGAAGATCATGCCCTGTGAAAGGGCCAGGGCAAGGCCGGAAAAGTTTTGATTGCTACTTGAAAAGGGCAAATTTGCACCCAAGAGGAAAAAGGGCAACCCATTCCTGGCCCCAAGAACGCCACTGGTTGTCAGCGTCAAAGCTGGCTTCCACGAGCCAGAGTCACTGCTGAAGGAATAAAGCAGAGGCTGAGGCTGTTGCGGCTGGGAGGCAGCACCGCTGGCCAACACCATCAAGCCAAGCTGTCGGATATCAGCTGCGACTGACAGTATTTTTGCTCCGGTTGCCCAGCCATTGTCAACACAAACCGGCCCGCCATGATGCATTTGACCACAGGCTGTTTTTGTTTGTGGATTGTGAATCCAAACACCAATAGCAATTTTTCTGTTACCATAAAGGGCTTAAAATAAATAAAGCAGATAAAAAAATTTAAAAAAAGAAAGGTCCCAGCAAAATGAATCTCTACGTCTTCATGAAATATGTGGTTCCAGAAGTCGGTGAAGCGGAAAAAACTCGCAGAGATACGTGCTAACTGGCAAATTAAATGCTAACGTGCAACAAGCTAGGAACATGCTGGTGCTGGACAGTCTCTAAGATGGTTTCTATTTTCTTTGCAGTGGGCCGTTTACTGGCATTTCCTTCTCTGGACTAAATTAAATTATGAGCAGCTGAATTTGATTACAATTTCTCAGAGCCAGTGAGTTAGCTCAGTAGCTACTGGGACAATACGTTCACGCAGTTTGTCCAAAAGACGCACCGTATTATTGTCTCGTGCCTTCAGGAGTCAGTGGTACAAATGGCTCTGTCTGCAAACCTTTTCCCTTAAGTGCAGCAGTTTATACTACAACAGAAGAGTTTAAATAAAACTGGATGTTGCGGCACAGCGAATAACATGCTGCCGCTTCCTCCATGTTGGATTTCCACCCTAACTAAATACCAGTGTGACTCAGCAATAAAACAAATGATTAGTCAGCACTTTAATTCTGAACATTGGTTAGGCGAATGTAACGTGGTTGGAATTGCAAACAGACAATGGGGATCTTGTGTCAATTGACAATTTCCCCATGCAGATATAGAGCCCACTATTTGGTTGCTGCATAGAGATGTAAAGAATGCATCAGCCTACCAGCCGTGTGCATTCTTGTCAGGTAAGCATAAATACATGCTTTCTATAGGTGGACATGAAGAGATGTTTACAATGACAGCCAGGTAAATACACGTATTCTCCAAATTGGCCTTGTGTTGGTAATACTGTATAAATATGTATTATAACTTACTATAATCATAAACCCGTATAAAGTCAGGCTCTTTGTGTATGTAAACTATCATTTCTCTGGTACTAAAAAAAGGCACCAAAATAGTACCAACTTTAATGGATTGTGTTGACCTTTCAGACTGGATGTCCACATTATTCGAGGTGAATCACTTCACAATAATGTGTTGCAGGGTACGTGCAGAGTGGGAGCAGCGCTCCTTTTTTCTTTTTCTTTTTTTTTAAGTGGAAGCATTCATCCTTCAAGATAATGATCAGTCCGTTCAACCGCAGATAAATTGCAATTTGTGTATTCTGCCTATATCTACAAACTCCCACTGTTAGCCTCGGCAGGGTGTGCATAAACATCTCCTCTTTGCTTTTCTTCTAAGATGCTTTCTTTGTGATACTCCAATATTTCAGTAATAGCTATAATACTATAACACAAAAAACACTTCTGTGTTTGCAGCAGAGACGAGTGCAGCAAATTAAAAGATGTGCGTAAATTACATTTCAGCCAACTCTGCATTCTGAACCATAAAACCACAACACAATTCAGGAGAACACAATTGCAGAGGGTTTTTTTTTTCAAGAGGTTTTTGTTAGTTCTGTCCCTCAGCTTGAAATCTTTCTTGGCATTTAGCAGCTCGCAGGACGTCTGGTCAACTAAAATATTATTGAATCAACTGATCAGATACTTATATCAATGGATTTTTTTTTTTTTTAATCTTGCAAGAGCAACAAAGCAGTGAAGGAAGGGAGAAAAAACATTTAACTTTAATGTGTTTCCATACTGAAGTAGCAAGCTCCCAGATATAAATCTGGAGGATCTTATCAATCATCTGTCAGCTTGTCGAAGGCTTATTAAACTGCTTAAGGCAAATATCTACTGAGCCTCTTTAAACACTTGGCTAAATCTTTCCTGTTATCAAGTGTGCAACTGTAATTCAGCATCAGAAAGGTCGGGAATATATAAAAACAACCGCTCAGGTTGTCAAGGACAGTTATAGTGACTGTGGCTGCAGAGCAAATTAAGACAACCTATAGAACATCATCAACTGGAAATTCAAGGATGAGGAAAGGAGGAGAGTTTACTGAAAAGTAAAGTGTTTGTCTCTAAGCCAGAGTGAACGTCAGTGTCCAGAGATGAAAAGCACTCAGAGTTAAAAGGAAATGATGAGGAGGGACCGTCTCAAAGCAGTGATGAGGAAGGACTGTCTCCAAAGATGAAAACAACTGCAAGACAAGACAACATGAGTAGGGGCGATGCCACAGCTGTTCTTGCTTTAGGAAGGCTGACCTCACTCCAGCGTGTAGCCAACTTATAACCAGAAGTCCTAGTCTACTTTTGTTGTTGTTTCTTTTGTTTACTGTTTCAAGTTGTTTGGAGCTTGTTCCAAAATCTCTAATTGAAACTAAGTTTTTAGAGTAATGCCCACTAAATCTTAATTTATATTGCCTGGAAAAAGAAGCACAATTTTCTTCTAACAAGTGAAACGCACACAAAAATAGTGTTGGACAAAAATGCTGATCATGTACGATAAGAAAAACCCCACATAGAATCAGATATATTGAGACCACTAAAAACTTTTTAAATACCTCTAGAATATGCACACGAAGGAGTTTTTTTTTATTTATTTTTTTATTTTTTTTATCATATTCACCGAGGAAACAGCTGGGATTCTTTTTTTTTTTAATTTTGTCAGCCAGTCACAACAGCAAATACTGCAACAGGAAGGACATCCATATAGTTATTACTGTTGATGTTTGAAGCAGTAAAATATTACATAGTGTTCAGCTGGCAGAAACTGCAAAATATTTATCTTTGCAAATACATTTTAAGTAAAGATGTATAGTATCACATAAATGATGCTCTTTGACGTATTGTATGAAGGAGCTTGAGAGTTAACCTGGCAGATGTTTTCTTCCACTGCAGATGGAAGTCGCATTGTGCATTCAGGTTAAGTCACAGTCTGTTCATCAAGTCTGGGTTATTTACATGTACACAGAAGAGTGCAGGCTACTTCCAGGATAACCGCCAATATAGATCAGATTTTACATGTATTTTACGTATTTTCCATCAGAAAGTCCTGTCTGAGCCAACAAACACTGAAAACACACATTGTTCTCTTCATTTTGGCTCTCAAATCGGAGTCTCTGATATCACAGAACAGATTTTCAAAAATAGTCTACAGAGTGGCTGAAGCTGAAAACTAGAAATGCTTTTCGGTGTCGACTGGGAAAATAATACAAATGAACATCTATCTAAGTGTTATTTAATGGCAACAAAGCTGTGACTGGGATGACTGAAAATTGTGAGAGACATAACAAACATTTTATAATTTACTGTTTTACATTTCTACGAAAAAAAAAACAGCAGGTTTCTACTGGCTGCCTCGTCACCCTGAAAACCTACTGTGCCTGACCAGGAAATAGTCATTTACAAAACTCCCTGTAAAAGCCCCCAAAATTTTTACTCTGGTTTTTCTAAGATATAAATATGACTTCAAAGTTTTAAGTAGTTATGATTCAGCTTAACCAAAGTAGTCAGGCTGTGTTTGTCCCAGAGTTTCCAGATGCTGGCTGTGAATGTGTTCAGTAAACCAAAATAAAATGACAAAGAAGGCATGTTGGTGTGGATGAGGACCTTTTCAAAATTAACCATGTGTTGTGTGAACACACATCGTGCTCACATGTAAACAGAACTTTCTAAATTAGCCATCCTTGTTTGGCTGTAGTCAGAGTTGCTAGTGCATAGACCAGGAAATGATCCCTCACTGGCTTCACACTGACAGCCAGTTGTGTTCAGTGTGGTGTGTGGCCAAGTTGGAAGGAGCTGGGCATCGGGACCTGTGGTATACAAGTACCCAGCGAACCTCAGCGGCCAGCAGTAAAGAACTAAATGCTCGAGTCTGGTTTAGTCACCATAGTAACCACGTTAACCCAGCTCTCTCTCTCTCTTTATCTCCCACACACATACAGGCACACAAAGCCATCATCCAATCATGCTTCACAGGGGTTCAAGGCTACCAAGACTTCCTAAAGCCCTTTAACATTGCTGGCTCTTCCTCTCACACACAGAGCCGCCAGAAAAAAACACAACCATGGAAGCGAGAGCAGTGAGACAGTGAGACAGTGAGACAGTGAGACAGTATGAAATGAAAAGACAGAAAAGAAGGATGGGGTGGCGGTGTATATGGACATGTGCGCAACAAAAGAGAAAGATGGAAACAGGAGAGGAGGGCCGGACAGAGACATGGGGCTGAAGAAAACAAGAGGACATTAAGAACATAAAAAAGTAGAGCAAGACAAAAAAATTAGAGGTGAAAGTGTGGAAGGACTTAGTGAGTGAATGACACAGCAGTGCATCTTCTGACAAGTGACAGGAGGTGAAGGGAGCAGGTGTTAAATATTAAAGCGACTCAGCAGAGAACCTGAGCAAATGGCCCCTACTGATATGGGACATCCCAGGCGAGGACACACACACACACACACACACACACACACACACACACACACACACACACACACACACACACACACACACACACACACACACACACACACACACACACACACACACACACACACACACACACACACATAAATACACACATGCGCAAATACACAAACACCAAGAGTAGCATCCCACCACAGTGGCAAAGCAGAAAGAACATGAATGTTTAATTCACAACCTTCCATTTTTCAGCATGTTCGTGTTCCTATGCTACACACTGTGACCCACCCATCCCCTATCCCCCACACACCCATACGCAGCAAGTCAAAAGAAGAGACAAACAAGGCTGGTGGAGAATGAGCGAGTGTGTATGGGGTTGAGGTAAAGCCAAACAACATTTCTTATTTCCCAAAGCGACCGCTCTGTAATGGAAGTACAACATTCCAAACTTATCCTGCTCCTCTCCTGGGCTTACACATTCTCCCCATCTATTCCATGCTCCCTAAACATGCCCCCCCCCCCCACACACACACACACACACACACACACACCGACTTCCCGTAGATGATGATGATGCCTCACTGACATGCATTGTGAGGGATGGAGGAGGAGGAGGAGGCAGATACTGGAAGACAAACAGGGTGAGAGGACAGATCTGTTGAGACATTCATCCATTTGTTTTCATTCAGGGGAGAAAGCGGTTCGGTTGGCAGCTGTCAGGTGCTGATGGGAGACTTAATTTCAGCTCAGGAGTTAAAGTGATGGTGTGCAATAACCATGTGGGGTTGATAGTGGATGAGGTTTCTATTGGGAGGGCCAGCCGATAATAGTCGGCAACCGCAGAATGATACCCAGGCATAAAGCTTCTTCTATAAGGAGTACAGTATATTACCTGCCTGCACAAGGGGTCATATTATTGATTTCCACGCTGCTTGTTAGCAGTGTTTCTACTCTAAACCCACACATCTGACAGAACATCCCTGACAGCACAAACCGGCTCACAAAGTCTTTCTGCTTGCCTCTTTCAAAAAGGCTGACCACAGCATCCTCGGTTGGTTCATATATGAATTGTTTTTAACATCCATTACATGGAAAGAATTTAAAGAAGATCACAATGCACATCATATAAGTATTTGGACACTTTATTGGGACAGTTTTTGTACTGCAGCATTTTATTTCAAAGTGAATGAGCCTGAGGAACAAATAAATGTGCAACTGGAATATACATAATGTATGCACACATCCTTAGGATTATGTCGACTTGTGAGGTATTTGAGGCGACGTGAGTCACTAAATATCAACTCTGTTAAATAAGCGTCTAACCTAATTGCAAAGACATCTGAAAAATGTAGAGGTTGAAAAGCATTATCGCTCACTATTTAGAGTTGGCTTGGAGCGGCGACTTCAGCTCCCTAATTTGCCTCGACAACACAAACACTGCGGACCCACAGAAGCCTTTATTGCCGTGTATGGTAGTAAAACAAAAACCACTGGTACTTGTGGTTTTCACATGACAGTTTCAAAATGGGCCCAAAGCAAAAATCCAAGAAAACTAAACCATAAACAACTTCACAACAAAACCCAGTGTTTGAAACCCTTGAAAATGAACACAACTCAAAAGCGACTAAAAAACATCTAGCTTCTGCGAAGAACAACCAAACTGTGACCGAGCTCAGATGTCACACTCGATGTAAACTCAAGCTAATATCGACAAATAAAACCTGTCCTTTCTTAAACCTCTTTGAAGACGAACAGTCGTTGCAGTAAGTTACTGTCTTCTCAATCTTGTTCATCAGTTTACAGAGATGCCCGCAGTGCCTGCTCCTGTTTATGTGATGTGAGCTGATGAAAATGACAACTGGAGAAAGCCTTTCCTTGAAATGTGACACAATCATGACAGTTAAGTTTGCATTTTTGCAGCTTAACATTGCTTTAACACAAAGTATTTCACACTTCCACTGCCCACCTCCATATATACATTATTTTAGAGTACTTGCCTGCCCGCTGAAGTCTTTTTCTGGGTTTTCTTGGCACCTTTTTCATCCTTCTGTTTTTTGCTCACCGTCGAAAACGCTGTCTTGAATACTACTGCAGCCCAGCAAGGATACTCCAGGTACCATGGGACGAGCAGCTCGTTTCTCACTCCTCTAATATAAACTTGATTGGCAGATTAACACAGTGAGTGAGTGTGAGTGTGAGTGTGTGTGTGTGTGTGTGTGTGTGTGTGTGTGTGTGTGTGTGTGTGTGTGTGTGTGTGTGTGTGTGTGTGTGTGTGTGTGTGTGTGGTGACAAAGTGCACACCGCTCCACCAGCTCAGGCTGCAAAAAGCACAATATTGTTTGTGAGCACACAGCAATCAAGCTGAATTGTTAGCAGCCCACTGGGATTTATTTCGATCCTCCAGATTATCACTATGCCACTGACAGCAGGTAGGAAAGCAACAGTCACACAGCCAAGTATTACACCGACACACATTTCCCCAGAGCAAATTATGCTGGTTTCTTTTTTATAAGTACTCACACCATTGATGCTTAAATGTGCTTGATGTGAAATTAATAAGAGCTATTAGAATTGAGAGAAGTACTGAAGCGAGGTCATGGTGATGTTCTCACCATCGCAGTGTGAGTGTCAAGCACAAAACATGTGTCAACCTCACTGAGACCTCCTCACCCCTATAATGATCTGTTTTGTTGGCACTATCTATGCAAAGAGCTTGTGAATACTTTACTTATAAACGTGCACTTTTTTACCTTGTAAAAGGCGACGTGACGATTTGCTGATTTCATTGCTTTTATATTATTATAAATATTTATATCCACGTAGTCAGAAATATGTGTAAGGTCATTTAACAAAACCACAACACAAACCCACATATCTGCCCCCCCCCCCCCAAAAAAAAAAAAAAAAAAAAAAAAAACACCACCACCAGCAGGGCTCCAGTAAAATGAGTCGGGTGGAACAGCGGGGGTTCAGCCGAGGGAAGTAAAGTCCAGCCGCCTGCATCTCTGACTGCCTGCCACATCTTCATCAATCTCTTAATACTGTCATAGCAGGTACGTTATTGCTTTTGTTATGTGCGGCCCACCTGGGCAGTTAATACATTGCAATAACTTCAGATCATATTCCATCCAGGTGACAACTTTACGTCCTTTTAAAATTCAGTATCCATCCAGTACTTTTCCATACAAACAAATCATTTCTGTATCACATTTAACAGAGAGAATGTCTGCCTCCGAGAAACAACCCCTTAAGTCTTTTGTCAGCTTATTGCGGCCCACAGTTAAGTTATACAATTCAGCCATCTATAGTTGTTGTATAAAAAAACACACAAATTACCTTTGACCTTACGTGAACTAACCATGACCTCTTGACACTGCATGACGTGGTGGTAACGAGTCAATGCCACGACAAAGAAACAATGCCAATGAAAAGTCTATTAAGATCCTTTGTCAGAGTCACCACATGAATGTGAGGTGGAGAAGCAGCATGGTTCAGATGACATCTATAAAATGTGACTCTTTCCTTTTTAGGAGGCGGCGGGTCGTGTGAATGGTTCAATACAACAGGGAAGGAGTAAATGGCCGACACTGTATAGATTGGAGGAATAATGGTTAATAGATTGAGAAGAGTTCTTCCCTCACTGACAGCCTGTGAGCTATTTTAAATTGTGTCTGCGTCAGTTTTACAGCGAGGACAAGTTAAGGCGTTCCTTACATGTGTTCTGTGCAATCAATGGATAATTTTGAGTTTAATATTTTTTTATTAAAGAAATAATCCAAAGATATTGAAAACAACCCTTAGTTGTCGTCCTAATCATAACTGCAGAAAAGAACAGGAACTTATTCACACCTGGATGCAGATCGGCACTGCGCCCCTACATATCATCACCACATACTTGAATTCCTTCTGGCAGGTAAATGAGAACAACAACAACAACCACACACCTCAGGATTTCACACAAATTAACAAAAACTGTTCAGTGATTTGCTGACTCACTGAGCTTCAATACCTGCCTGCCAGGGGCTGCTTTTGGCCTTAATTCAAACCAGGCAGGGAGACTTTTATATTTACAGGACAGGCCTGCAGGAGCAGTTACGGGGGGGTTGGTTAGTTACACGCTACACACACTCATTTTCACACCTGGAAGCTGCCAAAAATGACCGTACTCTTGTACTTTTGGCCGCCGAGCTGTTCAATTAGAGCAGTTGGGGGTTAAGTACCCCGTTTAATGGCACATTAACAGCAGCTATTGAAGGCGAGAAAAACCTAATTTATATATTTTCCCTATCATTATATACTCAGTGGGGAGTTCAAGCACTGACCTTCACAATGCAACTGCACTCCTCCAACCTTCAAACCAACCCCCACTGTCTCCCTCACTTCTCTCTGTCTTCTTTCTTGTCTTTTCTCTCACACACACACACACACACACACACACACACACACACACACACACACACACACACACACACACACACACACACACACACACACACACACACACACACACACACACACACACACACACACACACATCAACTAGTACTTCAAAAGGCTGCTGTATTGCGGCAGTTATTGGTTCCTGTGTTTTGGCTGCTGTGCCCTGAGAGAATTAAAAGCTAAAGAACCAGTTGTGTTTTTATCAAAGCTTTTTCAGTCTGTCTGTCTGTCAGCGAGGTCTATAGAGTCAGAACCGGAGAGAGAATTCAGCTAAGAAAGAGACGTACATCCCTAACTTTGCACTGAGTGTCAAACCAAAATATAACAAAAACCCAATCTTAAAGTATATCGTCTCTTTTTTCTTTTGAAAACGAGGAATCCATTTTTCTGGCATCCCACTGAGCACTCGACATAATGCAGCAACATACAGCTCATTTCTTTTCTTTATCTTTTCTATTATTTTGGGTTTTACTTAGCCCAGTTTTAGACCAAGCAGAAAATACATTACTTCATATTTAAACAATGCTTGATCATCTGCTAGAATAGAAATGATATATCAGAAAATACAGTCTGTTCTATGCAAAGAGCTTGTGAATACTTTACTTTTAAACGTGCACTTTTTTTTACCTTGTAAAAGGCGAATTAGCATAACACTGCTTAGGGTGATAGCAGCCATCAATTCAAAGACCGATTGAAATTCTGCTATACTTACAGTGTTGGAAGTGTTTCAACTTTAAACTTAAGCAAAAAAGTAATCTGTCGAAGCCACCCTGATAGCACAAACACACTTCAATAACCTCCCAGTCATTTTCTGATCTACAACATCCATTTTTTAACACAAACAACCTCCAAACATCCACTAGACCACCATTGAAAGGAGCTTAAAGTAACTCGCTTCAGGCTAAATATAACAAATATCAAAAGGAGTGTTTTCTTATTATTTCACATACCTAAAGTATCTCTAAAGTAGGAAAAATAATCATATACAAAATATAGTTTGTGTATCATGTGGAGCTTGTCATTATTCAGGCTGTATGCTGATATTTGCTGCATTTTTCATGTGGAGCGAGCTCCTAAATACCACATGGCTCAGGAGTCTGGCCAAATTGCTAAAGTGCCAGGACATCTGAAAACCATGTAGGATGAAAAGTATTATCCTTCAACGGCTGCAGCAGGCTCAGAGGAGGGATTACAACTCCCCAATTTCCCTTCAAAACAAGCAACACTGTATACAAAGAAGCAGGAGGAGGAATTTTTTTGTGTGTGTGTGTTTGTGCTCAAACACACACTGTGCTCAGTGTCATGTCACTCACCTTGTCAGCCATAATCATAGAGGAGCCTCCGTGGACTCCCAGTACTGGAAGTTGTGTCTGAACAGACAGGAAGTCAAGCATCTGGGCGATGGCCTCCTGATCGGTGCCATCAGCGAACACAATGCCATGGAGACGAGTGCGAGACAGAAGCTCACACACCTTCGGACACAGAGACGCAAACTGTCAAACCAAGGTCTGTGTTTGTGTGACAGCCGGCGTGTGTGTAACGCTGCTTAATATACACCGCATATCTCACCTGTGTAATCACAGACTTTGGGTCTGTCTGGTTGATCCTCAGTGTGACCACGGAGACGTCGAGGGCATCGTCGGGGCGCCGGGGCGGCCGGACATCCTCGTCGGAAATGAAGCGCGTCTGTCCCATGATCACACCCACACTGAGCCCTGGAGGCTTTTGGGATGCCACAGGCACCGTCATCTGGGAGAGTAGGAGCAGCATCCAGCCCACTACACCCATCATACCCTACAGAAACACACACACACACGCCAAAAATGAATGCAAGTCACTGACAGGCAATTCCCATCCTGATCTGATGACACCAAACTCAAATACGAAGGCTACAGCAACTCATTTCTTTACTTCAACAGTTTCTGTCTGCTATCAGGAGGTCACAGGTGCAGTACCGTACACTGTCAGGTAGTTATATGTTCCAAAACATTATATATTATGAACTGCTTTAATCTGATCAAAGTATCGTTTCTGAATAACCAGCTTTCAAGGTGCGTTTAAAGTGACTGCTTCTAGCCTGGACTTTCTAAAACAAAAATATGTGTCGACACAGAAGGCACAAAGGGGGTTGATAACAAATATCATATGCATGATAGATAGGAATAGAGAAGTGTATTAAATTGTAGAAAAAAAGTATGATGGAAATTAATCCAACAGATTAATCCAAATTAAGACCATAAAAATAGGTCATTTTACATTATTTTCTATTTTTATGGATACAATTACCTGCTCATTACTTCTTTGTGTGGTACAAGAAAAACAGGAATTGCTGGATTTATTTTTTGTTTAAAAGAAACCGAGTGATACCCTGAAAAACGAGTTGAAAGTCTACTTCGCTGAGTCGTAGGCCGAGTATATTTCAAACCAACAGCGCGTGAGAGTCTTGTATATTCTGAGCATGTCCTCAAACCGTAAATGCTGTAAAACGACCCGCCGGGCTCCTCAACAATGGGCGTGTACTCATCTTAAAGAAAAACAGCGTGACTTGAATTGAATTATTAGCGTGAGTCTCAAGTGCAAAACTGAAGTTTACATGACAGGCGTGAACAGAGGCTTGAAGTTCAACTGTTCTCTTTCTGTCCCCTCTACTGTTCAGAAATCACTTAATTCAGTTTCAAAGTGGGCAAACCGTCGGGAGACCGGGTTTAAACCTAACTTTCTTTTTCTGCTAAACCGCTCATCGGGCTTCATGAGATGCCCCAAATCTCTCTTCCACTGTCTGCCCTTATTTAAACATAATCTACGCCTGTAGGCCATGTTCACAGCAAAGTGCCTGCTATTAATGGATAAAATAACCCTGAAATAAATGTAATCTGATTTTACCTCATTGGATTCTCATTCATGGGGCTGTGGGGAAGCATTCCAAATCGCTAAAGGCACACAAGTGTCTGCATCAATCAATAACACTTACTGCCATGAAAAATAACATTTCTTTCAACTCTTTAACCTAACCAAGTTCCAGCCACACAGAGGAGTCTCAACTCCTGTTCCCAGGTTCACTCTGTCTTAACTTCTCCTGTAACGGGAGCAGATCTAAGGGAAGCAGATGAGTAGAGGAAATGCAGTGTGAAATGCCTCGGGCTGAATGAGAGCTAATGAATCCATGATGTGAATTCTACGTTGCATCTCAGCCAATTTCTTACACCACCACAGTCCAGCAGAGCTGAAAACACCCCAGGAGGAAACATCGTGTCCACAAAATTAACCTACTGTCTCTACATCTCTTCATCCTGCTCTCTCCTCGATTTCCAAGTTTGCATCCGTAACTGCTGATCATCTCTATCGGTTCATTTTACGTTTATCTTTCTTCTTCTTCTTTCTTTTTTTTTTTTCACTCTCTTTCTTTAATTCTGTCAATCTGTCTTTCCAGCTGGGTTATTTTGTGTATCTGATCCATGTCATCTCACACCCGGTCTAATCAGTCCTGTTAGTGAAGTCAGTACTTTCCCAGCTTGCTCTCTCTGCCCTGGTGCCCACAGACTAGCCTGCAGCTCCAGCAGCACTTAGCATACACCCCTAAATCACGCACCGCTACACTCCTGTCCCAGGGAATTACCGTCATCTCCAACCAATGGGACAATATTACACTACCTTTCCCTGGAGTTAGCATCAGAACTAGCATTACTGGGAGCCAGAGTGTGCTGTGCGACATTTTCCAAAATGGTCAACGTAGCTGGAAAGCTCTGGGTCACCGGGCGTTTCCCGCTTGTCTTGTAGGATTTGCATTCGGGCTGAAAGTCATATCCGCACAGCCTGTGATCAGCTTCCAAAAGAGATGTCATGAGAGGTAACTGTTTCCATTCATGTTAGCATTTATGCTAATACTGCCAAGCCGATGAAAAATGCAAGATCTTAATAATGTAACAATATTCAGTGGAATAATTCTCTAGTATCCTGCCAACAGTAAAAGCCTGTTCAGTCTTTAGAAATGTCTATGAAAGAGAAAGGGGCTTTTCAACAGCTGATTTACTGCAGTGAAAGAGACTGAAAGGAGCTTTTGTTTGCGTCCATTTAAACATATTTCTTTTTTGCCTTTAAGCAGCAAATGAGTCTCGTCCAAAAACAATGTTTGTATTTTTCGAGGCTTAAAGTCCAATCTAGATCGAAGAAAATGATGTAACTGTCAAAGGTAGATAAAACACACCCAGTGCTCGAGCTGCTTCACTGACAATAAATCAGACGACGTCTTTGTGCACACTGTAACACAACCCAGAGTCGTTTTCCACGCATATAAGCACATTTTTTTGGTTCAACAATGTTAGCCTTAACTCTTATTAAATTAAGTTTATGTGGGTGTAATTGCTTAAATCTATCAGTCCACAAATTCATTCCTTCATTCATCGCCAATGAAGCGGCGCTATCGTGTCTCGAGATGACAACACAAATTAGGCTCTTGGTTACAGGGTTGTTTCCCTCAATGTCTTATAGAGATACTCCACTGCCTTTGTTACTTTGTCGGCTCAGACTGTGGTCTGAGGAGGTTCGAAGATGAGTCACTCACTGACTCACTTCATTGACTTCAGTAATGTAAATAAAATGTGACTGAATGTGCAAATATTTTTGGGGTGGAGTTTCACTTGAAGGCTTCAACTGTAGCATCTATTACACAAAACCATCTCTCTGTGAGGTGGTCCGAAAAGTGGCTGAATTTGGGACTACCACTTCAATATGAATTCATCCAGTACTATGGTTCCTAAGGGAGGGTCAGGATTTTGAAATAATCGAATAGTCATTAAAAAATTTTTTTTTAAATATATTACAGTATATACAACTATCATTCCTCCTTATATTCTGTTTTTACCAGCGCCTGGTTGTGATGCAGTACCCCACCAGAAGGTGGCCATAATGCCCCTTAAAGCTGTGTGCCAGCGGCCACTGAACAGTATGACTGGAGGAGGAACGTGTTGCTACCAGGCTCTCCAGCTTTTCCAGATACTCTGTGGTGCAAACAGGAGAAATATGCAAAGATGACTAAAGCAGTCGAAAGTTTCTGTTTGGAACTTCATAAATAAATGAATGAGATGAGATGAGATAAGATGAGATGAGATGAGATGAGATGAGATGAGATGAGATGAGATGAGATGAGATGAGATGAGATGAGATGAGATGAGATGAGATGAGATGAGATGAGATGAGATGAGATGAGGTGCAGTGCAAACTCTGCAGGTGAAGCTAGCAGATCATTAGTTTACCACAGCTATGCAGTCATTAGAGTGAAGCACTGGGCATCCACAGATCAATAATCAATGGCCAGATGAAGTGAGTTCAGTGTTGGATGTGCAGCGCAAACAACGGCCCTCGTCTCAAAGATGAAACTAAAGACAGGCTTCCCTTCAGCTTTGTCCCACGGTGTTAAAAGCTTGATGGCATTTGTTGAGGCAGAGTTTACAGCAGAAGTGAGTCTTTTCTTCTTTTTATGTGTGTGTGTTTATAAGCGTAGGTGTGTGTGTGTGTGTGTGTGTGTGTGTGTGTGTGTGTGTGTGTGTGTGTGTGTGTGTGTGTGTGTGTGTGTGTGTGTGTGTGTGTGTGTGTGTGTGTGTGTGTGTGTGTGTGTGTGTGTGTGTGCACGAGTGTTAGGAGTTGAACATTGGTGAAATAGTTCTGAGCGATTATCGAATATTATTTTAGCTTGAAATGCCCATCGTTAATGGCTTCATGTTAAATTTGATTGTATTTGTTTTCCTGTTTAAGTTCATTTTCTTCACTGCTTATCTGTTATTTTCTCTGTATAAAATAAACTCATGTTCAATGTGATGTAGGAGCACAACACCGAATTACACAATTAGCTTTAAATTTTCTCTTCATGCTGGTCAAACCATAAAAAAAACAACAACAAACAAAATAGGTCATTGAGCTTAAATTCAGCTGCAGTGGTGAGTTTCTGGAGAGGGAAGAAAAGACCTATATCATAAACCAGTAAAACAAGTCTGGTCTAGTGCTGCTCTTCATCATCTTATGGTCACAGTATTGTTTCCTTGACTCAACAGCAATGTTAAAGAGCCACTCGAGACATGTGCTGTTGAACATATTTTCCCCAGAGAGCACGGAGAAGCCATCACTATAAAATCAACAATCGCTCGAGGGCGAGTTTGTTGAGCAGGAGAAAAAGCCAAACTGCACATTAACAATAAACCCACAAACCTTGTGCATTATATGAGATCATGTTTGCTGTAAGCTCTCCATTCTCAGGGTTGAGAAGAGGAGAGCAACTACCACCCTAAAATAATATCCTACCACTCCTGTTCTGCTCTCAGTGGTGCACTAAGAGCATTTTTTTCATTATCAAATGTTTTTTGTTTTTTTCCAATTTGGTTTGTTAATCCCCATAATACCTAGCTCCAAAACTCTGAGCAGCCAGGGCAGATTTGTGTACATATTTGAACTGGCAATCTGCATGAAATTAGCGTCTGATTTGCTAAAGCAGTAGCTAATTATCAGCAACTGGGACTGTCTTTTGGGTGCATCCTGCATGTAAACGAGAGCTCTGAAGATGCAGCTCAGTAGTGAAATGGGGATGCAAAGGGGTAATAAATCAAGAAAGAAGTCAAGCCTGGGAAAATGTAAACTTTCCAAACCATTTGGTGAGGTCTTGATTAAACGCTGAGAAAAGTATTTTAACGTTTATTACGATTAAATAAATCTGAAAGTCTGTAAAGCCAATGCAGTGCGAGTTATTACAAAGATAAAATAAAATTAAAATAAAAAAAACTCAATCCGCAATAACTGAGAAAAAGATGGCACAGAATACATGAACGTCATGTCCAGGTCAGATGATCACAAAACTACAACCCTCGACCTAATCTGAAAACAAATAATGGTGGCAATATTGTTACTGGCCCACTTGTCACTCTAATACTTTTATAATTCACAATTTTACATGTTTCTGTTGTCATGGTGATCGCTGTAGTTAATTTTTGTCTCCCCAAACACAACCTTCTTTTACCTACCATTCAAAATCAGAGAATCGTCCTTGTAAAACTGACCCTTGCATATTGAGTGAGCCATAATAAATGTACCAGAATGTGCAGTCAACCGTATTCATCCAATCTCCCGTTACTTGCACAATCTTTTAAATGCTAAATGCATTTGCATGAAGAAGAAAGGCATACTTCACTGAATGCACGCAAGATATATCTCAGATGACTGGCAAACTGTGCTTCCAGGCCTGTCTGATACATAACATGCACAACAAGAGTTTGTAGTGTTGTTGTCATGATATTTGCTTATACATTTACAACACTGGCAAAGTTAGCAGTGTTTTACCAAGAAACTAGTAACCAGTGTGTTCGGTGCTCATACAAATGCACGATTTGCAACGCTGTACATGTTACAGAAAGATACGTATAAATGGTAAACGTGTTGTTTTTTTGCCTATCGATGAAATGTTTTAAATTATCATTTGAATTTTCCTTCCGCTCACACTGAGGACTTCATGTCTCTTTTTAGAGGACAGCAGTGTATCGTTATGTCTGTTTAGAAAGATTCAGAGTGTACAGAAGTAAAAAGAAGAGGTGGCCACCCACCTTTATTGTTTCTTATTTTTATTTGGCTGCAACCGTACTGTGAGAAGCTAACCATCCTCGTCACATTACCGAGCAGACTCTGTTAAGTTGTGTCTCAGTTGGGTGAAAATAAATAAATAAATAAATAAATAAAACAACTTGCAGATGGTGGTGTGACGTCTTCAGGGGCATATTTCAGGAAAATATTTTAAAAGGTGTAGGATCGTTGGAAAGAACATTTGGTTAGCTTTCTGTGGCGCTTTCATTTTCTATATTTGAAGTGATTGGCATCGATCAGCACGTGTCTTTAACCATTTCAACAAAGTTTAACAACTTGTATTTTAACTATAAAACAATGCACTGTGACCGTTATATTGGTTATAATATTGGCACACACTATAGAGTTTGGACACGGTGTGAGTGGAACCTGTGATGTTCACACACACACCGTGGGAAGACAGGAACACTAATGTGTGACTGATAGGAGCAGAGCTGCACACAATCACCAGCATGTTGGATATGCAACAGCGGTCAGCGCCTGCAGTGAGCATGTCAGGTTCGCTTTGTCGTAGGTCTGCAGCAGCTACACCACCTGATCCGACTGCTGTCTGGCTATTTCAAGGGCAGGTATCACCACACAGCTGTCCCAATATATACGCTTGGTCAATAAAATAAATGGGTGAACTCATTAGTAGCCGAGGAGGCTTTTATCACCCATTTATTTTATTGATCCAATGATCCGACTGGGCAAACTGCACCTACAAGTAGGCCTAAAGGTGGAGGGACGGTTCAAACACAGGACTTTCATCACCCGTCTCGGCTATTAATGTCCTGTGTGAAAGCAAAAGTCAACGTTAGGTGAAGTACTGAGGTAACTTTTTTTGATTTTACGTAATGCACAAAACACCACTCATTTGAACCTCCTCCTCAATCGTTTAATGACAGTCAAACCAGGCGGGTAATCAGGCGATGGCATCTCCCTTCATCACTGTAAGAAGATTATGGTCAACTTTCAGATGTGGAAAACATAAGTTTAAAGGAAATACTGTAAATGGCTCCTTCCACTTTAAAGAAAACTCATTTCTGGGATTTTGTTACCATTTGGAGGATATTTTTTCTGTAAAGTAAATATACCAACATATATATATGATTTGTGATGGACTCGAGGCGATGCTGGAAATGCATGAAGCACAGCTGAATGTACTGAGAGATCACAATATTCACACACACACACACAGACACATATACACACTCTCCTTGCTACATCTACATTTAATGGGTTTGGATAAAGTCTTTGAGTCTAACATCTAGCTGTCATTTAGGATTTCATCAATTTTAACGAAAAATGTTCATTTAAAAAGTCACTCGAAATATTGTAATTGCCGCTGACATTTGCAATACTGACAGTCATTGCCGTGAAAGTGAAATGATCATCATCAGATATAATTACTTCAAGTTAATACACATCAAGTGATTGATGTGTCTTTTTTTTTTTTTACTTCATACAAATATGTGGCACCTTTTCTTTTTCCTTTATGGAAAGTCAGATCAATACATTTACCACACATTACATACTCTACCTATACGTGTATTCACTCAGCACATAGCAGCTATGTATGACCCGACAGACAGCAGCGAGTTGGTTATAGCTTAGCTTGAAGATGACAAACAGGGAGGGAAACAGATGGGCAACATACAGAGAAGATGCTGAAGAAAATAGCTGATGAGGTAAATAGAACAAGGAGCTGTTTGTCAGGCAATGGGACCTAATTGTGTAGATCAATATCAGGCTTAAGAAGGACTCTGGCCTGGACATCAAGACAGGAGGAGAATCCCTAGTTTGCCTGTTAATTACTGGGGTTGCATTCTTCACAATAACCTAGTAATGAGGTGCTGCTCCAGCTTAGCCTGCTTCCACACCTCCGAATCGCAGTCCACATGACAGATTTGTAAAAAGGATGGTTTGCTGCTCAGGGATGGCTCCCACGCCCCTCCCCCCCGTCGCACACAACTGACAATAAGGTTGTCAAAATCTAATTTGAAATCAATAATAGGAGCAAGCAGTATGATTAACGAGGATCTCCTGTCCCTACACACCTTTTCACCTTCTACATTAATGAAAAATGATGACAGAAAAATGGAAACAAGTGTGGAAAAGATCAATGCAGCTTCAAGCTGCTGAAAGTCAACACTAAGAAGTAACAACTCTTAAATTAACATATCGGTTTGTCCACTGAAAATGACATCGTAGGACGTTGCCCCCAGTGTTGGATCATTTAGTTGAAATATGTAATCAATCTCTCATTGTACCTTGCTCACTGAAAAACTAATTATGACAAACCACTTCAAATCATGACATCTTTCGTATTTAAATATGCAATAATAGAAGAATAGATTGTGGTTTAACGAGTGAGCAGCTCTCCATCATAGGTGGGTTTATTGATCCAGTGGGTTTTTTTTTATGCTGCTATTCCAGCACAAAAGAAAGAGCAGAGTCATGTTGGCAAACGTCAGTTTTTACAGCTTCACAGGCTTGAAGTGGGGGACCGAGCATGTCATATTCAATTAAATACACAGTAGTGTGACATGGAAGTGCACCCAGCCAAATTTACCATTATTTTAAGAGTGTATGAGAAGTCTAGGCAGCGCTCACTAATACAATTTGAATATAATTTGTATTTTAGAATCTTAGAATCTTAAACTATGACAAGCAGATGGGTGACAACTTAAACGAAAAACCTGAATTAATGAGTTAGACATAAAGAATGCAGGTACTTCCACACAAGGCACTGTGAATGAATTAATTAACATTCAATCCTGCTCTGTGGCCCGTAGACAAATGCTGAGCAGGTTTCGCTCAGCCTGAAGAGAACTAAATGACTTTAAAGGAAGGTTCATTATTGGGGCACGCATGGCAGGAGCTTCAGTCACAAGACTGCTCAACTGGCTTTATGTGCTTCAATAAGTAACAGTGACATCTGCATTTAAATCTGTAGGAAAAACATCAGTAAATTGGGTCCGAAATTCTGGTCGAAAGCACACATTTGTTGACCGTGAAGCTCAACTATTGATATGTGAAGACAAACATAAAGCAACTGTTCCTCAGGTGACTGATGATGTCAGTGCAGGACGCGATCAGACTGCGCAGGCCACACCGATTACATAGAGGGGGATATTAAAGTGCATAAACCCCTCATTACAAAGATGAATGCACATTTGAGAGTTCAGTGGAGCAAAAACCAGTTCTAGAGATGTGGAAAAATGAAACACGGTCAGATGAGTCATTCTTCACCATATTCTCGACAAGTGGGGGAGTGCATGTGTAAAGATTGCAATATTCAGGTATTTCTGCAATAACAATATTCTTTACTATCTGAGAAAATACCAAAAAATGGTCTCCAAATTGGAAAAAAAAAGTGCTATTGGTTTATATGTCAGCGTAAGCGTAACAGTTTGCCTTTAAATATTGCATACAAATGTATTCAATATCATTGGATATTGGATCCTTTGGAACAAAACCACTTCCACTGAAGTCGCTCTTAACGAACTCCTCCACAGCGGAGCTGCTTTCAGTCGTGAGGGTCGTTGCTGTGTCTATCCTAAGGAAGGTCGGGGAACTCTGAAAGCACAATCAAAAACTATAGATGCACAGTTCCATGCAAAGTGTTGGGTACCAATAGTAAAGATGCTTTCAAAAATTAAGCCATTTACAGTTATCTTTCAATTAACTTCATACAGAGTAGAGTAGGCAGAAAAGCCCTTAATCAAATCAATATTTGGTGTGACCACCCTTTGCCTTTAATAATAATCTTAAGCTTTTCAAGGTACTTAGCAGGTAGGTGGTTTTAAGCCTCTTGGAGAACTTGCCATAGTTCTTCTGTCGATGAAGTCTCAGTGTCTCTCAGTGTTCGGGACTCTTTGTTGTTCCTGTTGCCAAAGATACTGATGTACTTTATGACTCTGGCTGTATGTTTGGGGTTGTTGACGTTCTGCAATTACTAAAGTGCAGTGTGTGTATCATTATCCACCCACCCAGACAAGGAATTGAAAAACAAATGTTTGCTGTCTTGATTCGACGGCAGAATATGGTGGAAAGGGCTTGTTTGAAATATAAAATTTGTATTTGTTTAACATTGATGTAAGTTCCAAGTGCCTTCCTGCTTGTCCTCGATAAAAAAAACGCCTGCCTGCTCCCTGCTACCCCAAACACAGTCCTTAACAGCCCAACAGCCTTTTTCCATATCAAAATTTCAGCAATGCAGAGAAATGTGTGTATGTGTTAGGGCGACAGACTTTCGTCCGATTCTATCTTTTTTTACTTCTTTTTTTTTCTCTTTTTCTACATGCTTGTGGTATGTGTGGAAACAGCGGCACAAAAAATGTCCACAAGAGTTCTGTCATTTATAATTCATTGGTAATAAATATGAATAAACAAGGGCAATGCCAAACACCAGAAAGGACACACTCCCCCCATGATTTGGGGACTGCATTCTGTGTTGTTGTTGTTATTCTGTTTGCGGTTATGTCTATATCTGTGTGTGTGTGTGTGTGTGTGTGTGTGTGTGTGTGTGTGTGTGTGTGTGTGTGTGTGTGTGTGTGTGTGTGTGTGTGTGTGTGTGTGTGTGTGTGTGTGTGTGTGTGTGTGTGTGTGTGTGTTGACTTTGAGGACATTCATGTTTTTGTGCTGCAGTATGTCAAGCAAGAGAAAGAAAGACACATCCCCTGTGGAGGAGACTAAAAGGCAAAAGGTGAGGGTGGGGCAAGAAGAGGCAAGAGGGGGCAAACTGAAAGTTATTATGGAGCTGTGCTGAGGCGGGGAAGTATGTCGCCTCTCAGACAGGACAGGTCAGACCTTGGAGATGGAAAGAGGACATTTTATGAGGTCGTTTGAAAAGCTCTATTTTATTTTACATTACAATTGCACTTCATACTGTATTTAGGCTACAGTGAAGTAAGTTGTGAATGTAAGAATATAACCTAGAATCCAAGAACCCAAATTGTTACGTCGAGCGACAAATTAAAAGAATATACCAGACAGACAGACAGATAGATAGATAGATAGATAGATAGATAGATAGATAGATAGATAGATAGATAGATAGACAGACAGACAGACAGACAGACAGACAGACAGACAGACAGACAGACAGACAGATAAAAGGAGCTGTTTGTCTGCATAAAAAACTTCTGTTGGAGAGTTATTTAATTCAATTTTGCATATTAAAAGTGGAGTTGACCCCAAACTATATAAAACAGGGTTACAAGAACATTGCAGGATAGGCTGAGCTGAGACTGGGCACATCCTTATGAATATACGATGGAATTTTTTCAAGCGTTCAATTATTGAAAGGACCTGAAACATTAAAATGACACAGGATGGTTGTAGACGATCATCGGTGAGCGTTGTTAGACAATCTGATGTAATGACGGAATAAATTCACCCTTAAATTTTTAACTAAAAACTAAATTTGTTCTCATTTTCATGCATGACAAGTGCACTAATCCCTTCAAGTATCTATTATTGATAGAGGTGAAGACATTTATTAATCCCCCAAATCTCTTTTGAAGACTACATAACATTGTTAAGCTTTAAGAAAATAAAAGAAGTTGTTTTTCAAACATGTAGACGTTCGGTCCTTTTATTCTTATGTAATATTCAGACTTGGGACAGACTGGGCATGTGCACAGAGCTGCATTTAAAATGACTTTTTTTTCTTTCCTTTCCACGATGAAAATTGTCCTCGTAGCATGTTCTTTTTCCTTTCATGTCTTTTTGCTCCCGCTTCTGTCATACATGCACGTTATAATGTCGTCTCATGTTTGAGCAAGCTTCAGTCCAGAACCACTTCTCTGTAACAGTCACAACTGTAATATGTCCTATGCCCTATGTCCTGTATTTAACCAGGTAAAAGCCTCTGAGAAAAAAAAGGGACAGCCAGGAAGAAGGCGCAGCATATTTCAAAGCTTACAAAGTTGGGCCTTGTTACCAAAACAACAACACATGGTCAAATACATGTTTTCTTCCAAGTTTCTCTGAACTAATTATTAAGTCTTGTGCACAAAGACGATAAAATCAACAAACCACAAAATATTATAAATGTCTTGCTGTCTGTTCGGAAGATTCTTCTGATGTCAGAAATACCACATCCTCATAACGAAACCATGAAATAGCTCACAAAAACACACACCAAAGAAGTAGCGGACCGT
Source organism: Brachyistius frenatus (assembly GCF_029030835.1). Lineage (NCBI taxonomy): Eukaryota > Metazoa > Chordata > Actinopteri > Embiotocidae > Brachyistius > Brachyistius frenatus. The sequence continues at coordinate 4,278,163 of NW_027210606.1, read as the reverse complement.
TTTCATCACTGTCACCATAATAAACGGGATTAAAGTTACAACGTGGAAGATCTCCGTTTTGTTCTCTTTGGCGACACCTGTGGTAATAAGCGGTAATTGCAGCTGTGTTTTTGGACTTCTTCCCAGCTCCGCCTAATTCTCCAGCAGAACAACCGCTGCTGGAAATCAGTGAACTGTGCACTGCTTCTGACGCCAAAGAACCCCAGACCATTCACTTCGTAACACTCCCAAAGAAAAGGCTTTCATCAACCACTATTGTGCTTCCGCTAGAGATCATGACTTAGTGGACACTTATTATATTTGAAAATGTTTAAGAATGTTACTTTAACGTTGTGAAAAGGTCTGGGTTAAAATAAGTACGTTAGTAAGTTATGTTACGTACGTGACAAAATATAAATACATTTCGCAAAGTTAACTTCCGTTGACTTTTGTTTTCACACGGGACACAAACAGCAGTTTCCTGGGTGAAAGTCCAGCGTTTGATCCATCCATCAATTTCCTCCTGAAACTATCTCCTAAAAAAGAACAATACAACCACAGATAAAAAGGAAGAGATATAGGATAAAGGATAAAAACATGTGACATCTATTACAATAGAAAAATGTATACTGGCTCAAACTGGTTGTGTATTACATCGTCCTCTCCTCCCCGATGGAGCCAATAATAATCATAACATGGTGTCTTGCCTTTCTAGGCCAAGCGTAACAAAATAGTCCACTGAATTCAATAAATTGTGAAAGTGACCTGAAAACGTATTAGGTGATTTACTACTGCGAGGTAGCGATGAGCATCCAAGTTTCAATAAGTAGTCAAATCTATCTCTGCTGAGAGAGACCTGAGAAGGCTCAATTATTATTTCCATCTCATCACCATAGTGACAGGCCATTGGGGCTTTTTACATAATGGTCCTGTCATTGCAGCACATTTACATTGAGAAGACCTACTGTGTGAACACGATAAACTTACAGGTGACGCTTAAACCTGACAGGTCAATCCAGCAATTTTACACATTCAGATTCTGAAATATTGTACTATGAAATAATGTAGCTTTGAGGGGAAGACTTGCATTTAATGGCAGCTTCTCAAAAGCTTGATCATACGTCTTCGAGCACCAAAAGTCTAACCGGACTTTTTTTGATGTGTCTCTCACTGCTGTTAAAAAGTACACTTCGCAGGAGGAGAGAGAAGCTTTAAATATCCCCACATCACCAGATGCACCGTCTGGCTGAGACGGCACCTGTCGCCACTGTGGAGGGGAGCATTATACCTGGCTTAATATATTTTGGATGAACTGTGTCTGTTGGGGGAATATTTTTGGCCTCTGCATCGAGCTGCCTGGCAGAGTTCACAACGAGATGACGTAGGGAAAAAAAAGAATGGAAACTGGCTGGATGCTGACAGACTAAAATCATGGAGTGATCAAGGTCCCATTCATGTGGAAATCTGGTGAAAGTCATTGCATGTTGTGGATTACCAAGCAGATAGCGGCATCATTTCATTTGATGATGCCTTAAAAATGTGCCTGCACTTATGGAAAGATACATCTCAGTTCCCTTGATTTCAATTCGTTTTTAATATACCAAATAATCAGGAGTGCAGAATGGATCTCAGTGTAATTTGTTCCTTTCACGTTTGTCATACTCTGCAATATTTGATTATCACGTTATATTTTATGGGCATTTATTGGTATGCAAATTGGCTTTAGATCATGAATCCAGCTCCCCATATTGCAGATGTCTGTTTTTTGTTTACATATTTATCAAATCAGTGTGTGTATCTCCAAGGTAGGCAGCATATCCACACAAAACTGTGCACTGGGGTGCGAGCATAAAAATCTACTTAAGCACAACAATGCACCACTTAAATCAAGGCCTGGGCTTTACACAAATGCAATTACTATCCACAGACTTGCTGGTTGTTTTAGGATTATATAATTAAAGTCATAATTATATTCTATAGGACTTTCACAGCTTCACTGCGCTTCACAAACAGGTTAAATAACACAAAAAAAGAAGAAAAATAGAAAATCTACAGCAGAATCAATAAAAGCAGAGCCAGTGCTCCAGGAAGTCTCCTAGGTGCTATGTTTGTACAAATTGGAGGCAAGAGAGACCTCTGACTGAGGCAAAAACGCGGAGTTACAGCAGTGTAAGTGAGACGAGATAAAAGAATGGGAGGTCTTTATCCAAATCAATAATGGATAAAAGGGCTTAATTCTGAAAACATTCCTTTCTTGTAAAAAAAAAGAAGCTCAAACTCTGGAACAAGTCTTTCCCAAACTGGAAAATTATTCTTTTACAGTTCTCCAGTAAACATCCCAGTGTCTGTGCATCTAACTGCAGGTATGTCCTTGGGTGTCCATCCACAGGTGGAGAATTTACCCGCATTTACCCCGTCAAAACATTTGATCTTAAATCCTGTTTGCATTAAGCAGTAACGTCACTTTCTTGTCACAGTGTGACAGTGTGACAGTGATTGTGGCTGACAGGCTGACAGCAGGCCGAGACAGGTGGAAGGCAGCAAACCTAAGATTGCTTGGTCCGGTGTCTGCAAATGACAACTGTCTGACAACTTGGCTTTCTGCAGTGCACACATCAAACATTGTTACATAGGCTAGATGTGTAGATAGCTAATAAGCCTTTTACCTAGGGCAACAGAATAATTGATCACAATTAATAGTAATAAAATTGCAATCTCGATTCATGCCTAAATACATTTTTAAATCATTGAGAAATCAGCTAAATCGAAACAAACGCTCCTACTCGCCCTCAACCAATAACAGCGCAGCGTTACACCATGAGATACAAAGCAGCAAAAAGCAGCAGCAACGTGTGAACGAGAGACACGAAGAAAAAGACAACGCTCTGAAAAATACTGGTTTCAAAGGTTAATAAGAGACGACAACAGACTAAAGCTGATTGTCTTTACGTCAGCGATTCATTGTTGAGAACAGATCATTCCATTCCTGTTGTCGAGAGTTGATATGCAAGTTTCATGACGGGTATCATACCGAGTTCTGCCTGCCTGCTGATAATTACATGCACCTCGCGGGACAGCACAATATTTTATGATAATATCTTATAAACATCGAACAAAAAGTTCAGAAATTTGTGTTTGGTAGATTATTTCTCTGTTGTAACAATGCTTCTTGGCAATAAATTGTATACTGTTGGAAAGCCTGTTAATTTCCCTTTTAAACGGTGCCCCATTTGTAAGGAACATGCATTTGTGGGATGAGCAGCACAGCCGAGTATGTGGGTTGCGCCCATGAAAAATTTGCCAAATCTTTTCTGCCGATGCCAAACAGCTTATTCTGCTGTTGCTATAGACTCTTGTTTTGAGCTTCCGGTACCCACAGGCGCTGCCAATCAGGTGCCAATCAGGTGCCTGATTGACACCTGATTGGCAGGACCTGTGAGCATGGGCCCTGCTACAGTGGTCAATTGGTGTCTGCTCCAAGAATCGTTTGTCTGATCTTGATAAGGCAACTTCAAGCTGGTGTTACACAAAAGCAAGTTGCAGCATTATTTGGATTGAGCCCTAGTACCATCTCCAAACTGAAGGCCAAGTTCCATGAAACGGGGGATGTCAGAGACATGGGCGTCCCAATGGGAAGTGGGCGTCCCAAGAAGACGACACCCCAAGAAGACCGGTTCCTCACCCTTCCAGCACTTAGGAACCGTAGGCTGTCTTCTACAGATTTGCAGTCAAGGTTTGCAGGACGATATGGCACACGGCTCTCGGCCCAGACAATCCGGAACAGACTGCTTTGTTTCTTCCTTGTTACTGATAGACTTCAATCATCCAATCCACCAAACAAGAGTCTATAGCAACAGCTATTTTTTTTTCATGGGCGCAACCCACATACTCGGCTGTGCTGCTCATCCCACAAATGCATGTTCCTTACAAATGGGGCACAGTTTAAAAGGGAAATTAACAGGCTTTCCAACGGTATACAATTTATTGCCAAGAAGCATTGTTACAACAGAGAAATAATCTACCAAATGCAAATTTACGAACTTTTTGTTCGATGTTTTATAAGATATTATCGTAAAATATTGTGCTGTCCCGCGAGGTGCATGTAATTATCAGCAGGCAGGCAGAACTCGGTATGATACCCGTCATGAAACTTGCATATCAACTCTCGACAACAGGAATGGAATGATATATTCTCACTAGTGTTTTTTTGAGTTGTCTTCTGTATCAGACAAATAAAAGCAATACACATTTAAATACAAAAAAAAACGTGAGAATTGTGATCTCCATGTAAAAAAAACTTGATTTTCATTTTGTCCAGAATCGTGCTTTTATCTGTAACAGTGTACAGTACCAACGAACCAGATGAGCAGAACCCCTATTAGTCCTGGTATTCTGGACATCTCCACATCTGGATGTAGCCGAGCTTACCTTATGATTGGGATCATAGCCGGCTATAAATCATAGACCGTATATATAAGTGGACCCAAGTATCCAGGTCTGAAAAGTGAATCCAATGCAGAAGATGACCGAGGGCTACAAGGTGTTGGCTCCTGAAAACCTCTGGCTCCAACAGACTTCAACAAAGAAAAGAAAGCACCGACTTCTCTCATGAAATACAAAGGCAATACATTTTTCAACAAGTCATTATGTTGTCATTAGCAAAATTCAATCCTCCTCATCAGTGTTTAGGTGCTTCTGCTAAAAAAAAAAAAAAAAGAACTCCATCATTGATAATACATGAGGCCTCAAAGAGAGGTATGTTTGGGGGTATGCCTGTTTTGATGGTTCAGTCAGGTTGCTGTATGGGTGCAGGTCGACGGTCAAAGCGTCCTCAGGTCGTCCCCCCCTCCCCCCAATCTTGGTGATGTCACAAAGGGCGTTTTGTACAGTTAGACTGTACAGGTAAACTCATTCTTCACTCCAAGGATTTGCCAGGTCTCCTAATTCTTCCTCTTTGGACTGTGGCAAGCACCCTTGCATAAAAAGCAGCAGCTGGCTCTCAGTAAAGCAAAAACAAGTGGAACCCATACATCACAATTAATTTGCTTGACCGCTGGGAACGTGCCATGTTTGTTGACAAAGCTGCATCCACCTCGCAAATCTAAATAATTTCCTCATTTGCATGATCACAAACAACATCACACTTAGGCACTTAACATGACAACATATTACCTAGTTATGTTCATGTGACAGTACACAATCAAATACATCATAAACAAACGTTTGTGATGTCATTTCAACATTAAAAACATTCAGCCAGAGGAACTCCAGTTTGATCTTAACCGGCTCAGCTGGGAAACAACTCCGAGCACATAAACATGGAAGCTTTGGGAAGCCCGCAGACTCTTCTATAGACGCTACTATAATTTGTAGCATCTTAAAGCATGAATGGAGGACAGCGATAGTGAATTACTCGTAACAGTTGCATTTTTATAATAGTTAGTGAAAAAACTGTGGAAACAAAAAATAATGGGAGGAGCAGGAATTTGGAGCCACCAACGGATGCTTCAAAAGAATACCCCGCGGGCCGTATGCAAATTTATCCCATGAAGTTGTGACAGGAGATCTTCCCTGGTTCTGTCTTTTTCCCAGAGCAGTGCCGTCCGTTAGAGGAATTGGTGTCTCCTCCAATAAACAGAAAAACACAAACTACCGTGCCTTACAGTCTAAAACTGCCCACTTGCAACTTGACAAGCTGAATTGCACGCAACACCCTCAGCCAGCTCGAGCTGAGCCGAGACGGGGCGGTTCACACTGCTGCAACTTTTCTTGCAATGTTTTTCAAATAGTTTTATATCATCTCAAATCTTTGGTCTGAACTGGGTTTAAGAAACTTTCGTGGAAGAGAATGAGATGTCTTTTTGGAATTCGATATGCCAAATTATGAGTGCTTTTTGTTGGTTAATTAAGTTGGCAAGTCATGTGCTTGTCAGCAGAGCCAGACAAGCTTGCAGGTAAATTCTTTTGACTGTCAAACACAGAATAGGTTTCATTTCCGCTACAGTTCTTTCACTGAAATGTCACGAAGACAAAGTTACAGGAAGCCTCGGCTCACTAACAAAACCAAGTAGTTTTGGTTTGTAATTCTTGTATCCTTTTAAATGCTTTTTTTTTTTACCCTTTTGATTTAAAAGAAAGCCCTCAATTGTGGGTTCTTTTTTTTTCTTTTTTTTAACTTTAGTTTCATTCATTGTTAATTTGGGAAAAAATAATACAGGGAAGAAAATAAATACATGTCACTTGGGCTAAAACTAATGAAATTCCTTATTCCTAATTCCTTAGAAATTCCTTTGGCAATATTAGAACTGTCCACACATCGCCAGCTTTTTCCTTTTCCTAATGTGGCTGCTGGGTTATCAAGATAATTTAAATTTACAATTCTTTCTACACTGTCTTTTTTCCAACAGAATGATGGCGTTGCAGTAAAAAAAAAAAGATTGTGCAGCTCATAATACCATTGTTTAAGGAAGGCCCGACTGTGCCTGTTATCTCCGCTGGTATAATAATGTCTGATTCACTGTAAAAACGTATTAATCATCTCAGTCACACGTCGAGCTAATTGTGCCATAACATATGTAATACATGAAATTTTAACAGTGACAACAACATTTTATGGAATCAGTGAGACTTCAGCTTCTTGCGATGATCCCTGGTGGAGACAAACAAAGTGATGGAATAACACTGCTCGATCTATGTGACTGATCTGTTCTTTAAAGCCATGCAATACCGAATCAAATTGGATTTAAACAGCTAAAGCGTGTCTTAACTAGGACAGTGTTATATCCGTCTGAACCCAAATTTGGTGTCTGTAAAAGCATAAAAATTGGAATATGGGTTTTGGGTTTTAAGTTGGCCAAAATGACAGGAGCCACACTGGCCACGCTTAGACACCTCCTAAGCCTCTTTTTGAGAATGGGGAAGAAAGAAAAAAACAGACTGACAAAGTGTGAAAGGCCTCATTTAGGGTAACAACTGAGCCTCCTAGGAAGCTGGAAACGTTCTCGCTCTCAAAGCCATATGTTGAGCTTAATACTGATCAAGCTAATTCAAAAGCACAGTATTCAAATTGGAACAGTGTGGAGGGGGCGGGGGGGTGTTACAATCCAAAATGAAACATCCACCATCTTGAAAGCCTTAAGCTTTCAAATGAACGATGAATGCTGACATCAAAGGATGTATGTGCACCTTTTTTTTGAAACAATGACCACTATTAGCATTGAGATTGTGTTATTTCCTGTTAAGAAGGCACGTATCTCCAGAAGCTCTAATCAATTTGCCTAAATGTTAAAAGTGTTGCTGGCTGTGCCATCTCCACCGGAAATTATCTCTGTGGCTCCTCTCAGCTCTCAGAAGTGTTTTAGAGACGTTTTTGTTTTTCCATCCCGCAAATGGACTGTTTTGGTTCAGCCTCTCCGCTCTCATCATCCTCATTCCTCGCCACAACAGGCAGCTGTTGTCAGTGAAAAAAGCTCGGATAAACCCAATGTGTGCGATGTGCCTGGCAGATAACAAGTGCCACATACAGTACTTCACTGGGGAGTTACTGTGGTCCAAAGCAGTCATTAAAATGAGCGCAGATTCCGCTTACTTCATTAACTAACTAGAGGCACTTTTCAAAATGAATTCCTATGTTGCGCTGTGTGGCTGCTGGATCTGACAGGAAGAAATTGTTTGCTAACGTGTTCGCCATGAGATTCTAAAAGGATGATTTTCAGCAGGTTTGCACGTTTTTGCGCTTCTGTCAGGTGGCCAAACAATTTAATTGAAACAGCTTATAGAATGATTTATTTGACAAGCAGCTTTACTAGTGATTGGTAAAGACACAAAGACACTACAGGCCCAGAGCACCTGTGTATTACATTAGGTTCTTTAAGCCAATAAAAGCAATGATCGGTGCCGTTACAATATTATTTTACCGCTTGATACATATGTCTGTTGGCTCGTTCCCAACATTAGATAGCTGTCACTTTTCACTGAAATTATGGCTGTTACATTTTGTTCAATAATAAACAACTGGCACATGTGTTGTCGCACATCTGACTATCTGTCAATACAGGTCAATAAAGAATATAAATTACTTAACATCCCTTTAACCTTTAGCTCACCGTCTGTTAAACGAATAATGTTTCCAATAATACCCTTCACAGCCCAAAAGACCTCTCAACAAATAGAAATGGTACAATACACTATTTTCTATACAAGTGTACTGTACAGTGAATAAGATGCTAAAGGCAACAATCAAGGTGTCACTAAATGGCTCCCACATTCTGCAACGAGAAAAAGTAATATAGAATAATGACCTCATAACAATAAGACATGAACAAAAGAAATGGCGATAACATGGACCATCCAGCTGCTGTCTGCAACAGAAGCATTTTGGATCAAAGTGTTTTGACAGTTTTATTGACTAAAATAGAAACATGAAATGATAATTCATACTTTAAATGTACAGAAGGCAATTTCTTGGTTACAGCTCTATTAAGCGTGTCATGTCTCTAAATCCAGCCTGGAACCACCTCTCAAACAGCATGAAGATTATCCTGATTTTCAGCATCACAACTATCTGCCTTTGAGTCATGAAAAACACAAATACAAGTTGTGAGATTGATTAAAAAGGTAGGGTATTATATTCCCAAATCCCAATCCTCACCTGAGCAATTGGAATATCCTTTGTCACGTTTGAAAACCCCAATTTTCAGATTTATTCCAATCCGATTACTTAAATCTTGTCCATGAAGTTTGGGGAAAAAACTGTGCTGGAAGTGGATAAGACTTATCTCAAATCTGAAGCAGATGGAAACACTTTGAAACCATTAAAAATTCACAGATGCAGGTGTGCATGAGCCATAACCATTTAGAAATATGCGCATGTGCAGGTCAAACCGCTAACAGGGCCGGCGTTAAATGCAATATGAACGTATTTCACGAGCCATAAATAGCACAATGTAGCTATCTAAATTATGAATGAAAAACCAACATCTTTTAATCCATTTTTGACCAGGGGTTCAAGAATATCTCTCATCCCCTCTTATCAAAACAAATCTAGATGCAGGGATTCTACTAAATATGTAAAACACTAAAACTGTGTGTGAAATGGTGCCACAGCGTCACCACAAGACAACATCAACTCATTTTAACAGGATCACTTCAAAAAACAGTATTAGTCAAACGCTACTTAATATCACTATGGCTCACTAACTCATTAAATGAGACTACCAGCTGCGTTTTGATTAAATGATTAAACAGTGCACGTTCGTAAGAGGCTTCTGGGTTATTAAGAGACCGCACTATCACACATCAACATATATAGGATCAGCGGGGGTCAAATGACTCATTATCATATGTCACTCAGTCCTTTTTGCTGGTAATTGCAAGGAAATATAAAATGAAAACACTCATTTTCATCCTCTCAAGCCTCGTGTGAGCGGCGTTTGACCTGTGATTGTACGTACAGAGAAAGCAGCTAGAAGGGCAGGGCGGGCGGGTCTTTTGCACTCTTCTGACGGTGAGCAAGAAAATGAGTTAAATCTGTCCGCCGCTGAGCGTCACACGTAACCAAATTTCATTGGTTGATGTCGCGGCAAGATGATCTGAAGCAGCGGAATACAGGCCCGGCAGCTGGTTTAATTGACTCTAAAGAAAGCACTCAGTCAGCAGATGACAGCTAAAGGCCACGCCAGAGGCTTGGTGGCTGCACGGGGTGGAACACCAAAGAGCCTTAAAGCATGTTCAAACATGCCATTTGTCAACTTCGGTTGATGGTGAGCTCTCCCCCCCCCCAAAAAAAAAACACATTGCAGATAAAGGGATTATTTGCTGTAGCTCTTATCACAGGATATGTCAATACCGCCTTCAGGACAAATATAGCTACAATGCCGGGTAGGACGGGGCATATTCCACCCACAGGTTATTGGGCTTCTCTCTTTTTTAAGCATCTTTATAATGATTCTTCATAAGCTCGAGGTGTACTCCTACCTGTTAAAATCCTCTATGAAGAAGAAGAACAAAGAAGACAATGTGTCTTTGTAAGTTTCGTCTTTGTGCTTGTGACTCAAACGCATGCAGCAGCATAAAATACGTTGAAGGGTACTACAGTAATATTGTTATGGCTCGGTAATTATATGTTATGATCCGAGAGATCATTTAAAAGGTGAAGCTATACTGCCGACAATGTCACAGTAAGCACAGCTAACTCTGATACGTTCGTATCACTTCAGTAAAACCAATAGTTCAGCAGAGGTAAAAACTCGATGTACCTTTCATGAAAAGCGCGAGACTTCTGCGTGATCGCTCTCTGAATCTTTCCCCACTTGCAGGCATATGTAGATTTGGGGGCCAATTCTGGGCTCTAGCTCTAAAAATGTCTTGCACATTATCAAAAACCAAAACACAGAGCCCCGGATGACACGGGGTAGACCGAAAGCTCACCTTTTTGTAGCCCCTTTCTCTGCAGGAAACCTCTTTGGAGGGAAAAAAAAAACCAACCATGTTTTTACAATAAATTTGTACTCAGCAGAACCACAGGAGAGAAAGACACCTTTGAGTTTTTGCTGCCGGTACAAGAACTTAATGTTAGTGTGAATGTCGCTAATGTGAATGTCGCTAATTCCACTTAGGTGCCATCAACAGAGTCTCGAGAGGGCCATCTTGTTAAAGGCAGCACGATAACATGTTGACACCGGCACATTTAGAGTGAGAAATGATATCGATTTAACTGCAGATAAACAGAACGAGTCTCCCTTCTGACGACACTGACAAGAAGCTTCAACACTTCTGAAGTAGCTTCTTTACCAGCAATAGAGTTGCTTCAGTGAACAGCTCACTCAGATGCATCTTGGCATTTTAACACTATGTCATGCTGAAAGCTAAGGTGGGACTGTGGGACTAATGTGGTATGCATCACATCACTTTCTTTTTCTTCTTCTTTTCATCATGTTTAGCTTTGTTTCAGTCGCTAGTTTATAGCAGAAGAAATGGAGATGAAAAACACAAAGAGCAGGAAACGCTCTCTGGAGTGATCACAACAAAAAAGAAAATGAATCGGAAAGTAGGCCTGCTACAAAATACCGTGGAGGTTTTAACAGTGTTATGACATCACACTTGAATTTGTTGCAGCTTTGCAGAAGATATTTCGAAGATAGTAACAGCTCCCCACATTCACTGCTCCCCACTCTATTGCGTTTATGCCCTACAGAGTTGATCTCCTTTTGTGTCATCCCACTATTCAGGAAAATAGGCTACTGCTGAGCGCATCATCAGTCTCTCTGCTCAGTTCTCTACAACACCACGATGACTCTGGTATGGCACGGAAGATAATTTACCCTAAATGATCACGATTAATGTATTAACACACAATATTTAGTATTAAAATGGGGGGCACTCATTTGTCAGCGGGATGATCGTGATGGAGATTAATGGGATTCAGGGCTATATATATTCTGTCATGTCAGACTCCTATACTATTAGTTACCCCCCCATGTAACGTGTGTGTGTGTGTGTGTGTGTGTGTGTGTGTGTGTGTGTGTGTGTGTGTGTGTGTGTGTGTGTGTGTGTGTGTGTGTGTGTGTGTGTGCGCGCGCGCACGCGAGAGGAGGCTTCTATGTCCCTTAGAGGAGGAGAAGACACGTTGTGTGTCTGACTTGGCACAGGAAGCAGGAGGAAAACGGAAGAAAATGTGTTTCTACAACGTGACTGCATTCAAAGCCTGAAAACTGTAATTTGAGATATGAATTCATTACACGGCATCATCAGCAGCCGGGGGATCATGTGATGCAACAGCGCCGCTTAGCGTCGCACGGCCACTCCGCCTGAGCCGCTCTGACGGCGCGCCGCCGCCGCCGCCGCCGCCGCTCCCCTCCTCCTGATCGCGGCCACCAGCCGCCGCGGTCCTTACCTTCGGTGTCACAAAGCTCGGCTGCTGCAGGTTTGCGGTCGCGGAGGGTTTGCGCCTTCTTCTGCGGAGTCCGTGTGATGAATGTTGCGTTTTCCCGCCGTGGTGTGAGGGCCCGTGCAGGCAGCCACCGCGACCTGTCCGTTTACTGGCATTTTGGTTCCTTCTCACGGCGTCAGTGAAACCAGAGGAAAAGTGTTCAAACTTGATCTGGAAAATATGAAGACACCAAATATTATTGCTTCCTGCGTTGCAGCTCTCAACAGCGCAGACTTGTTGACTTTTGACTCTTTTGCTATAAATGGACGCGCGCCCACAGGCTGGTGCCTATATGAGCTCTAAACAATTTTACCCGGTGTCATTATATTCCTCATGACTCATTAGCATTTAAACAGTTTGAGTGAAGTGCCTGCGCGCGTGTGCGTTCGCGCGCGGGCGCGCGGGCGTGTGTTACGTTATACTGTGTAGGAGCAGAAGTGCGCGCCCGCGTGCGTGCGTGCGTGTGTGTGTGTGTGTGTGTGTGTCTTTTGGGGATTATTAGATGGAAAGCTTGCGTGACGAAAACAAGTTCAATTCAAAGGTGGAATGGTGGACGGCGAGAAAGACAAATTAGTACTGAGTATATTTGTGAGTGTGTGTCAGATAGAGAGAGGAAGAGAGGAAGAAGGAGAGAGAGAGAAGAAAAACAGCCTGTGGCTCCTCGGTGAATATTCCCCTCACGCTCCTCTCCGGTATCAGGGGCTCGTCTATGTAGGGCATGCAGCAGGTTGTGTGTGTGTGTGTGTGTGTGTGTGTGTGTGTGTGTGTGTGTGTGTGTGTGTGTGTGTGTGTGTGTGTGTGTGTGTGTGTGTGTGTGTGTGTGTGTGTGTGTGTGTGTGTGTGTGTCGAGGACTCGGACGAGCGAAGGAGCGCAGAGGAACACAAACCAGCCACCCGACCTCTGCTCCACTTTAAGGAGAGTGAGTGAGCGCGCGGCAGATATTAAACCAACGAACCCCGAAATGCGCTGCTCGTTCCCCGCGTCACCCTCCGGAGAGGAGAGAGTTGGGCTAGTTCCGAACTAAACTAAACAAAATTAAAAAAAAAAAAAAAAAAAAAAACATTTCCTACTAATTAAGCTCACCCCATTCCCGTGACACATCTCTCCAGGCGGCCAGGTGGAGATGACATTGCAGCCTGTTACTCCATTCGGGTGCCCTCGGCAGGAGTGGGAATCACACACGACTCTCCTCCGTCAGATTAATCCATCAATTTCAACTCCATCCAACCCCCCCCTCCCGCCCCCCCAAAAGATACCACCACACGGATAAATCCACCTGTCTGGTTCTGAAGACCTCCGCCCCCCCCCTCCATCCACCGCCACCTCTTTCCCCCCCTCCCGCCCCCTCCAGTAGACAGGTTAGTATTCCTCTCGGTTTAGATGCCAAACGCAGTCCAGTCAACGGCGGAGACGGACTGGGAGAGCGGGAGAAGGAGGAAGAAGAAGGAAGGAAAAAAAAAAAAAAAAAAAAAAGCCCGTTGACGTGCGGGGATCAGTTTGACTCTAGAATCCAAAACAACGGTTGGTTTGGGATCTCCAGCGGCAGCCCGGCGCGTTCCGCAGTGAGGGCTCGTGGACAGGTCCGCGCGCCTCCTCCTCCTCCTCTCCTGTCCTCCTCCTCCTCCTCCTTGCGCCGCTCGCGGATTCTTGGAGACTGAAGGGGGGATTCCGTCACAAATAACATCAAAACACACACATATATTCACACACACACACACACTCTCTCTCTCTCTCTCTCTCTCCTCTCTCGCCCTCCCCCTCTGCTTCTCCCTCGCGCGCTCTCAAAGCGGCCCTAAACAATTCGGAACAAGTTGAAACGGCTCGAGTTATTTTCGTCGCTTTCTACGCCGCGCGGCAGATGTGATGCTCGGCAGCGGACCGAGCGCACGGGCGGAGAGGAAGAAGGAGAGGTTCTCCCGGTAGTCTCTTTACCCCGCAGCCCGCCCGCCTACGCTTCGCTGGCTGAAGGTACTTACACATCAGCCTTGTTAATTAAACATATAGGAGGTAGAGGGGGGGGGGGTATTGGTGAGGGGTTGCTGACTTGGGTGACTTCATCTTCCCACTATAAAATATCAACAACAACAAAAAAGAAAAAGATATGTGGCGAGTTAAGAGGGCGCGCGCCAGGGACATTTCGCCATATCTACCGCTTAAAAAAAGGCGACTTCAACTTCACGGCTATTTAAAACTGACATGTCGCTTCCCTCGTCTGTCCTCCTCGGGTTCTCCGTGTCTCTTGTTTCTCTCTGGTTTGTCGCTTGTCCCGGCGTGTCTTCTCCCTTCCCTCTTTCTCTCTTTCAAAAAAAAATGAAGGCGCAGGAGATGTATGGCGCACAGCATCATTCGTCGGTTATGGCATCATCTGGTGCCATCTCGCCGACCGAAACCGCGTGCGCGTGTTCGTTCAAGCACCTCTTCATTCACTATTGTGTGTGTGCGCGCGTGTGCGTGTGTGTGTGTGTGTGTGTGCGTGCGTGTGCCCGAGTGTGTGAGTTTGTGCGCGCTGTGACGACTGTCTCGGCGTCAAACAAGTCGCCGCTTCGCGCCTCGGCTTCTCCTCGACTGCGCACTGAGGGGGAAAAAAATAATAATAATAATTTCAATATCCGCTGATCTGTTGTAACCCAATCTAGTGGTCCCTGTGCAGATACCCCACTCTTCCTCAAAATTAAAATGACGATCCCTTCAAAATTACTGCGCCGAGGCGCTTATTGCTGATGGTGTGTCATGTTCCCTCGTCAGCGGCAGAGTTGGTTAAAAGCTACGATAAGGCAGGATAGAGGCAACTCTTGTGAATTACACAGCCTCAATTAAACATAATTACCCGATCAAAAACTGCAGCGGGGGAGGCTGGGGGGTCCTAGGGGAACGCTGACAACCCCCTCCATCCCCCTCTCTGCATCTCCCTCTGAGTGTTGGCTTGGAGTCCCATCGCAGACAGATGGTGTAGATACTGCATGGGGTCATGTTAGCAGGCCGGGGACTCTACTAGGACTGGCTGCCATGAGCCCAGTTCTCCTTTGAGGCGAAGAAACAGCGCAGAGAAAGCAGATCAGAGGGCTTATTATTAAGGAACAGTTCACTACCCTCGTCTTCCTCCTCCACCTCCTCCTCTATCCCGAGAATAAAAATCTCCACCTGTTGAGGTCCTCTATCCTCCTCCGTCTGAGCCCGAGCCTCCGAGGCTTGGAATAAAAGAAACACACTATTGCATAACGTGGACATAAAAGAGAGGGAGAAAGACCACACGAAGAGTGGATGATGGTCTACTTTTCTTTTGAGGAAAAGAAAAACCTGGGGTTCCAAATATAATAGTTCTGCTTTCAATTCAAACCATCTCACCCGCCGCTGTCTCCCCCCTGCTATTTACCCATTATAGAGGCATCCTGTTGGGACAGGCCAGACTTGGGACAGCCCCCTTGGGAATTTGACAGAATGCTGGGTGGTGCCTACGACTTTCATTCTTTAGTCTCTGAACCCAAAAATGAGCCTCAATGGAGCGTGGCTAAGTTTGTCTTATGCTATATTTAAACATTAAGCTGTTGCCAAGGAAATAAAATCAGGCCACCATAAATAAGGGTTTAAAAGCTGTCCTTTTCTTTAAGTGTAATCTTGTTTAAGGCCTGCAGACCTCCCTAGAGTCATTCCTGGGAGATGACCTTTCTCAGGGTTGTACGCCTACCGTAGAATGGAGGATCTCTCCGTCTCATTTTGTTTGCACTCATCTGCTGCGCACCGGGACAACGCTTTGGACAGTAATACGAGTCAGCTCGGCCCCGTCTGTATCGGAGGTGTTCAGGCAGCGGGGTGGCTCAACAGTGTCGGAACTGTCTGAACATGGGTCCCCGCTATTATAATTGATTTATAAACGCCGGTCTCGGTCGTCATGCATCTTTTCACGGGCCGGCGGCACATTGAGCAGAAGTTACCCGGGCATGTCGTGCTGCAGAGACAACGCCTGGACACACAAATGCGGACGCTCAGCTCAGGTTCGGATCTGGCTCCCGGCATCCAAACAGCCCGCTGAGCCGCCTTCACCTCTTCATTTCTGCTCTCTGATTACATTTCACAAAGCCGTTGCTAATAGCTCATACCAGAGTGTGATTCTAAAATATTTGAACAACAAGGGAGACCCATTATCACCGTGCAGTGTGTCAACAGTGTGCTAACTATTTTGTTATGACTCTGTGTAATTATTCAAGACAAAAGCTCATTCTATTCATGTTATTTGGCCAATAGTCAAAGCCCGGTACTCTAATATTCCTGCATTGAATCAGAGGAAAGGAAAATAAGTCCAATTGAAGCAGCTCCCACTACAAAACCAGCACGCAAGCAACTGATAAATAAATAAATAAAACGAATAAATCGATAAATAAACCGAAAGGAAACGATTACACAAGGCCTCTGACAAAAAAAACAAAAAAAAAATGATGTGGGCAATTTTAGTATCCATGGTAACCGACTTTTTCAGTGTCACCACTTTCGTTATGGCAGAGACACAACCCAGATGCATATGGTGGATGCCTTACCAACGGCGCTGCGCTACAAAGTCCCCATTCATAAACAACTGGCCGCGCTTACCGCCGCAGGATGCCAGCCACTCATTCAGACAGAAATACGCCGGCCCCAGTGATCACACCTACCCGGCACACGCAGCCCGGCTGCTGCCTGACCACTGCCGATGCAACTACTATGGAAATCTTTTAAAGCGCACCCGGATAATGAGAGAGAGAGAGAGAGAGAGAGAGAGAGAGAGAGAGAGAGAGAGAGAGAGAGAGAGAGAGAGAGAGAGAGAGAGAGAGAGAGAGAGAGAGAGAGAGAGAGAGAGAGAGAGAGAGAGAGAGAGAGAGAGAGAGAGAGAGAGAGAGAGAGAGAGAGAGAGAGAGAGAGAGAGAGAGAGAGAGAGAGAGAGAGAGAGAGAGAGAGAGAGAGAGAGAGAGAGAGAGAGAGAGAGAGAGAGAGAGAGAGAGAGAGAGAGAGAGAGAGAGAGAGAGAGAGAGAGAGAGAGAGAGAGAGAGAGAGCTGCAAAGCTCACTGAAACTCAGTACAAACACGCCTGCAACCGTCAACTTCACTTAAAAATCATTTGAGTAGGAAATGCATTGTTTCCATGACAACTGTACCTAATGACAGACGTTGGGTTGTATTTTTTTTTTTTTTTTTTACTATCAATCTGTATGTGCTTTAAAGAATAGCATTGTGGATTTTGTGCTTTTTACATGTTCAGGCAGTTTGCGGCGAGTCCTTCTTTCTCATTATCCAGTCACACTTAACACATGGTCGGCTACCACGGCTCCAGCAGCAACACAGACTTGCTCGGTTTTTAAAAAATTCACTGGCAACATCACACCAGCACAAACTAAAGATTATCTGACAATCATCAGGACTTTGATTGTCAGGCAAACACAAAAGAAATCCACAAAAGCATGATTCACTTGGAAACTTCTATGCAAATGGCAGTAAGCTGGATGGTAAATAAAGTAGGTGGGCTGCGTTCAGCCTAATGACTGCAAGATGAGCTCAGAGGAGAGGCAAGCCTACAAGACAAATTTGTCTTTTAAACAGTACAATGACTGTTCTTCATGTTCCCCTCAGACGAGGCACTGCCATAGCAAAGACACTGCATTGTAGCTACAGTACATGGCTTTATATAGACTCAGGAAATGAATCACTCTGTCAATAAATGGCAGCAAAATAAACTGAAATTTATTCAAGGCTCTCTATCTGCAACATAGCGGCGTGATATCTGGCATTTACTGAGTTATAGATGTCCTCTCCCTCTCTAGTCTGTCTTTTTTACTTTGTCTCCCTCCCTCTCCTGCACTCTCCACCCCTCCCTCGCTCTCTCGCCCACAGAGAGTGGGTGACCTGGAATGAGCTCTCCTACAGACGGCTCTGCTTCCAGCCAGAGAGGGGCAGTATGCGGCGCTCAGATCTCAGGCGAGGTTTAAGCCGATTCTACCTCGGCTCAGAAATTGATGGGTGATTACTTCATGTCACAGTGCTGATCACAGTGAAAAGTTCATGTGTGCAGCAGCCAAATCAATTAGTCAGGAGTGATGCACTGATGTGTCTTTTTCACTTGGCTACATCAGCAATTATCTGTAGCTTGAAAAGGTCAGTCAATTATTTTATAATTATTCACAAGTGAGGAATTAGAAACTTTTGAAGCTCATGTGAGACCTGTTTTTATTAAAATGAGCCCGATTCATTTTCACAACTGACCACCGAGACATTTTAGAAAGAGGTGAACTGAATATGCATAAATGTGAAATTCTCTTCATTAACAATTTGGACTTTTTCATGAAGTTAAGTTAATTGGCCAATAAGTTTAGGGATTTGAATAATTCATTTTCTGAATATATCTAGGAATGAAGGAAATAATTCCAATAAAAATGTCCATGAAGGTTTCAGCTTGTGGGAGTTAGCATAAAATAAAATAAAAAGTTTGCATTAAGACAGTTGCAGCTAATCCCATTAATCATGTGAATACACCTGTGGGTTTTTTTTTTCTTTTGGGGGAGTTATATAAGTAGATTAATTCCAGTCTCGCAGCTTTAAATATAAAGCTAACTATAGAAAAGGGCAGAGAAAAGTATGAGTATGCAGCTTTACTCAAGTTATTTATTTTAATGCCCCCTCCAGACATGTATTAAGTCCTAAAAATACTCTGCTTGGAACAATCAGGATTTTTTTTTTTTTTTTTTTTTTTTTACAAAAAAAGTAAAATGATCTGGTTAAACTACTTAAAACTACATCTAGTCTTTCTACCTCATTAACATTTCCAGAATCTATTAATATGCAAATGTGTTTTATTTCTAAAGTTTAACTCCTGGACATAAGATGTCTAACATCCTGGTCAGGTCCGTTTTCAGTATTTGTGCACTGGAGGCTTCAAGTTTACTCATCATACAACTTTGCACATACAAAATATCATTCTGCACAGTGAAGCAAGAAGAAAACAACAACAAGAAGGAAAAGCACCCTGTTTTCATTTGCAGGGCGTCAAATAATGTTTTATCAAAGCAGTCAGAGAGTACACACAATGTGCCCTTCAGCGCTGGCAAGGAGTTTTGGTGCTTGAACCAAGTCACATTAACCCAAACCATTTGATTTTTATTCTACCTAAACACATCTAACTTTGTGTGTATGTATGAGACAGCATCCATCTGATGCACTGAGATGAAAACAGGTTGGAAAAACGCATTCATTTTTGGTAGTCATTTTTTAAGTTAACTGCAATAACTTGGAAGCATCTTACGGGCTTTTTCCTGCATCGAAACGATGAAACAAAAGTGTAATCACTGACTAACATCACCGGTAAAACTGAATTTGTTCTTTGCTGTGTTCACGTTTAGTCTCCAGCGGAGATTAACCTGATGCCATGTCAGATCCATGGAAAGTCATCGTTGTCTAAAACCCTGTATATGGCCGCAGGGCGTTTACACTTATTTCATTTACCCCCAACAGAGTTTTAACATTTTATGAAGTGCTACAGTGTGTAACAGCCGGCTGCTTTTGTTTTTGTTAGAACCGGAGTTCAGTGCTCTGCTCTGCTTAATATAAAAATAATTCACTTTGGTTTTGTAAAACTAATTATTACATCATTTATTCCAAGTTGTTCCCAGGTACTTCTTTTTGAAAACACAATAACCACTGTTTTTTTTGTCGTTTTTGTTTTGTCAGCAAAACTTTATGAACTCAATTTATTATAAAAATGAATTATTGGCAGCTGAAAGCCAATTCAGAATCATAGCAGATAAGAACCATAATCGGAAGAGAGTCGATTTTTTTTCACTCACCGGTAACAAATATTTTATGTCTCATTTATTTAATGCATACACAAACTTACATCTAAAAATTACATTTTACAGTGTTTGTTAGTTGCCTGGCAACCTAACCGAGAAATACTCCAGTACATGTTACTTGTTCCTGATCAGCAGGTTTAGTTACCTCTGGACAGACCCAGGCTCCCTGTTTCCCCCTGCTTCCAGCTAATAAATACATTTCCAGAAATGTCAAACTACTCCTTTAACGTAAGAACTGACCTGCAGGTATGAAGCCTTGACCCAGCTGCTGCAGCTGACAGTCACAGTGGTGATGTGGAGGTCGCAGGGTGTCCTGCAGCCGTGTGGCATATCAACTCCCAGAGAAGCAGAGAGTCCACTGACTCTTCAGTGAAGCTCATGTCAAGTAGCAACCTGGAAGACACAGAAATATGCAGAACTGATGCCATCCAGTTGATCTGGGGAAGTACACATTTAGATGGCGCGGATTAATTTGCACTTAAAGCACCAGGGCAAACTCTGGCACCCAATTTGACAGCTTGGAAATTCACAGTGCTACAGGAAATCCCATTTGTACATTCAGAGTGTTAAACTCTTCAGGTGCTCAGAGTGTGCGTTGGGTACTCGGGGCACTGCAGCCACAGAGTTGGTGCAATAGAGCGTTTCAAAGTTGGAGGCAGTAGCCAAATCAAACTAATTGGTCGAGTCCACAGAACAATTTAAAATAGCTCATCTTGAGGCTGTAACTTTTTATGGCCTTTCTATTACCAGCCTAGCCAGAGGGTGCATTAAATATCTTACTGGCAATAACAAAAGCCTGACTGGGAGTTTGAAGCATTATTAATGTTCAGATTAACAGAGATCTCTTGATAAGGACGGTGTGACCTCTTAATAGAAGATTAACAGAGATGTTTAAAAGTTTGTCAGGACTTACTGGATGTTCAAGGTAGACAAAAAGTAACTGGGCTGTTGGTAAAGTGTTAGAGAGGCTGTTAGTCTGTTAGCACACAGGATGGACCTCAGTCAGATGCTGGATGTAACTGGGAATGAACACTCAAACCTGCAAATATTTACAGCTGAACCATCCCACTTCCATGAGATATTTTTAGGGGCCCCTTGATCTCTTAAAAAGCCACAAGCACACTTGTTTCAAACCATCCATTAATGTTGAAAACTGAAAAAGTCCACGTCATGATTTCAATCAGGGGATTAGCAGAAACGTTCAGTGCTGGTGATTAGACATGGACTCGATTGGCATGACTTTATCTGGGGAAAACTCACCGATTATGGGGATGAATCCAATAATCAACCAATAACACAAACTCCCAGCTCGACCATCAGCCAAATGCTGTTTGTGTCTGTGTCTTGGTGGTGAGGAGTGTTGTGGTTGGATGCTGGCATCAGCATACTGGGTTAATAAAGAGAAAATTATCAGTTATTGGCTTCTCTGGGGGTAAGAAAAGATTGTTGGCTTATTTGTTTGGATAACCACAGAGACTAACCTCTTCCACTGTGAAAGTCTAAGTGGGAGTAATTCTTGAAACAGTAAAGATGGAAGAATTGATAATTAAGCAGTTTTCCTGATTGAACATGAGGCCTTAATGGAGGGATGACTGCACGATTACCTAAATCTGAAATCCGACAGAATTTACCGCTGATCAAGCCAGTCTGTAAATAATTGAGCTTATGCTAACCGTCAATGTGGGTTATTTACAGTGGAGGAAATCATTATTTGATCCTTTGCCGATTTTGTAAATTTGCCCACTGACATAGAAATGAACGGTCTATAATTGTAATGGTAGGTTTATTTTTAACAGGTGAGAGACAGAATATCAAAAAAACGAATCCAGAAAATCACATCATATAAAAGTTATACATTGATTAGTGTTTGATTGTGTGAAATAAGTATTTGATTCTCTACCAACCAGCAAGAATTCTGGCTCCCACAGACCGGTTAGATTAGTCCTCTAACCATCGGCAAGCAGCTCGGTGAGATGGAGACAACTGTTGGTGCGATTATTCGGAAATGGAAGAAACACAAAATGACCATCAATCGCTCTCGGTCTGAGGTTCCACACAAGATCTGGCCTCATGGGGTATCGATGATCATGAGAAAGGTGAGGGATCAGCCCAGAACTACACGGGAGGAACTTGTTAATGATCTCAAGACAGCTGGGACCACAGTCACCTAGAAAACCATTGGTAACACACGACACCGTAATGGATTAAAATCCTGCAGCGCTGCAAGGTCCCCCTGCTCAAGAAGGCACATGTACAGGCGCATCTGAAGTTGGCCAATGAACACCTGAATGATTCAGAGAAGTTTTGGGAGAAGGTGATGTGGTCAGATGAGACCAAAATCCAGCTCTTTGGCATCAACTCGACTCGCCGTGTTTGGAGGAAGAGAAATGCTGACTATAACCCCAAGAACACCGTCACCACTGTCAAGCATGGAGGTGGAAACATTCTGCTTTAGGGGTGTTTCTCTGCTAAGGGGACAGGACGACTTCACCGCATCGAGGGGACGATGGACGGGGCCACGTACCGTGAAATCTTGGACGACAACCTCCTTCCTTCAGCCAGGACACTGAAAATGGGTCGTGGATGGTCTTCCAGCACGACAATGACCCAAAACATACGGCCGAGGCAACAAAGGAGCGGCTTGAGAAGAAGCACATTAAGGTCATGGAGTGGCCGAGCCAGTCTCCGGACCTTAAACCCATAGAAAATCTGTGGAGGGAGCTGAAGCTTTGAGTTGCCAAGCGACAGCCTCAAAACCTTAAGGATTTGGAGGATCTGCAAAGAGGAGTGAACAAAATCCCTCCTGAGATGATTCAAACCTGGTGACCAACTACAAGAAACGTCTGACCTCTGTGCTCAACAACAACGGTTTCTCCACCAAGTACCGAGTCACGTTTTGCTAGCAGATCAAATACTTATTTCACACAATCAAATGCAAATCAATTTATAACTTTTATATGATGTGATTTTCTGAATTTAATTTTTTATATTCTGTCTCTCACTGTTAAAATAAACCTACCATTACAATTATAGACCGTTCATTTCTTTATCAGTGGGCAAACTTACAAAATCGGCAAGGGATCAAATAATTATTTCCTCCACTGTATATTCCTCCATCAAAAAAAGTGACAAATCAGTAAGCATTTAATGTGATGATTAAAATGTGAACTGCTGAATTAAAACAAAATAAATGACTTCACAAGATAATTATTACCATGAATTTAAATACAGATTATTGTGACTTTTTTTTTTTTTTTTTTTTTTTTCTTTTTTAAAGGGAGCCAATCAGCTGTCAATCATTTCCCAGATATCATCATGAAAATGATATGTTTTTTGGAAGATATTTTTATTCAAATGTATCTTTATCTTTTAATTTACGAGTCAATCACTCAGATGTTTTGCTCAAATAGATGTCCCCACTGGCAGTGTTGGTGTACCTGTGTGTTTTGATTCAAGTGTCCCTGTTTAGTTTCTCACTGTGTGGTGTTTGGGACAGTTTTCTCCAGAATGGGAAGCTCTGCAAGAATTTTGTCCATCTGCTGCAACTCCTGAAAGACCACCGAGGGAGAGAGCTGGGTGGCTATATTTTGCAGTCACACATGCAAGCACACACACACACACACACACACACACACACACACACACACACACACACACACACACACACACACACACACACACACACACACACACACACACACAAACACACACACCTTTTGTAAGCATTTTTCTTGGCACATACGGTCGGCTCAATGTGATCAGTGAGGGCCACATTAACATGGCTTCAGTGGGACTATTTTTCTCTTATGAAACGCAACATGTTTTCCACCTGCTGTTTAATCTTCTTTGACACTTTGTACTTCGATACCTGCCGGCCAATATTACGCTCGTTACATCACACACATGTGATCGGCACAAACAAACCGTTACAGACTGTCACACTGTCACTGTCACGGACCGAGACAGACTTGTGCGTTGACAGCCGTTTGCGTTGAACATACTTGCCTATGTACTGTGTGTATTAGTGGAGGACTTCACTGGAAGGTACGCCAGAGAAACAAAGATATCATTACAACATCCTGATTTGCCTGATGTAAACAATAAACATGGCAACAATCACAGATCACTAGATCACAGGGGAACCAAACACTCAGTTTTTCAGCTTTTTCCGCCGTGCACGGACACAACAGTCTCAGACTTGTTTCCGTTTAGTTTCGCAGGTCCCTGAGTCTGTCACATCTCCATTCTGCCCCAACACCACTCTCACCGGACGCATGTAGATCGCATATGGCGGACACAGTGTGTTGATTCCTGAGGATGTGCACAACCAACGCACCAAACAGATGGAGGGTATGCGATCCATCATGCGCACGTAAATAAGTAGTTTCAAATAAGTATTTCACCAGCTTATCCTTATTTTTCCAATATCTTAGACAGTAATGTCAGTGTGGGGATTTTTTTTTTTTTATGGTAAATATATATGAAAAACATGTTTGTCCAATTTTTTTTTTGGCGTGCAGATGTTTGGAAAGCTAAAACTAAAAACTTCTTATTTGTACAATTCTATACTTTTCTTTTAATTCGTCAAATGTGCAGCGTCTGTCGTCACGAAGATGATACAAAAAATATTAGTAAGTGCCCTTTAGTCACATTATTATGTAATAAACCCACTCTCAGAAGTGCCAGGTTTAAAGTAAACATTTACCCAAAGTGGACAAAACTGTTACTGTTAAGTTATCTTTTTTTAAATTTTTAGAAGCTGCTTGGAGTGCAAGTACATATGCTGTATGAAGGCAGAGTGGATGTTATACACTTAAACAGAGACTTCCTGCCACTGCATCGTTGCTCTCTCTGCTGCTAAACTCTCCTGTTAACCATCCTGATATGCACATGCTGAATAAATGCAGCAATTAAGTAACTCGTTTGCTTGAATTTACATGTGACTCAGCAACAAATGCAAATGTGTGTATATGTGAGTGATGAGGAAACAAGTGAATGCGTCATGCCTAAATGAGGTGAACTCACTCCAACTGTTTCTTGACGTTATCTCCGAGTTTCTCCGGCTACTCTTGGAGGCAATGCCTAATCATTTACTCTCCCCACAGAAGAGGGGAGAGAGAGACAGACGAAGTGAAAGTGTAAACAGCCTTTGCAAAACTGTTTATACTAATTAATCATGTGCCAACATCAGGGGTCGTGTGTTTAAGGGGGAGGATGTAGAATTTGCTACAGAAATACCTTTGGTGGCTCCCACTCTTCTACATCCTGACTGTGATTGTTGTGCTTTTCTGCCTCTGGCAACAACACTGTGGCGTAGGTGGACTGACCATCATGAGTGGCCAACTGGGACCTGGAGGTCAGCAGTGAGCCGAAAGAGCCCCGTGCCTTCCCCACAGAGAGAGAGAGTCGAGTGTGGGATGTGGGGATGTGGGGGTGTGGGGGTGAGGGGGTACTGAGGGCATCACTTGTCCATGAATCTCCTTTTAAACTGTTTAGTTTCTGTAAATAGAAAAGAACACAGAACTAATGAATATGAAACGCCAGAGAACTAAGAAATGTATCCGGTAAAACTCAGCGGGAGAAGCTCGCTTCAAACAGACATTAGAACTACTACCAACAACCAGTGGATGTATTATGGGATGTCAGATGTGCTAAGCTTCCATATTCTATAATTGTCCTGGCAACAACTTGATCTTTACAGTGATGTTCATCTAATCAATAGTTCTGTTTATCAACAGGCCCTTTTCAGACCAGACATTTAGAGCTGTCATATTATGGCAGGTGTTATTGACAACATCAATGGCACAGTGAGTAGGCATGCACAGTAGCAGGACCCTGAAACTGAAGCAGCTAAATCAAATTCAGCCTTCAATAATTTCATTGTTTAAAGCCCTCTTCCCCTTAAAACTTCACTGTACACAATGATCTAGGTTGAGAGTTTGACACTTGAAAGCTGAGTTCAGATCCTTTTTCCTTTTTTTTTTTTTTAAAGTAAAACGCTTCTCTGACCTCATCTAAAACCTGATTTCAAGGCTGTGTACCTGTCAGCAGGATTTCAACTAGTTTGGGAGCAAATCTCAGTGCAACAGACAACTTACACGAGTGTGATGTGGAAACCTGAATCCTGCATTGCACCACTGCCACACTGAAAATGGCTTTCAGTGATGCAGGAGTCAGAGAGTAGTAAAACATTATATTTATATTCATAGATTGTTAATTTTTCAATGAGGATGAGATATAAAAATGTCTAACAAGGTAAGGTAAAAGACATACCAGACACAGTCAGAGCAGAATATTTTTACATCTCTTCAAACATGTCTATAGGGGAGCTTTAAAACCGTGCTTTTCCTACTGTGATATAGCTTTCATAAAAAAAAATTAAAAAATTAAAATTAAAAAAAAGCAAGACCTATACACCAACCTCTGCCATCATCAAACAGATAACTCATTAAAATGACTGACTCATTCAAATCACCTTCACCAAGCTGGATCATTTCCATTTCTGCCAAACATTTTGTGACACTATGTGGAACAGATGTTGCATTGTGGAACAGATGTTGCGTTATACTGTTTAAAAAAAAAAAAAAAGCTTTGAATACATCCCATCTTTTAAGAAACATTATGGGCAAGAGTGTCAAAATCATTTTACGTGCTTTTAATTTTGTGATTTTTTTTTTAAAATTTTATTTTATTTGGCTATTTTGTTTGGTTTTTGGTGTTTGTTTTCTCCAGCATGTTTTCCATCACTGAGAAATACAATTCTTTGATTTGTCAGTTATGTTCTTGATCCTCCACCTGCACACCAGAAGTATACCAGCCTTGTAATGACACTTGGTGACATTTAAATCCCATGCTTAAACTGTTTAAGTTCCCTCTATCAGCCTATCACATCAGCTGACTAAAGGCATTTTTTTCCTTAGTTAAATCAATCGGATTGTGCTGTGACCTCTTCCTGTTTTTTATCTGCTGCTGGCAGCTGTCATTTTTCCTTCAGATCAATGCAACCTTCATCCACTTAATTCACTTCCACTTTTCCTTAAAACCAGCCTCCAAAGGTCCAACAGGCTCTGAGCTCACCAGCAGTCCTTTTCCACATCACTTCCATCCAGATCTTCAGTATCGCTTCAGCACCACCAGTATCTAGACTCCACTGGATATTCTTTTACAGCTTGCAGCACAACTACCCCCTTAAGATAATGATGTCATGATGGGGTCTAATCAGTGAGACTCTTCCTTATTGTGCACACCACGTCACATTAATTAATTGAATTACCCGTTAAGCCTTTCTCTCAATTGACTCTCTCCTGCTTGAAATTCAAGTCACTTCCAGATCATCTATAGACATTTGTCACGGCAGGCATTTTGGCTAGTAATATTGTCTGTACATGGGTAATTAATAACATTAAAAATGACTACATTTTATCGAGCTGAACTATGGCAGGCAAAATATCTCCAGTAAAAAAGGTCTGTTACAGCCTTGTTTTCTGTCTCTAGCTGCCTGCCTTCTTCAGTGATTCTCATCGCAGCTAGTTTTTGGGCTTTTTGCCTGCCTGGTCTCTTCAGGCCGTGTTTGCATCTGATGACTGCCTACCCGTTGCTGACCTATATCCAGCTTTTTGACAAGAAAAACCTTATTTTTGTGCCATTACTTCTACCTGCCGAGTTTGCTTGTAGGTCTCACTACAGGTCTGTTACATTAAAAACCAAACT
This sequence comes from Brachyistius frenatus, assembly GCF_029030835.1. Lineage (NCBI taxonomy): Eukaryota > Metazoa > Chordata > Actinopteri > Embiotocidae > Brachyistius > Brachyistius frenatus. Next base: position 4,250,733 of record NW_027210606.1, on the reverse strand, counting down.
TTTGGGGCTTCAAAATCAGATTAAGAGACCTTGCCAACAATAGTGAGAGTATTGTTCAGAGCTTGAAGTGGAAAAAAATAAGTGCCAGTACTCCTTTTGTGTGTATTGACCGGTATTAGCGCATCATTAAGTATTACATTATGGATTTCTACAGTACATAAAATGTTCACAACATAAAGAATAATTAAGGGGACATCCATTATAATTATTAGAGTAACACGTGTAGTTTGAAACCGTGTATAAAACACTAAAGGGCTTTTAATTTGAAACAAGAGCTTTTAATTTGACACAGATTCAAAACGTGGTGGCATTTGGCTGACTAATGGTGACTTTGGCAGTTTTCTCATATAAACTCCAAATAGTGAACTGAACAGTGGCATAAATTCAGCAAGCACTCAACATGTTTGGAATCAATAAGATGTTCACATACTTACAGAAATGGTGCCATTATGTTTGGATGTTAAACTGAATTGTATCTGGTGCAGGTGTTTTGCTGATGCTAACTTTAACAGACTCCTCTCTGCAAACATTGGTGCTGAAGTTAGCTAGCTGCTCCAGGAGTCACTACTTGTTGGGGAGAATTTGACTTTAAACTCTGCTGTTTAATTCTCTTACTCCGTTTGAGTTGTCTTTGTGCCCTTTGGGAGACAGGCCAAGATTTTTGTAAGGTTAATGTCACGAGCGGACCGAGAATCGTGACAAGAAACTACGTTTAATTAGATCAGCTGATCACCTGGAGGGAGGCAAATTCTACGCTGCTGTGATTGGTTGGTTTCACTGTCAATCATCTGTCCCCTAGCCCTATTGGTACATTTTATCTCCCCCACAGCGCAACAACCAATCAAAGCACAGCCTCCTCCCCCCCAGCCGCCCTGCTGGCAATCTGGCTAAAACTCTACCATTAGTCGTTGTGTGCGAAAGTGTCGATGCGAATTATGCCAAAGAGTAAAAGACAAGTGCTGGTACTGTGTACTGGTGAGTACAACACACCACATTAATTAGTTTTTATCCATCCTTTGTCAACTGTCGGCCCTCATTATTCCCACCTGCTCCAGTGACCTGATCTTCCACAACCACCAAACATGAATGTCATTGCCCCATCAGACCCACACTACATAAAGTAGGCTATAAAACTACCCTGTAATTCTGTTCATTTTTCCACATAGTCTATTGCAGTCTTGTTTCCTGCATCTATCTCTTTGCCTGTGTTGGTAACTTTGAACCCAGCTAGTTTTTGGACTTTTGGCTGCCTGCCTGGTCCCTTCTGGTCTTGTTTGCCTCTGCTGACTGCCTACCTGTTTCCGACCTATATCCTGCCTTTTGCCTAGTAAAGTATTTTTTCTCTTATTTAGCAACTCCTACCTGCTGTTTTGTGCCTCTGGGTCCTGTTACAGTGATAACCTAAATTCTGAGACTCCAAAATGTAGGGGCAGAGAGCATGGAAACCATGCCAACTGTGGCAAGAGCGATGAAGTCTAAGAATGTACTGGTATATTGAGTTTAATCCATCCATCTATCCATTTCCTGATTATCTTGGTGCAGGATGGGTTGACAGCCAGCGAAGTATCTATATCTACAGTATATGTGCATCTCCTCCAGTTCCTCCAGGAGATCGATTTTTGAATCTTTATTTAACCTTCAGCTGTCATACACTGCCTATGGACGACAATAGCATTTGGCTAATACATTATTTAAGTAAATAGGCTATAACATGATAAAGAGTGATGTTTGAACTCCACCCAAAACTGTATTCACACTCAAGTTGGAGCTTATAAAGAGTGCTGAAGGATAGTATTAAACCTTTCTGCTCTACTGCTCATCCAAATGTTAAATTTCACACTAAAATTCAGCACCTGTTGAGGTTATTTAAAATGCTAGGTGTGTTTTAAACATTTTACTTGAACAATAATTGTACAGTGTCTCTGGAGGCAGTACAATGGTACTTTTACTACTCTGTGTGGTAGGGTGTGAGGTGACTACAGGTCTGTTGAAGTCATCCCTTCTGAATATAAATGTGTGCCTAAAAAGTATTAGTATGCAGAGTGCAAGAGAGAGAGCAATTCGATAAATTACAGCTGTACATCTTCCACATATTACGTGTACTATGAATATATGTCACAAATTGCTGTACAATTAGTCAAAGCACCAAGTCTGCCAAGTGAGGCCATAGGTGTCTCCTATGCCACGCATCTCTGCCTTGTGTCTAAATAAGAATACATCACTGTATGGGTGGACTGCCCACTTTATGCCATTTAAAAAGACCTGAAATTGTAATTTGGCTTCACATAATAGGTTTAAGATGCATCTGTTTTAATATAAATTTCATTTCTGTGCTTCCGAGTGCCAAGACAGGTGTTATCTCTTTTCCACAGTGCCATCACAACATGAAAGCATGATCTCTGAATCAAATGGTTCCTGATGATCAAACAATCCCCTGCTGTGCAGAAAACAACATGATCATTTTATCTCTGTTGCCCCTTTGCTCTCATAAACTCGAGAGTGGAGTAAATCTAACGCTACACTAAGCGAAGTCCTTGCAATGTTGTACTTTCAAAACACCTGGGGGAGAGATGCTGAAGCTGAATCATATCTAATAGCCATTAAAAGAAACACTCATTTTCGTATCTATCGATCTAATACATGTTTTGAATGTGGATAAATATCAGGTTTTTTTTTTTTTTTAAAGCCCAATTAAAAGCTGGAGAGAAGACAAATATTTCTACTTTACATTACAATGTATGGTACAACCAGTCAGTCAAATATCCAGTGATGGGGTGGGGGGTCACTCTGTAACACAAAAAGCTACAATTGACACAGAAATATAACACAAATCTTACTGTAAAACTCCTAGATCTCACTTACATTTACTTTGAGTGTAGCTTCCTCTCTTCTGATTATACTGCAGGTTCCTGAAGCTCAATGTCAATATAAAATGACATATTCATTAGCTCAGTATTGCTGTGGACGGGGTCTGTATCTTAACCTATTTTAGTCATCTAAAAAAAAAAAATCACTATTAGTGTAAGTGTATGGCGTATTAACAATATTTATATCGCTTTAACTTGCCATCAGACAGCCCTTTCCAAAGGGCAGTTTTTCTCCCCTTAAAGGCAGCAGACTCCTGACACAAAAACAATCATTTTACCGGGAGTTGCCGCTGCCTTGATCGGTTAGTTTGTTTTTGTTATTGTGGGACCGTTGTGTTAGTTCACCACCAAGATATACGCAAAGTGACTGGCACATGCGTAATGTGTTGTATACTGTGTGGTAGTGTAGCACTCTGTATATAAAAGTGGATGTAGCTTCCCGGTCTGAAAAGTGAGGCCAATGCGGAAGTGCTTTAAACTGCAATACCACGAAAGGCCACTAGGTCGGCTCTTAAAAGGCTCTGGCTCCATAGACCCCAATTTAAATTCTCTCAAAGTCATTAAATGTCATAATGGTGTTAATCACTGAAGTCAGTCCTTATTAGTTTTCTGGAGATCCGTCTGATAAAAATCCCATCAACAATTAGTAAAAAGGTCTGTGGTGCAGTCTGGTTCCCACGGGTATAACTGTCAGATCTTGTCACATCCACCGCTCGCTCCTATCCCCAAATATGGTCACTTCTGGCTCCAAAATAGCAGGATGGTGAAAGCCAAAATGCCAAAGTCAAGATCTCAGAACAACAGTTCACCAACCGATGGGTGATGTCGCAGTTGGGTTGCCGGTTCACTGTAGCTAGATATAGCTCTAGATATAATCTATATTTATAGGGCCTGAAACAGACTAAAAAAAATGTAATTATTTTTCCGTGGGTCCACACGAGGCAATAATATTGCTTTCTTTATCTTGTCTCTCATTCTTCGTGTCCTGTGTTGTTTTTTTTACAGCACTTTGAGGCATTGTGTGACCCTCCCTGAAACAAAGATTTAATATGTCTGTGCTGTAAGGTGTCTGTAATTGATTATGCAAGTCCATAAACACTATCTGCTGCTACACATTCCATTGACATCCTTCTAATATTCCCCCAAAAAATGAAGATTCTTATCCTCTTCAGGACTATTTGTCATTGTTAACTAAACCCTACCCCTCGCACGCATACCATCGAACATTCACACGAACTCCATCCATCATGAAGTGGGGGTTTGGCATGTGTTGACTTTGAGACATGGGGGATTCTGCGGGTATGATCCATGTTTGGAAAATCTGCTCTGTGGATAAAAGTCAGATGCACAAAAGCAGCGTTTTTGTGAGTTTGCTGGGGTTTGGAGTGCAGCAGCAGTTAGGTGCTTCTCTGCACAGGTAGGGGTTCAACATGTGAGTCAAGGACGCTCCAGCAGCAGCAGTAGGGATTATTTGAAACTGATGGACACACAGCAGGGCCCTCACTACTGCAGCAGTCTTGTTATCCTCCACTATTTGGCCTATCCAGGTGGAGCTGCTATCAGGTGGATGTAAAAGCTTTTCTCTATCTATCTATCTATCTATCTATCTATCTATCTATCTATCTATCTATCTATCTATCTATCTATCTATCTATCTATCTATCTATCTATCTATCTATCTATCTATCTATCTATCTATCTATCTATCTATCTATCTATCTATCTATCTATCTATCTATCTATCTATCTATCTATCTATCTATCTATCTATCTATCTAGGTAGGTAGGTAGGTATATACTTTATTAATCCCAGAGGGGAAATTTTTTCGCCACAGCAGCATACATACAGGAGCAATAATAGAAACAATAGAATAAAATAATAATAGAATAGAATAGAATAATATAATAGAAAAACAATAAAATAAAAAATATAAATATAAAATATAAAATGCACAGTACATACAGTATATATACAGTACATTAAATATCTATATATATTATATACAACAAACCAATAAACACAGTCAACATATATATATACATATATATATATATATATATAATATACATATAATATACAACAAACCAATAAACACAGGTACAGTATATATCTATATATATATTATATATCTATATATATATAATATACATATAATATACAAGCAACCAAGAAACACAGTCAACAGTATCTATCTATCTATCTATCTATCTATCTATCTATCTATCTATCTATCTATCTATCTATCTATCTATCTATCTATCTATCTATCTATCTATCTATCTATCTATCTATCTATCTATCTATCTATCTAATCAATCAGGCATCTATAGCTTCATCTGTTCTGTTTTTCTCACACACACACACACATATATGTGGATAGGTCTTTCCGTGAGTGCTCCACAGTCACCCTGTGACCTGCTGCAGGGACTGGGTGTCTCGGAGCAGCTGTTCCAGCTCAAGACTCAGCGGACTCCTTCAGGAGGAAAACTAATGCTGGCCATCCGCTCACTGATGTCGTGCCTGCTGTCCGACCAGCAGCGCCTGGTAGCAGGAAATCTCACGACTGCATCCATTTTAACACTCAAACAAGGTTTCCCTAGCGGCAGAAAATTCCTGAGAAAAAGTTGCTCTTCCATCACTGGCGACAACTTGTTCACAAAGTGCAACCAGGGCGAAGCTGCCGCACTGCTTCTGAGTGTTGGTCTGGGACGAGGTGTCACCCTGATGTCAAGGCCATCAGACTTATAGGTTCAAACTGCCTGGAGTGCTTGGCTTAGGTGGACATGGTTGGGGACCCAAGGTGATGACCAGTAAGGAGTGAGGCCAAGACTAGTTGGATGTTTGAAAACGCATGTCCTCCCCTGCCATAGCCTCCACCTCTGGTCTGTGTGGAGGGGGCGACAAAAGGCCCAGGTAATGGTGGATGCTGGGAGACCTGCATACAAGCCACAAGGAGAACCTGCTTGTAAATACTGTATGCTTGTGCTTGTCTGGTGGGCGAGGCTTAAGAGAGAGCTGGAGATACATTTTCATATTGTGGCTTTTTTTTTGTGTGTCTTTTCCAGAAAACTGTTTACCCCAGCTTTAAAGAAAGCCATGACTGCTCACAACCCCCCGCCATATGTTACGCAGATCAAATGAATCATTTTCAAATCAACCATAAACTGATGTTTTCCCCTTGTTTTGCTCAAATCATTTTTAGAGTCTGGAAATTATCCAGCCGTTCATAGGAGGAAAAGCAACGGTTAAAGGAAAGTCTAAAGAAATAAGCACAGCGCTCTGAAGCGGAAGGCTTTTTGGCTCCTCACCTAACCAGCTCATAACCTCAGACCCCTGAGGAGGTCCTGACCCCAAGTGTGGACTATAACTCATAACTGGATCTTAAGTTTTGAATCAGTTCACTGCACATCAGTGGTTTTATATATATATATATATATATATATAAAAAAAAAACTATTTACATTGACTAGTAATTGGATATAATACTGTTTGAATAGCAAAATGATGAAAAAGGTGCTCTGGATTTGGTTAGATAAAATTAAAAAACACGAGCTGCCAGATGGGACAGCTGACTGCAGGGACCAAGACTGGCTGTGCAGTGTTTTGCTGCCAACTGCAGAATGACAAACGCACTGTGTTAAACCGAGTCAACGTGAAAACATGCCTGTTGGTTGCAGTCTATATATGTTAAGTCACTGTTTCAGTATCGACGCTAAAAAAAAAAAATAGCTTGAACGTAGCCAAAGGCTTATTTTTCTATCAAAACCCGGCGAGCTCGCGCGTGGAGGTTCAACCGCAGCAGGTTTGATATGAAAGCCAAACCCTGTTTTTGATAAGGGCGGCCAGCCGGTCGTGTGCGGGAGACCGGCAAGGTCGTCTGGGTTATGGAGGGACTCCAGTGGAGATGCAGCAGTTTGTGGCTCCGCAGTTTGTTTGTTGTCAGGCGGGTCCATCTGGCGGGCAACAGAAGGATTGCTCATGTGGAGACGTTAATGGTACTTTTTTTTTTTTTTTTTTTTTCGGTTGAAACTCTCACCTTCATCTGTTATGCTCCATTTGCCCCTTGAGCCATATCATGACACACTTTCCCACCATGTTCAGTCCGGATGAGAGGAAATGTTTCTTTTTTTTTAAGCCAAATATATGGCAAAACCTGCGGCCAATAACAGGCAGGACCTGCAGGGAAAACGAACTTTTTTTTTTTTTTTTTACACTTAAATGATTCTACCAGCTCGCTACTGAATTCAGGTCATTCAAGAGCTCACATAAATTTAATTAATGTTAAAAAAAAATATAATTAAATGTGGCTAAAGTTGCACCTATCTTGTGTATTTACCCCTACATATATCAGTGTATCCTCGTGTATGCGCGGCCCTGCCCACCCGCGGAGCTCATCACTCTCACCGGGACAGGGTGGAACTCAAGCCCCCGGCCGGCCGCCGAAGAATAGCGGTCGTTAAATATTCATCCTCCGTTCCCGGTGGCACACTTTTCGTCCCTGCAGACCGACCCCTGCTGCCTCAGAGCCCCGCCAGAGGAGCAGCAGAGGCGCGCGGCGCAGTGTGAGTGATCAAGGTGAAGGAAATGTGAAAAGGGATTTTGTTTTATTTGTTTTGTTTCCTTCTTTGTCTTTTTGACCTGTAAGAGGATGGGGAAACGTGACTATGGAGCTCCAGTGACGTGAGGATTTGCAGAGGTTGGGTGTGCAGAAAGAAAGGTATGGATCCACCTCTCTTCCCTCATTTTAATCCACACAGTCTCTCTATTTGCCTGATTTGCCCACTTATTCCCTGCAAGATACATGTTTCTCCTGGAGTTTAATTGTCTGGTGGATCTGGTCTCCTATTATGAGACTATAAATCATGAGGAATAATGCAAAATGGTGAAGCAGTTGCTGTGTGTTGTGCAAGCTTCTTGCTGCAGGCTTGTAAACTTACCTGATCCAACCAACTCCAAACTAGCAGAAGTGCTGCAGGTGTAATGCTGCTCCACTAGATAGCAGCAAATTACTGTGTGTGTGTGCGTGTGTGTGTGTGTGTGTGTGTGTGTGTGTGGGTGTGTGTGTGGGAGTGCAGGTGCGCATACATGCCTGTCTGAGTGTGCAAAGTAACAAAGATGGTCCACTGCTTCCCCTCAGGACCTAAATGCTTTTGATGAGCCTCATCAAGTCCAGCTCTGTCATAAGTCTGCTTTTTTTCTCCTGTGCATGCATCCAGATTTTCTGTGTTCTCTCATCTCTACAAATTCTATCAAAAGATGGAGGACCACCTGCCAGCAGCAATTGCTTTGGGATGAGGGAGATTGGCTGCAACTCAGAGCTTTTCAAATTTGATAGGGTCTTTTCATTCTCCTTCAAAGGCAGATGTACAGGGAGACAAACCGTGGGAAATCCAGGAAAAAAATGTGCTCTTTCATCACGCTCTCAGTCTTTTTTAATGCACACGTGCACCCACTTAAAAAGGCATAGTTATGAACATACAGCGCACACACACGTACGCTCTACATGTGCTCTTTGCTGTTTGGTAATGATCAGATAGACTTACAAACAGCAAAAGATCAGGATCTGGCAACCTAACACCTACACACTTTTAACAGGACAGATCTGGCAATCTGACCCCATCCAACTGGGAGAGGAATAATTTGGTTGATGGCACTAATAATCACAGCCGTGTTATCGATCCTTCACTGGCTGTGTGTGTGTTTGCGAGAGTCCTTCCTCTGTCACTGATACCCAGAGAGGGAAGACGTCATATCTGTAACAAGTGGGTGTTTCTCGTGGCTCGGCCCTCCTTATCCTGTTGTTACATATGTGGAAGTAGGTGGGAGGGGCCTGCAATGTTCATTCTGAGGCCGTTTTGAGGAGGATATTTCTTTGGAAGGTGTATCCCTGATCTTAGCTCACACACATTTATTCACACACACACACACACACACACACACTTTACAGTGTTTGTTACTCTGGAAAAAGAGGAAGAGTAGATTTAGGGAGAGATGGCACAAATGTGAGTCTACGGGACTTCTCTGATGCACAACACAAAGAAATCTGAGGTTGTAAATTATTGCATATTTGTGGATATGATGACATCTTCCTGCCAATCAGCCTTATCTTCTGCATCCCATGTCTGTCTCTTTCTCTCTCTCTCTCTCTCTCTCTCTCCCTCCCTCCCTCCCTCCCTCTCCCTCAACCTTTTGTATTATTTATGCCCCGCCCCCTCAGCCGCCCAGAGATCTCGAGTTTCACCTGTAGAGCCAGATGACAAATTAAGACTCCTTCTACGGCCACAAGGAACTCTTCAAACACACACATACACATATATGCAAACACACACAAACAGGTGACTCATCTGCCCTTCTCTCTTTCTCTCACACACACACACACACACACACACACACACACACACACACACACACACACACACACACACACACACACACACACACACACACACACTCTGAGGAGGGCAATGTGAACGGAGTGTCGTGTTGAGTGAGGGAATGTGTTGTAGTGAGCAACAGAGGACAGAGTAGGTCAAGGGAAGGAGCTCAGTGTGACCTAAAGACGTTGGCCCAAAGTTTTTTGCCTTTTTTTTAAACTGCTAAAGAAGAGACTTGCCACCAGGAGACAGCAAATTTGAAGACTGCAGACCAAGGCCACGAAAACAGCACTTCCTTTTTTGTTCCGTTTTGTCATTGAAGTGGAGGTGACTATGATGGAAAGCTTGATGAATGAATTTGGTGACACTGCCACGACAATTTTGGCTTCAAATACAAGTCCACAGGGAAAACAGACCCGATTGTAGAGGAGGTAGAGCTCGAGCTGGAGTAACAGCTGCATATTTTGTTTGTGTGTTTTCAATGCTTGTATTCAGTTTTACAGAAAGCAAATGCTGCAGGGATCATACTGCGTGGAAATTTGTAAAAACCAACACAGTAAAACAAATGTGTTAAGAGTTTGCAGTGAGGTTAAGCTTGAGTCAATCTTAGCAGATTCAGATCTATAGATGGTATTCAATGCTCTGACTCATTAAACCCAATAACCTTAAAGCCCTAAGCCCTATGTAGACCTGCACATTGAGGGGTAGAGTTCTGCAATTTTTTTTGATTGGCTCTATATCTCTATATAGGGGTTTAAAGATTGCAGCGTAGAAATCGAATGTTACGAGATAGAGGTTAGATCTCAATCGGTCAAAGAACTATGAGCTGTCTTTGAAGCTAAAGTTGGGGTTTAATACGGGTGTCTGGGTCGGGTAGCAGCTCCATCTCAAGTGTATAAGACAATTTGTGGTGCTAAGACAGGAGCATCTACTTAATATTATGAGTAAATGCATTTTAGGACTGTTCCTGAATGGGCCAATAATATTGATGTCAGAGTTAACTACTTGTGTATTACACATGTCTATGTCTGTTTGGGGTGTTGTAAAGGATTGCTGACATTTAGATATGTATATTTGGTCAGGAGCCTTCATGGGGACCACATTTGGGCAGTGTAGAACTGCTTTGGCCAGGTGGACCTGTCCTCACACAGATACTGAAGCTGCGAATAGTGCCAACACAAAGTCACACAGGCATTCCTAAAACAAGGACTATTTTAAAGGTCAGATTTTTTAACACATCTCAATTTCTTTATGTTTAACTTAAAATACTCTCATGGTGTTCCCTACCACACACTATACATGTAATATCTCTGTGTTTGTGTGTTTGAAGGTAAACTGCATTGAATCCTTTGGAGAGGGCATGGTGTGCTCCTAGCCACCTGTCAAAATGCCTGGCAAGAAAGACCCCAAAAAGGATGCAAAGAAGGGTGGAAAACCTGAACCAGAGAAGAAAAAAGAGGAGGAAAAGAAAGGGAAGGATGACAAAAAGGGAGGAAAAGATGACAAGAAAGCCAGCAAGGATGATAAGAAAGGTGGAAAAGATGACAAGAAAGGAGGGAAAGATGATAAGAAAGGAGGGAAGAAGGGAAAGGAGGAGCCACCCAAGGGAAAAGATGACGGAAAGAAGGGAAAGGATAAAGGGAAAGGTAAGAAAGTGGAGTCTGAGGAGGAAGAGGAGGAGCTCCTGAGTGATGAGGAAGAGGAGGAAGACTTCAGTGAAGAGGAGGATGAGGAAGACTCAGAGGATGACAGAAGAGGGAAGGGGCGAGGAGGCAAAGGGGCTAAAGGAACAAAAGGGGGGAAATCTAGACGTGGGGAAGACTCAGAAGAGGATGATGAGGATGAAGAAGATTATGGCAAATCCAAGAAAAAAAAAGACCATAAAGGTGGGAAATCTGATGCTGATGCAAAGAAGAAGAAAGGCAAAAAGAAAGAGGAAGGTCCGGCGATTCCAATAAAGGAAATCCCAAAGAAAGGTCTGAAGAACATGTCCAAGATGTTCATGAAGTTCTCCGGCATCAAGAGGCGCAGGAACAGCAGGAAGAAGCTGAAAAGCACATCGCGTTTGTTCCTGGGTTTGGGGAAGAGAAAGAACCGCCTCGCTAAGAAGAAACGCCGCAAGTCAATGCTGAAGAACACCTCTCGATTCATGATGAGGTTTCAGGCCAGCAAAAAGAAGAAAAAGGAGAAAGAGGCTAAAGAGAAGGCAAAGGAAAATGGTGGGAAGAAGCCAACCTACATGCTACTTCGTCTGGGAGGAAATGATTCAGATGAGAAGAAAGGGGGCTTCTTCAAAGGCTTATTTAGGAAAAAGGGTGGTGACGGGCCTGCTGATAACTTCAAGAACAGAAGCATTTTGCTGGGTAAGGTTGCGGCGGCAACCAACTGGCTGACCAATCGCTTCCTGTCCAACAAAATGCGAGGGAATGCAGGACATCATGGCTCGCAGAGGCGTAACGCACACAGCCGACAAGCCAGCTCCAGAGATTATCTCCATGGTTACCATAACAATGGTTACGAGCATGGGGAGGAGATGTATGGATACGACCAGCAACATATAGTCTACCAGAAAGGGTACAGTGGCTATGAAGATGGTTATGGGGGGTACGTGGAGTCGGCTGCAGCATATGGTGATCAGGGTCAGTTTGGTCACTATGACAACGAGGCAGGCGGAGCGGACTATCAAGACCTAGGTTACTATGAGGAAGAAGGACTCTATGATCCAAATGCAGAATATTATGAGGGTGGTCTTTATGATGAGGACATAGGGGATTACTATGACCCTTATTCTTCTGCCCAAGGTTACCATAACAATCAGGAAGCTGATTACTATGGTTACCAGCAACAACAGGCGATGTATGGTGATGAGGGTCTGGACTACTATGCAGTAATGGGTGATGAACATATGTATGGAGGAGAGGTAGATGGATTTCTTGATCCTCATGCTCACGGTTATTATGATGAAAATGGACAGGGAGTTTACTACGGTGATGGGCAAGTGGGTTACTATGACAACGGACAGATGGGTTATTATGAGAACCCATATGCAGCCACGACGGGAATGCAAGGGGGATTTCCTCAAGAGTATCAATTAAGCTATAGTGATGCTGGTATGCCCTACCAAGACTTCAGTTCCCAGCAGACCATTGGACTCCCACCAGGAGGCCAGCAGGTCTTTGGCTTTGAAGGGCAAGGTATGGGTCAAGTACAGGGACTCTATGGGGACCAGTATGCAGGCCAGCTGGATCAGTATGGGGATGATACCGGTGGTGTTCAGGGAGGAGACATAGCATTCAGAGTGCCTAGACCTCAAGTGCGTCTTTTTGGGAAAGAGCGTCTAGATGTGCCGCTGCCTCCTCCACCCACTTTGCCACCTGATCCAGAATTTGAAGACATGTCAGATATCCAGTATGAGGAACACTTCTCTTTTGCACCAGGTCAGCTTGGAGACATGATGTCTTTACAGCAGCAAATGCCAATGTCACCACAACAACAAATGATGATGCCCCCTCAAGTAATGTCACCCCAGCAACAAATGATGTTGCCACAGCAACAGATGATGTTACAACAACAGAGTGTGTCTCCCTTAATGATGCCATCACAGACTATGTCACCACAGCAGCAAATGATGTTGCCACAGCAACAGATGATGCCCCAGCAAATGATGTCACCACAGCAACAGATGCTGTCACCACAGGAGCAAATGATGGCACAGCAAATGATGTCACCACAAATGATGTCACCACAGGAGCAAATGATGTTGCCACAGCAACAGATGATGCCCCAGCAAATTATGTCACCACAGCAACAGATGCTGTCACCACAGGAGCAAATGATGGCATACCAAATGATGTCACCACAAGAGCAGATGATGTCACAGCAAATGATGTCACCACAAGAGCAGATGATGTCACATCAAATGATGTTGCCACAGCAACAGATGATCTCTCCGCAACTGATTTCACCACAGGTAATTAAAAAAAACTCTGCTTGATTCTATGTGACCCTTTAGAGTGAGAGGGGCACCCGAGAGCATCTGTGCTGATTTTTGCACTGATTTTTACTGTAACGTCAACATATTAAAAATGTGACTGAAAATCCTACTGAATGCTTAAGAGCACGCCTCCACTGCCCCCCCCACCCCCCCAATCAACAGCTTGAGTTAGACAGCTTGTAGCTCCTGTATTTAAGTAATCCCACTCAAGAGGGAGAGACACAGTGTCACTAACAGCAGAGAAAATTTTGCTTTACATTGTTAGCTTTCAATGGTGAAATCTAAAAAGATGTCATGAGACAATAAGTTATAGTAGCACTGGAGTAAATAAAACATTTCTATGATATAATATTAGGCAGGAATATGAAGTCATTCCGCTTGATTAAATTCTTGCCATCAGCAGCTCATATTAAACTTGATATTTTTCCTTTCAACTATGTCTATAACAGCTATTATTTTATTGCTTGTCATAAAGAACAATTTTAGAGAACATAGTAATGGTCTAATTCCTGTCACTTGACTCATATTTAAATTTATTTTTACACAACACCCCTGAGATCAGCTCACTGCAGCAACCAACCACTAGCAGAGTAAATGAGGCCTTTCAACTTTGGTGTGTTGCTTGAAACAACCGATGCTTTGCTAGGGTAGTCATCCAATAAGTTTTCTCTGAACTGATGCTGTTTGTCTATGAACAGCAATGTAATTGATAAATGGTGGGGGAAAAAATTATTGTTGTAACATTTGCTAATTGGTACTAATACTAATCCATTTTCACTAATAGTTAATAATTGTGTTCTTAAGTTTCTTAGTTTTGTATTTTTTGTCATTTATTGTGTACATGGTTCTGTTGTTCTTCAGCAGCAGATGATGACTGACCCAATGATGATGTCACAGCAACAGGGTTATGGCCTACCATCAATCCCTACTCCAACTGCCATGATTATTAAGCAAGCAAGCATGTCCCCGCTTCCTGCGCGGCGCATGCAACCCTCTCCAACTCCATCCCGCCGTTCTGTGATTATGCCCTCCCCAATGATGCGACGCCATCCCTTGGCTATGGCGTCCCCAGTCGCCTCTCCGATGCTTGCACAGAGACGCAGCCCTTCCCCGCAACCATCGATTAGGGGGGGGTTCATGAGCGCCCAAAGACCCCCCTCCGTTATATCAAGACGGATGTCACCTCCTCCCTCCCCTATGGCCACCCCACTCACCCGTCGTAGAATGCAACCTCAGAGATCTCCGTCTCCCCTTGCTCGGGGACCCTCGCCCCCCCACTCTCCCCGTGCCTCGATGATGCGACGTAGTCCTCCACCCTCACCAAGACCGTCGATGAGGCAACGGTCTCCACCTGCATCACCTCGTGCTTCCATGAGGAGGCGAAGTCCCCCACCCTCACCCTCTCCTGCCCGCAGCCCATTTGGAAGGAGAAGGATGCCCGGGTCACCTTCCCCTCCACTCACCTATGGTCGTGCCTCCCCCCCTCTCTCGTCACAGCTCAGTAGAAGACCATCTCCCTCTCCCTCCCCATCTCGTCGCAGTTTATCCCCTACAGGGCCCCGGCCTGCCCCATCCTCTCCGACCCTCTCTCGTCGTTCTACTCGGCTGCTCAGGGACCCCACACCTCTGGCCCGGCCAAGGATGGGGGGAAACGTTCCTTTGGGTACTGTCCGACCCTCCCCTATGGGTCTCCGAGGGCGTCCAGTGCCCCCACCCACCCAGAACGTGCGTCCATTCCGTACCTCATCTATAAGAAGCAATAGGTCCTCTGTTCTCACAGTGGACTCCTCCCTCCTCTCCTCTCCTTTCCACTCCCCTCACATGGTCCACCGTGCTCCCGTTGGGAGGAGAGAGTCTGGCCGGTTTCGTCCGCGCCCTGTAGCTCGGGGACGTCCCCTCATGGCCCAGCGCTCTATGAGAAGGATGCCTCCAGCCTCTCCACAGCTCTCCCTAAAACAAATGCCACATCCCGCATCCCCACGCCTCTCTCCTCGACTTTCTCGCCAGTCCTCCCCCCTCCTGCCCCCTCGTGCTGTTCGTCCAACCTCGTATGTGTCTGGCCCATATACCGATCCTTACATTGAGCAGTCGCAACAGTTTGTTGCTCCCGCTTCTCCCATGTTATCTGGTGCTTTGCGGAACCAGGCTGTCCGACAGGCCTCGTTCTCCTCCTACCTTGGACCAGAGGCAGCCCAAATGGTAGGCATGGATGAAATGGCTCCTGAATTTGCAGAACCTTATTTTCCCGCATCACCTTCACTATCTGGTGCAATGCAAAACCAGGCCATTCGTAATGTATCCTATGCTCCATCACTGCAAAGACCAATGTCCCCTTATGAGCAACTTATGGCTCCTTCATCTCCTGTACTGTCTGGGGCTCTGCAGAATCAAGCTCTACGAGATGCATCTTATGTTTCTCCTTTACAAAGACCAATGTCCCCTTATGAGCAACCTATGGCTCCTTCATCTCCTGGACTGTATGGGGCTCTGCAGAATCAAGCTCTACGAGATGCATCTTATGTTTCTCCTTTACAAAGACCAATGTCACCTTATGAGCAACCTATGGCTCCTTCATCTCCTGGACTGTCTGGAGCTCTGCAGAATCAAGCTCTACGAGATGCATCTTATGTTTCTCCTTTACAAAGACCAATGTCACCATATGGGCAACCTATAGCTCCTTCTTCTCCATTGCTATCTGGAGCCCTGCAAAACCAAGCAATGAGAGAAGCATCCTTTGTGTCTCCACTTCAGAGACCTCAGTCCCCATATGCCCCATCAGTACCTTCATCTCCAATGCTATCTGGGGCCATGAGACATGGTCAGGCACTAAGAGGCATGGCTACTTATCAGACTCCACAGTTGAGTTCACCGTACGGACCAACTGTTGTTACTCCATATGATTATATCTCGGAACCTGGCCCAGCACCACTCCTCAACGATGCACTGCAAAATCGGGCTGATTTGCGGAGTGTCTCAACTTTAAGATCCCCTATGATGCAACGTCGTAACCCTTATGCACCAGCTGGGCCTCAGCTCCACAGTGCTCTTCAGGGGAACCCAAACCTCCGGCAAGCATCTTTTCAGGCACCTGTACAACTGAGACGGTCCCCATATGGACCCCCACCACCATCTTCACCAATGTTAGGTAGTGCCCTGCAAAACTCACAGTTGATGCAGGCGTCATACCGGCTGCCAGATGGAACTTTGATGTCACCATATCAAGATCCGCACTCCTCCCCATTGCTTGGTAATGCACTGCAAAACCAACAACTCCGTGGAGCCTCCTATACCTTGCCCGATAGATCATTTATCAGGGTAAGTGTAAAAGTTGTATTTTAAAATAACTTCCCCTCCTGATACGTATGTTTCTCTACATATAGTAAACTATAACAACTATATTATTTCAATTTTACTCTCCTATATGACTCTCCACTTCCACACACATAGGACCCTCGTGTACTCCAGAAGCCAATGTCTCCAAACCTTTCCAGAGCCCTCCTGAACCAGGACGTCAGGAGCGCTTCATACACTCTTCCTGATGGCACCCTTATAGATCCTAGACAGCAAGTAACCCATGACTCATGGTCCTTTACTTTAATTGAATGTACCTCTCATGGTTGTTATGTATTCCTTTCTGCTTTCTAATGTCACGGTTGTTTACGATGTCTTAGTTGAAGCTAATGAATATTGTTGTCTGTGTTTACTCAGCAACCCATTTCCCCAAACCTGGCCAAGGCCCTAAGCAACCCAATTTTGCGCGATGCCTCTTACACTCTTCCTGATGGGACCATTGTGATTGACCCCAAAAAACAGAAGTCTCCAAATCTTGCAGCAGCACTTCAGAACCCTTACCTTAAAAGTGCATCGTACACCTTGCCAGACGGCACTATCATCATTGATCCACGGAAACCCATCTCTCCAAACCTGTCCAACGCCCTTCAAAACTCTGCTCTACGAAACGCCTCCTTCTCCCTACCAGAAGGGGTTCAGGATCCCAATGTACCTATGTCACCAAACCTAGCTAAGGTTAGCTGTGGATTTACAACCTGTTTTTTTTTTTTTTACATTTTTCTATATTTTCACATGACCTGTTACCTTGTGTTTCTTACTGTATTATTCTTTCCTCCCTCCCAAACATAAAAGGCTTTGTGTGCAAGGGTAGAAGTGTAGGGATTTGAAAAAGTCTCCACAAACTAATTTGGCACTTGTTTTGCTTATAATCGGTAATCTAAGGTGCTGCTTTATGTCACTGAGTACTAATTGAATTGTACTTGTGTAACCTCTCAGGGTTGTCTTTACTGAAACCAGTTGTTGTAATACTCAGGCCCTTAGTAACCAAGCCTTGAAAGGAGCTTCATACACCCTCCCTGATGGAACTATTATAGTGGACCCACGGAAACCAAAGAGTCCAAACCTGACAGCTGCCCTGATGAACCCCTATTTAAAGGAGGCGTCGTACACCCTGCCAGATGGAACAATCATCATTGACCCACGGAAACCAGTTGGCCCCGACCTGTCTAAAGTGTGTACCAGTTAAAATGACTAAAATTGAACTTTTCTACAGCACATCTTTGTGTTAGTTGCTGTAATTTGGTCCCTGTGTTTGTCTAAAATGAAACAATACATTCCAGCTATTAGAGACTATAGAACAATACAATAATAATTTGCACAGATTAGTGCTAGTAATAACTTCTTGGTGTCTTTCCTCTGCCACCCACAGGCTCTTACAAACATTAACCTACGTAATGCATCATACCAGCTCCCTGATGATACCCTGGTTATCCCTGGCCAGAAGCCCTCCAGTCCAAACCTGTCAGCTGCTCTGAGGCAGAACCAGGCTCTCCGTTCTGCAGGTCTCTATCATCTGTCAGAAAGCTCTGGACTGTCAGCTGTGCCCAAACCCACCTCTCCCAACCTTGCTTCTGCGCTGCAGAAAGACGAAATGCGTGGTGTCAATTTCAGGTAGGAAGCTACATTACGATATTAATGGGAACTAGGACTGATGACCTCATAGGCTTGTCCAGGTGTTGCACTCAATCACTGTTAAGAAATCAAGCTGCAAGTTAAGAGATAACTTTGTAACAATAGAGATTTAAATAAAGCTGAGCTTTAGATGATCTGCTGCGTGTTTGGTTGTTATTTATTTCTGCTCAAGAGCATAAAGTAGAAATCGGACGTTCACCCTTGTGAACACCCAGAAGGGAGAAGGGACTTATTTCACATCGTGAACTTTCTACTTTCATTTTGTCCCTGATTCCTTTAGTTTCAATGCAGTTTTAGTTCCTCAGTTACTCAAAAGGCTCTTGTTCCAATGTGAAAGTTTCTGTTAAAAAGCCACATTATTGCTAATTACTCTATATCACAATGAAAAGTATTTCAATGTCATATTTTTCTGATGTAGTACAACCCTGTGTTATGTGGTCTTTATGGATGAGAACTATTCTTTGTTCCACAGGCTATCGGATAGGTCTTTTCTCACTCGTCGGTTCCACAACCCAAAGCTGTCCGATGCCATCCAAAACCAGCAGCTTCGTTATGCCTCGTACACGGTGCCAACAGGACTGCAGGGTGAGGACAATCGCTATGCTGTGATTCCTCCGTATGGACCTCGCTCGGGCCACTGGGCCAGGAATGCCCGGGAAGGAGAGGAAGGAGGGGAGAATGTTTGGGCAGCTGAGAGGGTTTTACCACACGGGACTGTGCAGAATTTGTCAAAGTGGTCCATGTACAAGGAAGATGGGATGTTGGAAGGATATTCGCCCTCACCTCGAGTTGTGCCCGGACAGCCTCAGGACCAAGACTGGAGTCCTGAGAGAAACAAAGTGCCCGGTCAAAGCTGGTATGACAAGGTACCTAAATTTATGAGTTCTTGTGTTTATTGATGTGTGTCTGCAACATTTATCCATTTTTAGGAGGATTTGAAATATGTGATCTTTTCATTCATGACAGTTGGTGGACAGTAAATTGTGACAGCAATTAAAGGAACAACTGCAAAGCCCACAAACTGACTACCCCACATCATTTTCCTGTAGAGTTCACAGACAAAAATATCTGCATATTTTGCATATGCCTCCAGGTTTGACAATGTTACTCAACAGTTTTTGGACTAATTACATACCATTGTGTGTGTGTGCATCCAGATCTACTCCATCCTAAGCGTGCCCACATCAGGCCACAGGGTTAAACGCTGGGCGGAGGGAATGGAGGACATGACACAGCTCCCGTAAGCACAATCCAGTATTAATAAACAGCCTCCCTGCTCATTCGCTCATGACACACTCTTACAAGCGTTTTGTTGCTCCAGCATAGAGCAGCACAGCTCATTTCAAGGCAAATCCTTTCAGTTTCTTCAAGGAGCGATTCAGTGTGTGCGTCCCAGTGTGCCTGCAGGCTTTGGAAATCTTCGAAAATTGCTAGAGCTTAGAAAGAAAACACTATTATTATGTATGTTAAGTATTACATTAAAATGCAAAAGCTTTGTAGCTCTGTGTTGAACTATCATCACTTAACATCCCGAGGAAACCCCTGCTTTAGATATTTGTGGTATTTCAACAGCAGCTTTTAAATCTCGATTGCCTTTCAAAAGTAATTAATACTGAATGTCAAAGCGAGTGTGCCAGTGCTGCTCCAGTGTGACAATGTGTGCTCAGTAAATGTGTTTTACTTTCCCCCATGTTTAATTTCAGTGAGCTGAATGAGACCACAGTTCTGATGAACCTGAAAAAACGCTTCGACCAGGAACTTGTATACGTACGCATAATTTTGAATATGCAAATGAAATAGGTAATATCATCAAATGTCACGGACGCTGCCAGCAGTATCCATTCATTGTCCTTCTTTCCTCTCTTTTTCTCCCACTCAGAGCTACATAGGCAGCATCCTCATCTCTGTGAATCCGTACAAGTTGCTCAACATTTATGGCACAGACATGGTGCTCCAGTACGAAGGCCGTGGTCTATGTGAAAACCCTCCGTAAGACCTGGGAGTGTGTGTGTGTGTGTGTGTGTGTGTGTGTGTGTGTGTGTGTGTGTGTGTGTGTGTGTGTGTGTGTGTGTGTGTGTGTGTGTGTGTGTGTGTGTGTGTGTGTGTGTGTGTGTGTGTGTGTCAGTCAGTGTCAAACCTGTTAGACCCTGAACTTATTATCTCCAACAAGGAGGTAATGTTTTCAGCCCGGTAAGCCGGACATCACAAAATGTGCTAACAAAACAAATGTCAACATGACAAGATAAGCAATTTTTTTTATATTTTTACTTTTCATAGACTGCTGAACTCACTTAAACTCATAATGTTCTTACTCTGTGTATTTCATAAAAGAATAACCAGACTCTGAGTACAGATTTTGAATCACTGAAATAACAAATTTAGAAGCTGTGCAGCTTTAAGAGACTTGTAAGCTCTCTGATTGCTTCCTAGCCCTGAATAGATTAGATAAACATAACTCTCTAACATCGGACTGAACCCTTTGAGACTGTGTGTGTTTGTGTGATTGCACTGTTGTAGTACATCTGTATACATGTGTTGTAAGCTGTGCCCTGTGATAAAGTATGCTGGTAAATAGAGGTGTAAATGACAGCACTCTCAGGTGTTTGTAAGAGACTCGTATTACCTGCTATTGGTTGGTTGCCAAGGGAGAGTTTGGTTATGGATTTCACTGTTACTTTACTACTACATACAAACAACAGACACGTACAAACAACTATTGAGCATATAAATGGGTTTTTTTCTAGAGCTCGAATGATGCTGGATTTTTAGGTCCGATATTGATATTAGGAAGTAAAACAAATCCGATATTGATATAATGACAAATATGTGTTTATCAAACACTTGTGACAAAGATACAGTATTTTATGGAGGCAGGATATTTTACAGTTTAATGATAAACTTCATGCTCCAAAATTACATCAATGCATTGAAACTGTGAACTTCACAATGTAATCATTTTGAATCACTACAAACTAAAAGAAACACAAATAGAATAATTTTTAAAGAATTTATTATATCTTTTAAAAAAAGGTTTTCGTATCAGACTACAAACACGGCAGTTAAGATATATCAGTGATATCAGCCAGTAAATTTGGCCAACAGATAAGTCGTTCATTTTCTAGTTTTTTTAATCATAATGTTTTGTTGTGTTGCAGTCATCTTTTTGCTATTGCTAATCTCTCATATACCACCATGATGGATGCCAAAAAGGACCAGTGTATTGTGATCAGGTATGAAACGTTGTTACTGTTGCAGGCATTTTTCCCTTTAAATCAGAAAGATCTTAGACTGTCTGACAAAACTCAAAAACATGTTTGACATAAAGGTCCCAACTTGTATAAATTCAAATTTCCATTTTTCCTTTTTTTTTTATGATAAAGCGGCTTTAGGTGCTATAAATACCATGAATGTATCAAAACACTCTGCCCACTCAGAAAGACACACAGTCTGTATCACTGTTCTGTTTGGACTTTGGGAAGTTTGTGATGTCACAAACTTGTGCTCATGTCATATGTCCGCCCTCAGCACAGCCCACAATCTATCCATTTATGTGGAAGATAACCTGTGGTTCGCCTGGGCCTTTTTCACTGACAAAACAGTCAGACAATCAGAAGAGAGGGTCAATTATATTAATGCACCTTAAAGAGACAGACACAAAACAGCCGGTTCTTGGTAGAGCTTCAGAGAGAAGCTTTTCAGAGAAAAAAAATGATATCAAATGTTTTTTGGTACATAAAACCACAAAAATATCCTCTCATGGATATCAAGACAGGAAATATAATATCAGAAAACAGTAGAATATGGGACCTTTAAAAGTCTTTTTTGTTTTTCCATAGATTGTTGGTTGTTTCTTTGAACAACACCCATGTTTTTACCAAATGGATTGTCCTGTCCAGAAAATACAACATCCTTTCTACAAGTAATAAGAAAAATAATACCTGTAAAAGAGTCCTGTTAATGTTTTTTATCATTCCAGTGGAGAAAGTGGGTCAGGGAAGACTGAAGCCACGAAACTGATCCTGCGTTACCTGACAGCCATACATCACAAACGCAATGTCACACAACAGGTAAATATCCAGTGTCAACATGTATGTACCTGCATTCGCACTTAATTTAAATGGTGGAAATTTATATTAACACTCTTTTCTTTCTTCTTCTTCATATTTACTCTTCTCCTTTCAGATAGAGGTAACGTGTTCCTCCCCTGGATTTACTCTAATGTAACCCATTATTCCTGTTGAAGGCAGCCATTGTAACGTGTTTGTCTGTGGTGATTGGTCAGATCCTAGAGGCCACGCCCCTGCTGGAGTCTTTTGGGAATGCCAAAACAGTGCGCAATGACAACTCTTCACGCTTTGGCAAATACACGCAGATCTACATGGAGGAGTGAGTAGTAACAACTTCTGCCAGTGTGGTAAATAACTTAAAACAGCAACAGTTTCAAGTTTATGGAGCTTCTCGGTCCAGTAAAGTAGTGAATCGAAAACTTCTAGAAAGTGCGAATACAGCAAGTTCACATCGGTTAGTGTGAAGAAAGAAACTCCCACTGACCTTCATCTCATTGCCTGATGAAGGTTAGCGGGAACAAACATTGATCATTTTCTGAGAAAACAATATTTCACAAATGCCTGCTGTGATATGCGGCATTCGATCAGTTTCTATCTTCGAGCAGCACTTTAGTGTTTCATTCATCATTTCTGCTTTGAGGATAAAAATTTAATTGAAAAGGAGTACATTAGGCAGCATATTAAACAGAGATTCCCAAAACAATCTACAGTTGACTGTTGCTATGGTGATTCATTACAGTAGTTACTGTATGCCATAGATTTAAGCAATATTTCCATTGTAATCATATCATCCTTTTGTTCTGCATTTAGAATGGAGGTTTGTTGTAGATTCTCTCAGATAAACATGAACCTTTGTAATGCCAACAAGCAGCCTGACACACACACACACACACACACACACACACACACACACACACACACACACACACACACACACACACACACACACACACACACACACACACACACACACACACACACACACAGACTGTCCCAGTAACACAGTTAGATGAGTAGTTGAGCTCCTCTTAGAACTGTGACCGAGAAGATCCAGGAACATTACACATGCATGACCTGTTACTTAACTCAGTGTGTGTGTGTGTGTGTGTGTGTGTGTGTGTGTGTGTGTGTGTGTGTGTGTGTGTGTGTGTGTGTGTGTGTGTGTGTGTGTGTGTGTGGGGGGGGGGGGGGGGGGGGGGGGGGGGGGGGGGGGGGGGGGGGGGGGGGGGGGGGGGGGGGGGGGGGGGGGGGGGGGGGGGGGGGGGGGTGTCTGTGTGCCATTTACCAGGGGTGTAATCAGTGGTGCCATAACGTCTCAGTACCTGTTGGAGAAGTCCCGCATTGTCTTTCAGGTAAAAAGAAAAATCAAGAACACACACACACACACACACACACACACACACACACACACACACACACACACACACACACACACACACACACACACACACACACACACACACACACACACACACACACACACACACACACACGCACACGTAAACAGCAGGTCAGCTGGAGTCTTCTTACAACTGAGTCATGGTGAGAAATAGGAGATTATAGAAGCAGACAGCATGAGAGGTTTTCCAGATGTCTTTCACTGTGTTTTACCCATCCTGGTCACATTCATCCATCCATCAGCCCACTCATCCACAGCTACATTTCTAAAATGCTGAACCTTTCTAGTTTATGTGTAAGTGTATGTGAATATGTGTCCACATGACTGTGTGTGTTTTCATCTACAGGCCAAATTGGAGAGGAACTACCACATCTTCTATGAGATGTTGGCAGGTCTTCCTCCTAACGAGAAGCGCTCACTGTATCTACAGGAAGCTGAGACGTACTACTATCTGAATCAGGTGCTCACAGAAAAGCTACACACACACACACACACACACACACACATTCACGGCATCACTTCAGAAGACATTACTTTTACTTGCATCAACTTCCTGGAGACTTACCCCCACCAAAATCCTAACTGCTACTTACCTCATCTTTAGCTAAATCTTCACCCTTAATTATAAAGATCCCCTTCAGGCATGTTGAAAGATTAATCAGATACTGTGCTTTGACTAATAATCTGTCTGATATAGAAAAATGAATTACCTTGTTAGAAATTCCATGCCTTCTCTGTTATTTAAAAATCCAAAATCTATTTAACTTATCAAAAAATATTAAAAGAAGCATCTCTGAAAGCCAATCTCAGTATTTGTAAAAAGGCTTCGGGTTCCCACATCACTCCTTGAGTAAATTTACTGCTGGACCAGGATCGGCTTCTGAACTACTTGTTCAGAAGCCTTTTATTGTCAAACTCTGAACATACATCTTTCTCGACTGTGAAGGTCAGATGAGTTTTGGATGGAGGGGGGACTGATTCGCCAACTGGGGACTTGCGGTTTGTCCCCACAATATGACTGTAAATAGATTTGTGTCCTTACAACATGAAGACAGCAGAAACATTCGGGAGTCTGAAACTGAGATCTAGTTCAGCGTAGCATCATGGCTCAAGGGATGGCGGTGACTGTCTGTAAGTCTGATGGTCTGTCACACTGAAATATATCAATAACTGTTGGATACATTACGAAGTTTTCTTTAAATGTTCAACAGTGGATGATTTTTTTAAATTTTAGTGATGGCCTGACTTTTTCTTTTGTGCGGTTATGTTTTGTTTTTTTACCTAAATGTCTTTGCAACTACTGGATGGATTTCCATTCAATTTTGGTGCCTGCAGTGTTGCCCTTTTGCACCGATAACCACAACCTGCAGTGGTGTCATCGTGTACCGACACACCTTGAAATGTATCCTCTACATCGCTGCAGCATGAGCAAGTAAATAAAGTTCATGTTGTGTAGCACCTTTCACAGAGCAAGGTCACAAAGTGCTTCACAAGAGTAGAATAATTGCCAAAAAAATAAGTGAAAAAAATAATCAAAGAAAACCCCTGGCAGTCAGCAAAAACAAGACTTTAAGCTGCTGATAAGTTGCACTTTAATTCAAGCTAAATTAGGTGAGGGGAAGTATGTTGTTGTTGATAACAGTGCGTGTGTGTGTCCAAGCAGGGAGGGAACTGTACCATAGAGGGGAAGGATGATGGGGAGGACTTCAGGCGTTTGCTGAGTGCCATGGACATCTTATGTTTCACCCCCGAAGAGCAAAACGGTATCTACAGGCTTCTGTCCTCTGTCCTTCACCTGGGGAACGTCTACTTCCAGCCACACCAGGTCTCTCTCTCCGATGCACACACACTCACACACACACACACACACACACACACACAAGTAGGCTACATAAATGTGTTTTGTTTCACGGCTGAGTGATAATGATGATGCTGAAAGATGATGGTAATAATGAATGTGTCCCTACAGGCAGAGGGTCAGGAGGTCGCGTCGGTGGTGAGTGCACAAGAGATCAGGGTGGTTGCTGAGCTGCTGCAGGTCTCACCTGACAGCCTGCAGAAGTCTGTCACCTTCAAACTGACAGTAAGCAGGACACGATTTGCAGACCACACACACACACACACACACACACACACACACACATACCCCCGCAATAATTATTATCACGATAAATAGCTGTTGTTAGATCTGAGATGTGTTTGACCCCCAGGATACAGTGCGGGAGAAGATCTACACTCCGCTGACAGTCGAGAGTGCCGTGGATGCCAGGTGAGAGTGAAGAAAAGACTGGTGTCTAAATACGATGCACCTACTTCTGCTTGGAATAAAAGCCTGTCTGACAGTCATGTTTGAGGCCTTTTCACCCCTTGTTTAAAATCATACTAGGAGACTACTGAGGGGGGGCGACGAGTCTTTGATATTCTTTTCCAATCTTTGGTAGAGGCATGTGAGGACAAAGGACATCAGGGCTGGGGGAGAGATTTTTCAGATGTCCTCTGTTTCCATAGGAACCGGGTTTTCTGTTTCCATAGAAACCTTATTGTGTGTTTTCCATAGAGATGCCGTTGCCAAGATCCTGTATTCGCTGCTGTTTAGTTGGCTGACAGAGCACATCAATGGACGGGTCTACCCTCGCAACGAAGCTCTCTCCATCTCCATATTGGACATATATGGGTTTGAGGTTACACTAAAGAACAATTTCACTCAGTAGTGTTACAGCGGTGATGTGTCTGAGCTCACCTGCGCTAACTAACTCACACAACCCTCAATGTCTCCTGTCCTCTAGGAGCTACAGGTGAACAGTTTTGAGCAGCTGTGCATCAACCACGCCAATGAAACTTTGCAGTTCTTCTTTAACAGGGTCATCTTCCAGGAGGAGCAGGTTAGGGGAGCCAAATGTTTATGTTTTTGTACATGTTCATATTTTGTCCATATTAATGAGATAATATTTTTATGAGAAATGTGGTTTCTAAAATCATGATAGAGGATTTTTTTTTTTTTTCCCCCAGAGAAAGATGATTTATTGGTTATGTGTGTGCATAATGCAATGTAATGTGTAAACAGGAAAAGTGTGACCGTGACAGCAGGGGATGAAAGAATAGATCGTTACACGCAGTGATGCATCCTTACATTAAAAATCTACTTTATTTAAAGTCTGACTAATTTGAAAATGACAAAAACGTGAAAATATGTCAGTCTCCAAAGATCAGCAGCTGCCTTTGACAAAAGTCTCCACACTCTTGTCAACATGTCAACACTACAGACTGTATGTTAAAATGTACGTGGTCTCTGGGTCTGAAAAGTGAAGCCAATGTGGAAAAGCCTTAAAGTGCAATTCCACTGAGGGAAACTCTGTGCTGGAAAAAAAAAAAATCTCTAGACTCCCATTAAAAAAAAGTCAATACATTTTCCCCACAAATCATTATGGTGTCATTAGTTAAAGTCACTCCTTCTGATCAGTGTTCTGGTGGTCAATCTGAAAATAATTTCATAATTAACTACATAT
Organism: Brachyistius frenatus; assembly: GCF_029030835.1. Classification (NCBI taxonomy): domain Eukaryota; kingdom Metazoa; phylum Chordata; class Actinopteri; family Embiotocidae; genus Brachyistius; species Brachyistius frenatus. The sequence continues at coordinate 4,223,542 of NW_027210606.1, read as the reverse complement.
TAGGCCTCAAAGAGAGGTACATTCTGGGGCCTGCCTGGTTTGACTGACATGCTGATGTCAGGTTTACCGTACAGGTGAACGGCTTTACTGTCCTCAGGTTCTCAGCCAGATCCGCCTTTGGTTCCGTCCCAGTTTGTCCAAATATGGTCACTTCCCGCTAAAAAAAAACAACAACATGGCAACAACAAAAATGCCAGACTAAAGGCTTCAAAACACTTTCGAAAACATTGAGGAAATTGAATCTTTGACAAGCGTTAGACTCAGCAACACTTCAGCTGAAGTGAAAACTTCCACACACCGACCTGATGAACTTTACACTTGTTTTGTGCTGACTTGTGCTGCGTAGGAGGAGTACATGCGGGAGCAGATTGAGTGGCAGCAGCAGCCCTTCGGCCACAACCAGGAGTGTCTTGACCTCATTGCTGCTAAGCCTCATGGGATACTACGCATACTGGACGACCAGTGCGGTTTCCCTCAGGTACACCTACACCCGCGACACTAAACTCTTCATTTCCAACATTATGGGAACTCAGTTGTAAAGACAGAAAATATGGACGTAAGTGAACCAATGATGGTGTTAATAATTCATTATTCTGTCAAAACACTTTCTGTGAGTGCACAAAGATCCAATCAGCTGAGACTGACTCCCGCGGCAACAAGTGTACTTTAATGAAGTTAGATTAGATTACAAGAAACTTTTGAAATGTTTCACCATTTAGGTGTAAAACAGCCGATAATAAGTCATGATTGAAAAACCTCGTGCCTCAGTTTTCGAAAGAAATTGAGTTAAAAACAAAGATCTCTATTGGATTTCTCATAAACCAGGAGACTGTACTGTAGCCAGCTCTAATCAATACAGACTTTATCCCACATGCTCACTTAATTGCCTACCTGCTGCTCTCATTATTCCCGGGGCTCCTACTGGAAGACGCTGACTGAGCTCATATGGAGATAAACGTATTACGAAGTCGCTCAGTGAAATATGAACATGGGTGTTACATGAGGAAGTGATTGAGGCAATCTGCCCGACACACACACACACACACACACACACACACACACACACACACACACACACAACACACACACACTCATTCACACTCACTCACAAACAGGCAACATGTGTGTGTGCCGTGGAGATCTGGTTTCCATGGCTCACCAACCATTAACCGTCTCCAATCATTGCTAGGCAACAGACCACACCTTCCTTCAGAAGTGCCACTATCACCATGGAAACAACCCGCTATATGCCAGGCCAAAGATGCCACTGCCAGAGTTCACCCTGAAACACTTTGCAGGGAAGGTCACCTATCAGGTACATTTCTTTCTTTCTTTCTTTCTTTCTTTCTTTCTTTCTTTCTTTCTTTCTTTCTTTCTTTCTTTCTTTCTTTCTTTCTTTCTTTCTTTCTTCAGTTCCACAACTGACTTAATGAAACAGGTATTCAATTGCATTTCTTGTGGTAAAAAGTCACCAGTCCACCTCTGATCATCCACCTGATTCAGAGAGGTGTTTTATTTCCATTAGATAATAATCCTTTAGATAATTTGAATACGATTCTTTAGTCAATTAAAACTCTCACATTTTAAACCTCCTATAATCTAACATGCACAGGGCTGTCATACGTGTGTTTGTGCACTGTTTGAATATGATGTTAAGTTTCTGATTTGGATGCTTTTCTAACATTGTTTCAATGATTTGTGGTTCAGGTGCACAAGTTCTTGGATAAGAACTTCGACATGGTCCGCCAGGATGTTTTAGATCTCTTCATACAGAGCAAGAACAGAGTGAGATATGCAATAAACTTTTTCTTTTGACTTACTCTTGTTGTGCCAATCTTTATGCCCTGTCATTTTTGTCAAATATACTGTACATATACATACATAGTATATATATAATGTGTATAGGCACATGTACTGTATACTTCATTCTTTAAAAAAAATCACAACTATTTATTTAGATGCTAAAGTATCAATGTTGAACACAAATATCTACTTAAATATCATCCACCTGAAATAATAAGACACTCTAAATCAACTCTTATCTTTGGTCTAACCTCTTTCTCTTCTCACTTTTTATTTTGTGTATGTGCGTGTCTTTCTGTGTGTATTTCTGTGTGTACAGATGGTATCGAGCCTCTTCTTGAAGCACTCAGAGTCTGTGTCTCAGCAGAAGTCTAACTTGCGGCACAGCAGCACGGCTCGACGTTATCAGGCCAACACGGTCAGCGCAAAGTTTCAGAGCAGCCTGCAGGAGCTGCTGGAGAAGATGGAAAGGTTTGAGTCAAACGCTGCACAGTGTAGTTTTTGAAACCAGAAATTGATGTAAAATTTACATTTGAGTGCCCAAAATCTAATTTTAATATTTACTTCCTCATGTTCCCTCATGCTTTCCCATATTACCTGCATGTTTTGCTCCTGACTAATGGGACAGTGCACCTGTCAGTGGTGATGCAGAACAATGACTCATACTATAAATGTCCAAAATCAACTGTGATGAGACATTGCAAGATAAATCAAAAACATATATTGTATTATGGTTGTTCTGAACACTTTGTTTTGCCTGGTTGTGCCTTCAGACTAAAGTAATTAGTTCTGACAATCTTATGAGCCTCAATCATGTCTAATGGATAAAAGCAGCCTTTATAAAAGGGGCCTCTGAAGATCTGTAACTGTAAACCGTCACACCCTCCATCACTTCCTACATAGAAAGTAGCTCCTTCATATCCTTCCTGTTGGAAAGCAGACTTCCTTCCACAGGACAACTGTACAAAGTCTTGATCAAATCATAAATTCACTCATTTCCATCCATTCATTCTCATCTATCTGTGACAGGTGTAATCCTTATTTTGTGCGATGCATCAAGCCAAACCATCATAAGGTATATTTGCAAGTTGGATGGCGTGTGCAGGTTTGCAGTGGTGTTTTTTATTTCACCGTTTTAATTCATATGTAATCACAGTTTATGTGTGTGTGTGTGTGTGTGTGTGTGTGTGTGTGTGTGTGTGTGTGTGTGTGTGTGTGTGTGTGTGTGTGTGTGTGTGTGTGTGTGTGTGTGTGTGTGTGTGTGTGTGTGTGTGCAGGAAGCAGGACTGTTTGACATGGAGTTGGTCAACACTCAGCTGCATTACTCTGGGGTCATGGAGACCATCCATATCCGGAAGGAGGGTTATCCAATCAGACTGCACTTTCACAGCTTCCTAACAAGGTCGGTTACTTACCCTTTTACTCGATTGGTTACTTAATAATCCTCATACTGAGTGTTTATATGTTCTCACTCGTATGGCCGATTACAGATACATGCACACACCTCTAACTGCACAGAACATCAAGTCTCTCCTGTAGAGGAAGTAGTTATTATTATGCCTACTCTTATTGCGATGGCCCACTGACAGATGTAGACATAAAACACAATGCTTACCAAACTGTACACATTTACCAGAAAAATTAGTTCATCTTGCTTAAATGAAGTGGTCACCCATTGGTTTGTGAACTTCCATTTTGAAGCCTCGAGTCTGGTAATTTGGCGTCGTCACCTTTATTGATGAGAAGTGACCATATTTGGACGAGAGGGTGGATTTGACCGGCTTGAGCTTGAGGACACTAAGCCCCGCCCACCTATATGGGAAACATGACTGCCTCTCAGGCATGTCAATCAAACCAGGCATTCCCCAAAACATTCCTCTCTTTCAGGCCTAATTTCTAATTAATTATGCAATTATTTTTAATAGAACCACCTGAACACTGATCAGAGGGAGGGAATTGAGCTAACGACACCATTTTAACCTGCGGAAGAAATGTGTTATCTCTGTATTTTATGAGAGAAGTTAATGCTTTTTGAATGGGAGTCTGTTGGAGCCAGATGTTTTTAGGAGCCAGCCACTAGTGGCGCTCAGTGGTATTACACTTTAAGGCACTTCTACATCGGCTTCACTCCTTAGACTCGGAGACTACGTCTATTTTTATTTACAGTCTATGACCTAAACACCAAGGACATGATGTGCATGCTTTCACGCTTAATGCAAAAGATGGCATGTTGACGTCACACATGACCACCCTTACATCAGGGACATATCATCAAGCATAGCATCATTTTATTGTTTATTTTGGGCCGGTACCGATGAAATGCCGATATTATCGTGCATTGCTATTTCAAGAGAAATATAAACCCTAATTGAACCATGTGAGATAAAACACCACTCAGCTTTCTCCTCAGCTTCCTCTCTTAAAATCAATTGTTTCTGCTGCCCTCTCCACTCACCACCTTCAGCTTGTCAAAATTGATTCATTTACTGTCTTTTTCTGGAGAGAATACATTTCACACAATGATTTCTTCAAGCTGAAATAGCCATCTGGCATTTGTCAGCAGCAGCAGTAGGAAAGCAGCTGAAACCAATTGATCTCACAGCACCTCTCACTGCTCGCTGCCAAAGTAGTCTGACTTATGGTAGCAGAAAAATATACAATGTCAGAGTCCAACATTCACAGTCAGTTAGATTCCAATACTAAACAACCATGACTCTGAATACCCAGAATGCCAATTAGCCTCCTACTCGGCTAACAGATTCACAATAATGACCTGTGATTGGTAGTTTTACCAGATGTAGAGTAACAGGTGGGACACATGTTGCATTTACCTCCGAATTCAAATTGAACTGCCGTATGTGTGTCATATGTGGACCCAGGTATAAAGCCTTGCTCTGCCTGAAGGATCCTCCACCCGCAGATGGAGAAAATTGTCTCGCCATGCTCCACAAACTCGGTCCAGTCAAGGTGGGCTCGTATCAGCTGGGTGTCAGTAAGGTGAGCTCAGTCACATGCAGAGAACACACGGTGAGGTACATCTCGCATTAGAAATATATCCTGTTGAATTTGGATTTGTTTGTCTGTGTGTGCCAGATCTTCCTGAAGGAGGACTTGTATCAGCTGTTGGAGGGGAAGCGTGACAGTGTGCTGAACCTGGCTGCCTTGACGCTGCAGAGATACACCCACATGTATTTTGTTCGACAAAACTTCATTCGATTCAGGCGCCGTGTGACCCTGTTCCAAGCTCGCAGCAGAGGCTACCTGGCCAGGTAATGTGTTCGTTTGAACTCAGTAGCGAGTGGGCATTTACTGGCTCATAATGTCTGAAAAAAAATCCAACATAAAAAGCAGTATTTCCTCTGGTGATGGAAAGTCTGGAATATCAGCGATTTATATATATATATAAAAAAAAAAAAAAAAAAGAAGAAGTCTATTCCAGACATGGAGACTCAGGGGATTTAATCTTTTTTTGGACCAAGTCATGAAAGATTGTTTGTAGCATGTTTATATTTTAGTTGCCATTTATCAAAATTTTATAAATGATGCAAACATTTTCCATGAAGTATTTTTATATTTAACTTCTTCCCGGAGTGGTTTTATCCCCTCATCAACCAAAACTTCAGTCAAGATGTATTTTTTCCTGTTGCTGCTAATTCAGACAAATATGCCGGGAAAATACACATTTTAACAGCTTTGGCTACAAGATAATGACTTCAAAGGTTTGGTGAGTAGAGGATAGAAAAAGCCAGATATCATTTTTGCCAAATTTCTATTGATCTATGAAAATACGGGAGAGGGATACCTTCGCAGTCACACTAACAGTACAGGCGGGGGCAGCCCGAGGAAATCTATTAATTTTGCTCCCATTGAGGAGGAAATATTTTGTTTAAGTTTGTTCTCTAAGCAGTTAAATAACAAGTTTTGTTTTGAAAATGCCTGTGAACTAGTAAGTAAAGATCTCATACTGCTGCCAATACAATAATCTGACTGGATTTGTCTGATCAGCACAGAGTTGGAAATACATTTTTAGTCCAGTGAAAGTCAGGGAATTTAACATATGACTTCGAGTGGGAACACATGCTGTACAGTGTGGTGAACAGCTCAGCTACAGTTTTAGTTTTATTTGATCACACAAAATGTTTTTTTTATTAGTTTTTCCCCAGCAGTAGAGAAAGCACAGTGGGAAAAAAAATAGGCATGACTTCATCTGAGTCTTAGCTTTCTTTTAACGGCCAGCACATCACCCTGCTTGAGTCTGGAGTTTCAGTCCTGAGCTTGGCGGTTTTGGCCTCAGTGTTTGGTTTCACAGGGCCAAACAGGTAAAGCTTCTTTGTCCTTGATGTGAGGAGACAAGGCCAGGCCGTGTTCATCCATCACAGGGGATAGATATGTCAATCACGCCCAGTTTGCATGCAAATTAGCATTTTATTCCAGAATGTAAAAAGTCACTAAAATGGCACTGAAGTCAAGGTTCAACATTTTGAATGTGTAATGATATTTCAGGGATCATTGGCCACACGCTGATGAATTTGGGGAAATGGCACATTATGAAAAACGTGCACTGAAACTATAACTCGCTCTGTAAATGTGATCAACACAAAGGTTGCCACAACAATCCGTTCTAATTACAGTGATCGATGTCAGAGTTTAAGTTCAGATTTTTTTTTAAAAATTTTAAACAAGCATCTCAATAATTTTCATGGAGAACACCTGTGTTTTTATGATACTGACTGTGTCTGTACACAAGTTCTCAGTGCTTTCTGTATCTTTAAGTGTGATCCATCCTTCATGGTTCCTCCTGAACAGAAAGAAGTTTGTTCGGAGGAGGAAGTACCTCATCAAGTTACGCTCTGCCGTGATGCTCATCGTCAACCGCCAGCGTTACATGAGGGTATGCACACAGAGTTTGTGGTCTGACCGAAACTGTCATGTACAGAAAGAATGAAACATGAACAAACGTGTGAAGTGTGATGCTGTTTTCTTTCTGTCAGACAGTGCTGGAGCCTGCAAGGAAGGCGGAGGAGGTGAGTGAAGGAGGAAACAGGGTGACAGTGGCTGAGGGAGGAGGGTCACATTCGAGGCAACAGGTGAAGATGCAGCTTCAGTGTGTAACGTGTGTGTGTGTGTGTGTGTGTGTGTGTGTGTGTGTGTGTGTGTGTGTGTGTGTGTGTGTGTGTGTGTGTGTGTGTGTGTGTGTGTGTGTGTGTGTGTGTGTGTGTGTTTGCAATGTGTGCAGGATCGCATCAATCGAGAAGTCATGAATGTGACAACACTGCCTATCCCTGCTGAACTGGCTGGTTTGCTACAGGCAGCATCAGGTATGCATGCACACGCATGCACGCACACAGAATAGCATAGCCATGTGTGAAATATGAAATATGACCAAAAAAAATAAATAAACATGTGTGTCATGCAGGTGGTGAAGAGTTGCATTCGGACTGTTTGGCGGTGGTGCAGGCTCCAAAGGTTCAGGTTGACCCCCAGCTGACTCTGCCCCTGGACATCAACAACTACCTCATGACACACTACATCCGGGCCATACTGAGGGTATAAACACACACACAGGCACAGTTGTGTTTCTGTCACTTCTGAGGGCGTTACATTGACATACATTTATTTTTTTGAAGACTTAACCTAACCATAACCCTTCCCCAAGTCTTAAACCGAGTCCTCACATTACAATGTAATTTTATGTTGTAAGAAGCTTCTTTTTGTACCCAGATGGGAGGTGAGTCCCCACAATATGACTGTGTAAACACATTTATATTCCCTCAACCGGAGTAATACAAGTACACAGGAAATGCGTCTACATAGGAAATTGTTTTGAACATGTAAATAAAACATTAACTAACACTGGAGAACTGTGTGCGTGTGATGTAGGAGCCATTGTTTGGGATGCTGACAACTCCGCTGGAGAATTCCCTGATTCGACTGGATGAGGAGCTGAAACAAGGAGCTGTGAATTTTTTCATTCTGGTACATGGTGCATTCATATGTTGCTGGCAAATTTAAGTATCTAGAATTGAAATGAAAGTCTAACAGTAGCAAACGGTCAGATTTAATATCAGTAAATAATAAACACACCCTACAGTTTGAAGTGATTCAACACACTCAATTAAAACATCAGGTTTGGTTGGTTAAAACCTCTTTAAAACTCAAGACGTACGATTTTCTGAGCAATCTTTAACATTTGAAGTATTTGGGTTTTACTTGTAAAATTACAGCATGCGCTATGAACACCTGTGCTTCTGATAGATACTGAGGTTCATGGGTGACCCGAACTTGAATGGAGCTCAAGAGAATCTCTTTGGCAACTACATCATCCAGAGAGGACTTGCCAACCCCAGCCTCAGAGATGAGATCTTGATTCAGGTAGCCAATCAGGTGAGAACTAGCTGTTTTTTTCATGATTACAACACATTATCTCAAACTGTTTTAATGCCTCTGTGCCAACAACAGCCTGTTTTCTGTCTGTCTGTCTGTCTGTCTGTCTGTCTGTCTGTCTGTCTGTCTGTCTGTCTGTCTGTCTGTCTGTCTGTCTGTCTGTCTGTCTGTCTGTCTGTCTGTCTGTCTGTCTGTCTGTCTGTCTGTCCTGTTCTTGTGAACGCCTTGAGTGAATATAAATCAAAGTTAATACAAAAGTTCACTTGGTCCCAACGATAAACTGATTCGATTTTGGTGGTTAAAGGTCACTTCACAAAACACATCTGTGGCCATAACTCAAATATTCATACGCTAATTATGACCATATGTCACACAAAGTGATGACATTTTATATATCCAAAAGGTCTAAGGTCAACTTCCCTGTGACAGTGTAATATTTTGCAAAACCACTTTTCTGTCCATTATTCAGCACCATAACTCAGGAAGAGAGGTTCAGATTGTGACCATATTCAACTTTTGGTCTAATACTGAATGGTGACACTGATCTTCGGTGTCCACCTTGAAACCGTGCTGACTGCACAGATCTTCTGTGCTGTTGGGTTGAAGATGTGTGTGAAGAATCCATGTTTTAAAATTTGTCGCTTCATTGCAGCAACATCTATTTTTGAAGCGTCGTCTACTGTCATGGCTTCAACGTTGTGTTCTCTCCTTGAATCGTTCAAAATCTTCACTGCATGTATAATGAGTCTGGACAGATGTGGATGTAAACTGCAGCGTACAACCTCGAGACAGCCATTTTAGTTTCTTAATTTACTTCAGTGTTGTGTTTTCACCCACCAGGTGTGGAGGAACCCGAACATCCTGAACTCAGAGCGTGGCTGGCTCCTCCTCTCCTCCTGTCTTTCTGCTTTCCTCCCTTCTCAAAGGCTGGCTAAGTACCTGCTGAAGTAAGACACACACACACACACACACACACACACACACACACAAAATGTGTTTAGCATTATACAAAAAGACTTCCCAGTACTGTGTACTGAAACAGCAATATTATATATTACATTCATTGCTTTTTGCAGCGTACCTGTGTTCCTTTGGATGTTTTCAGTAGCCTGTCGTACAAATGTTTCCGTCTGTGTTCGTGTTGTAGGTTCGTGTCTGACAACGGGCCGGAGGGCTTCGACTGTGTGTGTCAGCACCGTCTGCTTCAGGCCCTGCAGCGGCTCACTGCCGGGCCTGAGTATGCCCGGACGTACCCACCCTGTCTGCTGGAGTGGACCGCCAATCGCAAGAGAGCTCACACTGTCCTGCATATACACTGTTTCGATGGTGAGAAAAACAGAAGCACATGTGATCAACGAGGAGAGTTTTACAGAGTTGAAATCTCTGGACTGGCATTTATAAACAACTGTAAAGTGGGAAAGTTCAGACCTCTGAGTGGGAAAATACACCTGAACGCCTGTAGAACTGGGAAGATCAGAGGTTTTTGAGAGTCCTGAGAACTGCGTTTGACGTCACTCAATATGGCAAAGTTTGTGGTAAAAGGAAGAGATATGCTTGCTCAGCGCAAAAATAAGTTACTTCATGGTTAATTTAGGTCATACTAATTAAAGTAGGGTATGGTGACGTTCAACAATAAGCGTGTAGGTAGTTTTCTGGTGTCTAACGTAATGTCAGCGTTCTGGCTCGCTACTAACCGTGACTGTAACTGGCAGACATCATGCCGGCAGATTACAGAGCATTTCACTTGCTGCTACTTTCCTTAGCTAACGTTACTTTGTTGAAACTGACACACAAACAGAAACACAAAGCAGGTGACTGATCAAACATGTGAACGTTCTCAGCTTCCTAAACGCAGCATTAATCTGAGGCAACAGCACTGTGCTAAACTGTAATAACTGAATGAAACTGCCTCATTTTGTACATTTTAGTCTCCCTTTGACCTTGATTCCCTCTCACTGACCCAACCTCACTCGTGTTTGTTTTCACCTGAGCTCAGTGTGCACATTATTCTGCCTTTCTCTCATTTCCTCTGCTCATCCAGCTAATCTGTCCTCTGGCCTTTTGGCAACTCCATTGAGGATTAGACAACACCTGATACTCGCTCTGGTTCACTGGCTGTGTTTGTGTCTGTTTATGTCGCTGATCTCTCTGACAATCATCAGAAACAGACCTGCGAGGGTGCCACCAACCTTGTTTTAGCAATACACTTACAACAAGTGTTAAATAATGTGATTGAAATAGTTCTTAATGCATTAAATGATCAAATAACACCAGTTTACACTTGTTGCCTTTGTTGAATATGCCAGAAGCTGTTTTTTATATTTACTATATGACTTTTGTCCTTCAGGTGTGTCCTTCTTGTGTCCTCTACACTCATGGATGACAGGAGAAGAGATGGCCAAAGACATTTTACAACACAGGTATCGTCTTACTGTAAAACGGAAGCACCAAATACATGGATTGGACTGCAAAGAAATATTGAAAAGAAGAAAACTAAAGGAGACGTCGAGGTGGAAATTGTACGTGTTTGTCGCGCTTGCGTGCGTGCGTGCGTGTGTGTGTGTGTGTGTGTGTGTGTGTGTGTGTGTGTGTGTGTGTGTGTGTGTGTGTGTGTGTGCGTGTGTGTGTGTGTGTGTGTGTGTGTGTGTGTGTGTGTGTGTGCGCGCGCGCCCCGCAGGGGTGTGACGGAGGGCCATCGAGGTTGGTCGGTGCTGCTGAAGGAGCCAGCTCAATGGGTGGAGCTGGAGGGGTCAGACTACGTCCTGGACCTGATGTCAGACCTGGAGCTTCCTGCTGACTTCCCCAAACATAGCAGCTACTTCATCATCTCTGCACAGGAACCAAACAGAGTGCGGCCCAATGCCAGCATGTGAGACACACACACACACACACACACACACACACACACACACACACACACACACACACACACACACACACACACACACACACACACACACACACACACACAGTTCCAGTGGTGGATAGATACTATGATACTATAACTTTATACTTTGATCTGAACTTTTTTTCTCCACTGATAGTACAAATTTTCTCAGGAGTCAGATGTCTATTGATTTATTTAGAAAAATTTTCAAGACATAAAATTATCCAATATTACTCTCAAGCAAAGATTAAAGGAGACAATAAGTACAAAATATGTAGCACAATGTACTTTTTTTTTTTCATCTCTTGACCCCCTCAGATTTATCTTCTGAGCCCTTCAAGGAGACTCAACCCTCAGGTTGGGAACCACTGGACTGAATGACTAACATTGATGCTTCAATATTGGCAATCTAACAATTATTCAGTCACAGTGGCAGAGTACTTTTACTTTTGATATTTTAAGTACATTTTGTTGATATTGTATTTGGACTTCACTATTCACTGTGAGATGTCGATGCAGAAACATTGTGACAGAGAATTATTACTCAGCTCATTGTTCATCTGTCCAGCCTTCTACCTCACTGTTTTCTGTCCACGCTCACTGCTCTTATGACATTGTTTTCAGCTCATAAAACCCAGCGTACTCCAAATAAGAACAAAGGAACACAGTTACCGACCAGCTGGTGAATTTAGTGGAGCATTTAGCAGGTGGTGTCATAGTAATTCCAGAGGAGTTGGTAGAGACCAAAAACAGAGCAAAAAGGGAATTAATACTGTTCTTTCACTCGCCAGGTGAACACAAACACAACTCCAACTGAATGATAATGTTGCTTATCGGTGTAAATAAGTGACTCTTTGCATCTTCAGGACATGTTCATAGCTTGTGCATAACGTGTTAAGTAGTCCCTAAGTGGCCCAAAAAAATGTGTGTATTGTTTGGAGTATTCCAAGTTTAAGAACCACTGAGGACACGGTTTCATCTGATTGTTTTACAGAAGCCTGTTGGGTGGTGGGTTTGACATGAATGATGACATCATATCTTCAGCCATACTCAGCACCGATGGACTCAGTCTAGGTACATTATTAAGGCAGACATATTAGTGTATACATTAAGTTTCAATAGTGCAGATTATGAAGTCCTCTCCTCTCCTCTCCTCTCCTCTCCTCTCCTCTCCTCTCCTCTCCTCTCCTCTCCTCTCCTCTCCTCTCCTCTCAGACTTGGAGCCTCAGAGAGGGATGGATCGTTACCTCGACAGCCTGTTTGACCCCGTACTGTCAGACGGAACTGGAGTGAGTTGCATATTTCACTCACTCCAACACACTTGACCTCCGTGACACACTTACTGTCAGTTACTGTAAAACTCCGAAAGGCTGCTTTCAGATTAAATCAGGCAATGTGCCACCTCCTGGTATCCCCACATGGCCCGTTTGTGTAACGTCATGTGAACTTTGATCCTTCACAATCCAGGAGGTGGCAGTAATGCACCGAAAAGCAGAAGAACTTTAACCTCTGACCTGTGTGCTTAATATCTTCGTATTCCCTCATGACAGTTGTACAACTCTACAAAGCTCATAACTGTTGCCTCAGATTAATGCTGCGTTCAGTCTCTCATCTATTTTCACAGTAGCTCAGTAAATAGCAACTTGCTAAAATGCTATGTGATACATGATTGGCCACCGAAACATATCGGCAAAATTGATTCTGGTTCAACTTCTTCCTGCACAGACACTGTGGTTATTTTTCTGTACCCCAAGCAGGGCCACTCCCACCGCCGAAATGCCTTGCCTCCATTCAAATGAATGGGAGGACTGTTGTTTTTCCTGCATTGCCTGATTTGGTGTGAATGCAGCTTAAAGCTCTATTCAATATCTCTATTACATCTTTATTTTAATTTAGCATGGAGTGAGCCTTCAGGGAATGAGCTAATTTAAATTTGCACACGGACTAACAGTAAAATTACATGTTTATCAAGTTAAGATTACAATCCTTTTTCCAGTCTAATTCCTCAGCTGGAAGTCAGACTTTGAATCCCTCTCAATGATCATGTAGCTCAAGCACAGGTCTGAAACGTTTATCCTTCTGTGCTGAAGTAAAAGCATCAGATGGAGTAATACTTGTTGTAGTTTTCAGCCATTATTTCAAATATACTATATGTTTTTTAGAAGAATGGACAAAGCCTGACTCTATATTTAAACACAGGCCTTATATAATATATATCTTTGAATATGGACCAGACGGCAAAGGTATAGTGTTTAATGTAAGCTCTTTATGACCTGCTAATTCCTTGGACAGCAATAAAATACCAGCATTGCCTCCACAACAAACATTAAATCCACCTCTTCACTGTTCTAAAAACTGCAGTTTCAGTGGTTATCTGATGATTGAGTTAAATCCTTCCGACTTTAGTCGGGTCAATGGTGCAGCGAATGCCAGCCTTGTTGGATCTATCAGTCTACAGCCAGGATGGCGATGTGGTGAATGTTAGCCGCGCTATCGGATGTGGCTGACAGGAATTAGCATGTATCAGATGTGTTCTACAGACCTCTCCCGCCCAGCAACCTATTACGTTACCCAGTTACCGTAACTGTCACAGCCACCAGATCGCCACGGTGATTTCCCACCCAGGCAACGTGGGGATCTGCTTACGATGGACTGACACTCTGGCAAATGAAGGGCTTACTATTTAATGAGACATGGCCTACAAACACACACACACACTCTTGAGGATTTATGGGTCAGTGGCTGATTTCTGATGGAACGGCTGCACATTGAAGAGGGGGTGTCCTCTGAACTGCAATACCGCTAACGGCCACTAGGGGCTGGCTCAAAAAAAAACTCTGCCTCCAACAGACTTCCATTTGAAAAGCGTCAACTTCTGTCATGTAATACATTATGGTGAAATTCGCTAAATTCACTCCCTCTGATCAATGCTGTGGTCCCTCTAAAAAATAACTCTTTAATAAATTTAATGTTAGGGTCCAAAAAGAGGTCTCTTTGATGACGCATCTGATTTGACTGACATGTCTGGGGTGCGGTCAGGTTGCTCGTATAGATAGCTGGGCAAAGTGCCCTCGAGTTCACAGTCAGATTCACCCCTCGTTCCTCTACAGCTCGTCCAAATATGGTAACTTGTGGCTCCAAAAACCTCCAGAAAGATGGCAACAGCCAAAATGCCTAACTTAAGGTTCTTTAACCAGTGGGTGGGTTGCCACTTGGGACAAACCAAATGGCTCTAAAGAGGGCCTTTCAAGTTTTTGGCAAGATTCACACAGGGGAGGGGAAGGAGATTTTTCAAGTCTTCCTTGATCTGGCTTCATCTTTGCATTGAAATTGTGATCAGATTTCAGTTTGAAGTCTGTGCCTGTCTCTCCGCACAGGAAGTAGAATCAGCTGCAGGACTGTCTAGCAGGATGAAGGGGGGCGGGGGAGTTAATGGGGGTTGGCAACAACAGAGACAGTCCACCGGCCCCCCACCGCCCCCTGGAGGTCAGTCACCAACATTGGCTCTTCACTGGCCTCATAATAATAATTGGCGAGCGCCATGACACAAATGCTCAGAATCAGACAGAAATGTGATGTGTGTGTGTGTGTGTGTGTGTGTGTGTGTGTGTGTGTGTGTGTGTGTGTGTGTGTGTGTGTGTGTGTGTGTGTGTGTGTGTGTGTGTGTGTGTGTGTGTGTGTGTGTGTGTGTTTGTGTCCACAGCTGTGAGAGTCCTTCCTGTGGGAGGCGTGATGTCGCCTCCTGTCGCTGCGATGGCACCTGTAACACCTGGTTTGTATCGAGTGCGATGACAAATGTGAGGAAAAAAATTAATCAAACGTTTTCCATCCCTTCATCCTGTTTACTGTGTTCCTCCTCCAGATGCCCAGCAGGCTGTTTTGGCCCAGCAGCAGCAGGCGATTGTGAACCAGCAGGCCATCATCATGGTAACCCCTCCGTTTGAATCTGTTTATGTGTTTCACTGCTTTCATTTTGGATGTGATGCATCATTTTCCTGTTTCTCAGGCCCAGCAGATGACTATGCAAGCTATGGCCATGGTCAGCCCAGTGACGAGCCCCCCCACCTCTCCGATCACGAGTCCTCCCATGAGTCCCCTGCTCCCTCACCCTCCGAGCCCTTATGCCCCCGCCAGCTCATATACTGTCATCCCTCCAAGTCCGTATGCGAACATCCCACCGAGCCCCTACGCCAACTTCACTCCCACTCCCTTCGCTGCAGCAGTGATCCCGCCCAGCCCCTATCCTCCCTTTGCTCAACAGGAACAAACTCCATCACAGCCTCAAGCTCATCCTCCTGCTGATCCACAGCCCAGGGCTCGGCCTCAGCCTCACCCCTCCCACGCCAGCTCCAAAACTGAGCCGAGCTCCACAAAAATGAATAAAGTTGAGCCAGCACAGCCGAAAGCTAACCCTGCTGCACAGGTCAGTAACTCTGAGACATGTGAGGTAACAGCGCACACTGACATACTGCATAATGATTCAGCTCTGCTGAGTGTACAGAAGATGTTGTAGCTGCTGTTGTAAACTTCAAGCAACAAGCTCATCCAAGGAAAAATATGCTCTCAAAATGAGATGCAGTTTTCTGTTTGTTTAGAAGAACTCAGATAATGAACACTAGCTGAAACAAACAGAACAACAACAAAAAAGATCTCAGATAGTAAACCCACTAATGTGCTCGGCCTATTCATTCAGGGGAAATCAGATGTATTTGAAAGTGAAATAAAAATCTTCAAACAAAAGTGAGACGGGCCTGAAGGGTGATGCAGATGTAGCATCGGTGACAAATGTTTGTTTATTATCTTTGAAATGTTTGCTTTCTTCCACAGAAATCATTTTCAGTCTCATGAAGCCTCATGAGATATCATGAAGGAATAAAATGAAAATAATCATGCTGAACTGCAGTGTCAGTGTGCTTTTTCTTTGCTTTGACATTGATCTCTCCGACAGGATCACAGGAGACCAAATTCAGTGTCTGCACTGAGCTGGAGTACAAACTGTGTGTCCTTTCTGCGTGGCCCTTTCAGGTTCAGTCAGGTCAGGACAGCGTCCCTCAGAGAAAGGCTCCGGGCGTCCCCATAAACAAGGACAAACCAGCCAAGAAATTTGGTAAGAAAGAGCCTGAGCGAGAGAGAAACAGTCCTTTCAACTACAGCTACTATTTTAGAGCTTTACACAACAAAGGGGAACTTACTGTCTGTGTTGTTCTGTGTGTGTGTGTGTGTGTGTGTGTGTGTGTGTGTGTGTGTGTGTGTGTGTGTGTGTGTGTGTGTGTGTGTGTGTGTGTGTGTGTGTGTGTGTGTGTGTGTGTGTGTGTGTGTGTGTGTGTGTGTGTGTGTGTGTGTGTGTGTGTGTGTAGCCCCAGTGGCGACTACTGCGCAGCCCCCTCCTGGAGAGGTGGTGAAGTATACACCTCAGACTTCAGATCACATCGTTCCCAGCCAAGACATCCAAGGTAGCCTCATTTAACAGGTGTACAGTTTTCTGTGGGATTGTGTGCGTCCCGTGGTTGTTGTTCATGTCTTGATTCTCTTGACAAAGTGTTTGTGGGCATGATGCATGCCCATGCTCTACGTTTACTTAATGCTTCATATTATTTTAAAGAGATCATCAAAAGGTACAACTCTCCACCACCAGCACCAGAGCAGCTGTCAGCTGGCAAGAGGTGAGGTTACACACACACACACACACACACACACACACACACACACACACACACTCATACTCACACTCACTCTGATTAGGATTGAGGAGTCAGCTCAGGAATCATATTCTCTCTCCAGTAAATAGACAGACAGAATTAACTGCACGCTGTAAAGCCCGGGCTAAAACAGACCGCCAGCAGACACTCACTGTGATGTTAGTTCTTGCATTAAGCACAGAATGACTGTATTTACACATAATAAACACAAATACAGATTATTCACTGCACTGTATTTTTAGTGTGATGTTGACACCTTGCTGGATGCATTTAGGAGACCAGAGGGGAAATTTAAGAAGAAGCAGACGCCTCGGGATGAAGCTTTGCAGATCCTCAAACCCCAGATGGACAACCCTCCTGCTCCACAGGTAAACACACACACACACACACACACACACACACACACACACACACACACACACACACACACACACACACACACACACACACACACACACACGACAAACCATAGAATACACAGCCACAGATTAATGTGAGCAGCCCATGCAGCGATTAGACATTGTAACAAATCATATAAGGAAATGGTTTTGTGTCCCTCCAGCCCAAACATTCTGTCGCCCCGTCACCGTCTGCTTCTGCAATGAAAGGAGCGGGGTTTAAACCCACCAAGAGCACAAAGACGAGGGCACCTGCTCGGCACCTCCCCATTCCTCCTCCAGGTACTCACATCCATACCCACAGTATATACTCTTCCACATACAGACGAGGCTGAATTACGTTACATTGTTACGTGAGTTTTCTGGTTTGTTTGGATCCACTGTTTCTCACTAGAACAGGTCATATGCACCACAATCCTAGCATTATGATAGATGCGTTTCCAATCTGACAAAAAGCCTGCAAATATTTTTTAATTTTTTTTATTTTCTTCATCATTTATTCTTTTTCTTTAAGCCCACTGCACCAAAAGTGTAAAAAACAATCCAGTGAAGAACCTGCAATGAACCAGCTAATGTTGATTTTAGGTGTTTATATATTCATTGATCCTCTAAGACAACTTGTTTAATTAATAGTCTTTAAAAAACAACAACAACAACAAAAATCCATTTAGTGCAGTTAAGGCCAAGCACCAACTGGAATACAGTATTCTAAATTCTTGTACCACTGCGAGGCTCCACCTGGTGGAATGAAGTAGCCCTGCTCAATCACACTACAACTGGCCCAAACATTTAGGTCTTTTAATTTAACTTTATTACAAACAACAGTTATTAAATATACACATCACACAACAATGATGTAAAAAATTAGGTGTTACTTATGAAGGTACTTTTGTGTCTTTATTTTACAAGCATAAAAACTGTTTTAGGAGCAAATCTCTGAGAACAAAATGATTTGGATTGTAAACAAACTCTCCTTTTGGTCACAGACTTTGCTTGTGTCACAAAAATTGTGGCTGCGAGAAAAACTTTTGTTTGTGAGTTGAGTCGGATGTAATGGGCGAGACCTTCACTCATGGAGGAGACATGAGTTTCTATCATACAGTCTGGTTTGTACTTGTGGGTTTGTACTTGGAGCCACAGCAGGGCTGTAGACACACACCTCGCTCCCCCCAGGGACAGGAGACGAGTGTGTGTTGAGCAACAAAGAGAGAAAGGAAATTTGCTCTCAAAACTGTTTTTTATGCTTGCGTAAAAAAAAGACACAAAAGTACATTTATATTCATCATTTAACTATTTTAAAGTATAATGTTACATTTTTGAGCATGTCAGCGAGCTGTGGACTTCTAGTCTTGTTTCAGAGTTTGACTGACGGTAACACAAAAATGAAATGTGACCCGTTCGATACAGTTTCCCGAGAGCTTCCAGTCGAGACAGAGACCATCCAGACGCAGCTTCATCAGCGCACCAATGAAGAGCACTACACCTACACCAACGTTCCCTGGAGGCTGTATCTCAGGAAGGAGGTGTGCACATACACAAACAAAACAAATCTCATGAGGTGCCCTGGTAGCCTAAGGGTTATTTACTGACCTGTATCTCTGCAATCACTATCAATTTAGTAGAAAAAAACATGAAAAAAGACCTAATGATCCACTGTCAAAATGTTTGGTTTCCACTGTATTGTTTTTCTTTTGCAGGTTTTCTATCCCAAAGACAGCTTCAACAATCCTCTGGTGCTGGATCTAATTTTCAAACAGGTAACTTTTCATTAATTTAGCTTTTTTTTTTTTTACATCCAATTTGTGTTTAGCTGATTACAGAAAAATTTTTAAAAAAAAGATCCAACTAAAGTATTTCTAACAATTTCTCCTCCTCCTCCCCTCCCCTCTCCTCTTCCTCGTCCTCATCCTCGTTTTCGTCCTCTTCCTCTTCCTCTCCTGCCATCCTCCAGATCATGAATGACACCCTGTCGGAGGCGTGTGTTCGCATCACCCGCGATGAAAGGCAGAAAATGAAAGCTCTTTTTGGTAGTCTGTCTGTTCTTCCTGGAGATATTTTTTTAAGATGGGATGCTCTCTAATCCAAACACATCTCTTTGACATTCACGAGTCTGTGTGTCTGTTTGTGTAAATTGCAGCTAAACACGGTGTTGAACAGAATATGGATCCAGTGGAAGAGCACGTGAAGAAAACAATAGTGACAGCAGCCAGGGAAACCTGGGAGATATACTTCTCCCGACTCTTCCCCGCCTCGGTGAGGGTGATGATGTGTCCTTTGAGGAAAATCCTCACTGAGTGTGTTATTGTCATTTTTATCAAACCTCTCGTTGGTTGTATGTGTTCCTGTGTGTGTGTGTGTGTGCAGGGTAGTGTAGGAACAGGTGTGCAGGTGCTGTCAGTGTCGCACAGTGGTATCAAATTGCTGAAGACAGTGAAGAGCAGCACTGCAGTTCCAGATTACTTCAGAGTCCTGCAACCTTACACGTATGTGATGTTTTTTTCTGTTTTTTTTGTTTGCAAATTCTTATCAGCATTTCTATTATCTATTTGATAAAGAATTAAAGAAAATTGTATTTTACAATTTAGAGCTGGTGTCAGGTGAGTTATCAGTCACAGACAAATACTTCAATTTATCTTGACTTTCTTTAAATCATTCAGATGAACATTGATTTATGAATATAGCCTCACTGTGTTTTTGAAAGTTCTACTAAAATAGTGGCTTTTGTATTTTGCAATATCTTGTTTTTTTATTGGGCGACATATCAACTAATACCAATATATTTGGTCAAGTTAATGGTCATTATGGTTGCTGCTTCATGTTTGCATAAGTAAGTGTATGTAACTTCTAAAGTGCTTTGTGTTTTCTCAGTTATGCAGACATCCTGTTTGTGACCATCCCATCAGACAACATGCTGGAGTTCAATCTGACCAATGAGAAGCTGATCCTGTTCTCAGCCAAGGCACCACAAGTCAAACATCTCATCGACAGCTTCATCAATGAGATCAAAAAGGCACAGTACACACACACACACACACACACACACACACACACACACACACACACACACACACACAAATGTGTATGTACAGCTATATTTGTGAGAAAATCCATTGACATGATGCAGAGCAGCCCAAATTCTTTCCTATAAAGGGACAAAAAGTGCATCTGAATGGAGGACCGCAGATCAAAAATGTATGTTTAGGTTATGTGAATTTACATTACATTAAAATGTTATATATCTTATTTAACATTAAATTGCAAATCAAAAATATCATTAAAATTCAAATAATACTCTTTTTTAGTCCTTTTTTTTCACATTTTCCCTCGTCACTCTCCCACTGCCTTGACCTCTCATCTTGACTGGCAGCTCAAAGTCAGCGATGAAGGACACACTAACAGCACCTGAGCATCAGCAGGAGAGAGACAACACCACAAATCTTTGTAGATAAGATGTAGGCCTATGCCAGTAATTAGGGAATCTTAAGAGCAGTACGCTTTACGTTGCTGTCATTTCATGTACTTTTTAGCTGCACAAAATATACAGTTTACAGTGACATAATGCATTCCCTAGACCCTTACTCAAACCTTAACACTCACAACAAATCATGAATCCCAACCCTAACCCTGACATGAACCGAATTTTAACCTTAACCCTCAAACCAAATCTTTACCCTCAAACTCAAACAGCCCTTTGAAGGTCCTCACTCCGATGATCTAAAAGGAAAACTGCTGCTCTCAAAGATTCACACACACACACACACACACACACACACACACACACACACACACACACACACACACACACACACACACACACACACACACACACACAATTCTTCAGATTTTTTTAAACCTTCTATTTTAAAAAAGAAAACATCATCAAACACACATATGAACTCTAATTTGTAATTTCTTTTAACTGGTACAGCGATAATTTAGTTTCTTCACGTGTATTATTCCTTTTTTTTTCTCTTAGGACTCAGACTACGTGATTGCAGAGCGCAACTTTGTGACAGACAATCGCTCGATGCTCAGTTTCCATAAAGGTGACATCATCAGGCTGCAGGTGATGGACGGGCTGGAGAAAGGTACGACGCTGATGTTACATTCGGGGTAAATCTGCGATGTGAACATTTTCATATACTGTATATTGCCCCTGTGTGTCTCCTCCAGGTTACAGCTATGGCTGCGTAGTGAGGAAGAAGGTGGTGTTCCTGGAGGAGCTGAAGAGAGACACTCAAGACTTCGGTGAGGATTCATCAAATCAGTCACATCAATAAACTTCATGTTTTTGCATGTGGTACCCAGATGTATGCATTGTGGCAGAAGCCCAAATATAAACAATGTGACAATTCAGACTGGTAGCTTTAAAAGATTCACGAACCTGGCCTGTGTACCCTGGAGACACGATGGTATTTATAGGCCATTTTTAAAGAAAAATTGCTGCAGTGATGTTGACAGTGCCAGCGGCATTCTTTAAATGCAATATTGTATCAGAAAATGATTTTCCCGATGGGAGATGGCAATGCAATTTGAAAAATATTGATTTATGTTGTTACTGGAGGACATAAAAGATGAAATAGGATCACAGATGTCACGTCCAACAGGTACTGGATCAGACTGACGGCAGCGAAAGTGCACCAGCACACATATTTGTAATTTATTGTGTTGTATTTGTTTTTCTTTGAATCCTGAAATCTGGACTTAAAAAAAGAAAACAGTCCATAAATGAACGACACAGAGCACTCCATGTTTTTTTATTTACATCCTGCACCATTCAAACCTCTGAGGTCTAGTACCCTCTTTGACTGGCAACATAAAAAGAAAACACTTCTTCATACATGAAACTTTAATGTGAGTAGAAGATATGAGCTGCCTGACACATTTTCTATCAACCATTCGGCATGAAACATAAACAGTTTTGCATGTAAATTGCATGTACGCGTGTGCTCCCCACAAATTAACAGCTTTAGGCTGTTTGGTTACAGCAGAATAAGCTATAAACACAAAACCAACATGTTATCACCTTATAAGTTTTAATTGTTTGAGTCAGTTATCTTTTAAATAAATTTGAAGTCTAAAAATAATTTGATTTAATATAGCTTGTAAGCAAACATTTGCCTCGTTGCACATCCAGAACCGTGGTTCTCTGTTTTATTTTTTATCAGCCTCCCAGGTAGCTATCCAGCTCTTTATGTTCTCTTCGGTGCTGGACAGGTGCTGCAGCAGAAAGAGCTGCATGCCGCTGCTTGAAATGAAGTCGATGAGAGCAGTGAGACTGAAACAAAACACTGAAGCACCGAGTTGTGAAACCAAAACAATGAGCTAAAAGATGCTAAAACACTCCATCGACGTACTGGGAACGGCAGAGTTGTAATTCTCTGTGGTTTCGTCAATACAAAGAATATCATCGTCACATCGTACAGTCATTTAATCCATTGTAAATACAAAAATATTGATTATAACAATGTTAATTTTATTGGTTTAAGACTTTGTAAGCTTTCACGATGGATGTTCCTTCATGTAAAGGTTGGGACAAAGGTTGAGTTTAGCATATAGTGACGATATTTGGGATAACCTCCAGCCAATTGATGTAAATCAGTACAATGTTGTCACAAGTGACAAACACCCCCTCGAGCGCAGTATCGACCACTGAAGGCTGCTTCATGTGGCAGGTTATCAGTGTAACAGTGGAGGAGAGTCAGGTCTCGTAAATGATCGAGAAAAGCCTGCAGATAAGGATCTGGCATGTTTAAATGAAAAGCTGACTGCTATTAGAGGAAAGGCAGATAGAGATCAGGACTTGCAGCAGAGGGATGGCTTGTTACGGGACACGGAGCAGGTGCGTGCCTTTTGTGCAGCTGCATTTCATAATCCCTCTGCTCTGTGTTTGTGCACCAGGCTGGAAGTTCGGCGCTGTGTTCGGCCGCTCCGCTTCGTTCCCCGCCGAGTGCGTCCATCCTGTTGCTCCTCCCGACTTCCTGTCACTGCCACTTGACCGCAAGGCCGAGCCTCGCGGTGGAGCGGGGCAGTTTGCAGTGTCATCAGCTGTTGCTGTTGCCGTGGCGTCCACCATGGCTGCGCATGAGATAGATCAAACGATTGAGGTTCACAGGCACAAACACACACACACATACAGATTGGTTTTTTTTTTCTGTCAAACTGAACTCAGATTGATTTTCACTGTCACTCTATGCCTTTCAGAAAGTTTCCCTTGATGGCTTTGATGGAGATCTGGATGAGAGAGCCCTGCAGGACAGTAAATATGACATGTTGGAGTTTGCCAAGAAGTACTTCAGACCAGTCCCCAGCAGGAAGGGGTGAGACCGAGACGCAAACACACAGGTGTTGAAATCCAAGGGTAGAAAGTGATAAAGTACACATGCACGAATTCTGTATTCAAGTACAGACTAAAGATACTGCTTTACTTATTTCCATTGTATCAGTCGTTACAATCATCCCTGCCAACACTCCACTCTCTCCTGCCTTTCTCCCTTAATTTAAGACCATCTCCGACACCCTCCTGTTTTGTGGTTTCTCCCAGTAAACTCCCGTAATTTGCTTGGCACTCAGACTTTCCTGGGAGATAATCATCAGACATGGATCCAAAAGTTTAACATGTTTGTCTGAGGTTACTCAAATTGACAGATGGACATTTTCACAGTATTTATACAGCACCTAGACCTGCTTTATTACCAAAAATTGAAATGTAAATGTGAATTTATACAATATGGGACATTTACAGTATTAACTCCATGTCAATGCATCAATAATAATGTTCAAATAATGTAATATGTAACACTGACAGGTGTCAATGCTCATAATCAGTGCATTAAAATACATTTTGTTTACAATACTTTTTTTCTTCTATTGAATTACATTTCAAATGCTTTTGCTTATAATTATATGGTTTTTTTTTCTACTCGAGTAAATGATCTGAATTTTTGTTTAAAGACAGCACATTGTGTCTTATTCTGTTCTCAGAGATTCCCTGAAGAGCAAAATCAAGAACAGAGACTCCAGGGAACCCACTGAAATGATCAAGTTTTCCAAGGTGCCTTCATCTTGCTCTCATCTTCCCTCCTAACGACTGTGGGTGTATCGTCTTGTTCATAGTACACCTTTTCTTATTTGATTTTTCTCCTATGCAGGCTCCCCTGACTGTGTCTCTGATAGAGTTCATGGACCCAGCCATGAACAGAGTAGCAGCCGATCTATTCCTGTGTAAGTTCTCACCTGCTCTCATCTCTCCTCTAATTACACCTGGGGTCCGATTCGTCCTCTGCTTAAATGAGACGGTCTTGTTTCTTGTGGCATCTGTTGCATGTCTGTCTGTCCTGGAAGAGGGATCCCTGCTCAGTTGCACTTTCTGAGGTTTCTTCCATGTTCTTTTCCTCTCAAATAAACAAATTATCCACATGAAGGGTCTAAGGGCTGAAGATATTGTTTACTGTACAGACTGTAAAACCCTTTAAGGCAAATCTGTGATTTGCGATATAAATAAAACTGACAAAGACTTAGCTTGTATCAGATTTTAAGTACTAAAGTGTTGGATTTCTCTGCAAAAACTGCTTTTCAAGACTTAAAAAGTTGTTGTCATGTGCATGTGTGGGTGCGTGTGTCCTGCTCTTGTTTTTTTGTGTAGCCATCATGCGTTTCATGGGTGACTCTGCGCCAAGGGGACTGACAGAACAGGAAGTGGTCAGCACTTTCCTCAAGGTAAGCATGCACGTGCAGTAATTATCTCCTGGTTACTATTTTCTCTGTGAAAATTTGCTGATCTATATACATATACATATACATGATACATATATGTGTGTCTGTGTGTGTGTGTCCTCTCCTCAGCTCATTGGAGAGTTCACCTTGATGAGAGATGAAGCTTACTGCCAGCTCCTCAAACAGCTTACCACTAACACCAGCTCCAAACCGTAAGTCTGCCTGCCGCACATCACCGCCGTGCAAACCACAAACTAAACACACTAAACTAAACACGTCACCGAGCCTGTGATCCCGAGCGTGTCTGTGCACCCCTGTGCTCTGCAGCGATAGTTGCCAACGAGGCTGGAGGCTGCTGTACATCCTGACTGCTTTCCACCGCTGCTCTGAAGTCCTGAAGCCCTTCCTGCTGAAATATCTGCAGCAGGCCTCTCGCAGCGCTGGGGCACAGTATCAGGGTGAAAACATACACAAACACACGCACCGACACCCAGTTTAAATCTGCTGTATACGTCACCAAAGCCACCAGCGTGTAATGTGTCCTTTAAATGTGTTAGGCATAGCGAAAGCATGCGAGCAGAATCTGAAGAAGACGTTCCAGTACGGCGGTCGGATTGTCCCACCCAACAGCATGGAGCTGAAGGCCATGATGGTCAGTGTCTACTTCTGTTTATCTGCAGTGGTGCAAGAAATATTTAAATCCTTTAAATAACACTATTAATACCCGCAGTGTGACGATACTCCATTACACATTAAAATGATAAAAAGTGAAAGTGTGAAATGCGATTAAAAAGTTCCCACTCTGTGCATGTAAAACCAAAAACAGAACCCAATCTAAATCTGGCCGCCGACTTCTTTAAAGTTGTCGACTTGTGCAGCGATACCCCTGCCACGCTCTGAACACTCCCTGGAATTCCCGTTCCATAAGCCTGTCAAGCACCATCTGAGATTCATGCTGGATCTCCTCCACAGGTTTAAAATTGCAACCCTGAAGTTTAGACTTCACTTTGGAAACAAAATGATGTGCAGAAAGCCAAATCCAGCGAGTAGGAGGAGTGTGGAGAAGTGATTGCGTTGTTGCGGGCAGAAAACAAGCAGGAGTGTTGTCATGTTGGAGAATCAAAGTGCCGTAGGCCCACAGTTCAGGTCATTTGCACTGAATCTTTTCCCTCAGAACGTCACAGCAGAACTAAGCGTGGGCAGTCTGAACCTGGGAGACGAATTCATGGTGCACAACCCCACGAATATCAAAGCAAACCCACCTGGTTGTACTTCTTCAGTCTGGGACAATGACGTTCTGCCCGTCTTGAAATGCCACTCAAAACACATCGCCCGGTTCATTGCTTCCCTGCCTCTCTGAAGCCAAAGGATGTCTGATGTCAAAGCTTTCTGTTGCTAATCCCCCGAGTTGGACACAAAACTTTAATGTTCCCTCTCTGCTCAAGTTTCAGGTCCATGCTGAAATTGTAAAGGCGCACGTACCAGTGGTCACAAAACCGTGTGTGCACATTTTATTCCTGTTACAGCAGTATTTGGCAGAAAGTCCAGTGTCCAGCTGTTTTAGACTCACAAGCCATTTTTAAAGATTTATTTAGGAACCAGTGGGCTTGGGGCTGTATGCCAGAGAAGAAGCAAATACATTGTTGATTTGAAGTCTTTTCATAGGATTTGTTAACAATAACAGCTATTGAATATCACCATTCTTTATGTATTTATACACGTGGTTTAATAATCATATTTGAATTGTAACGTAAAGGGCAAGTATCTCAAAGTTACACAGTACATATAAGCAGAGTTTTACCCCATTATGAGTGCAGGTTTAGGTGTGTTTAAAAGTCCTGAAAAACTCCGTTGCCATCTGTCATATCCAGTCTATGTTGTACACTAAGTACCATATGAGGGTGTGTTTGTGTTTCCACAGGCGGGACGAAGTTCAAAACGTCAGCTCTGCCTCTTTCCTGGAGGCATCGAACGTCACGTGAAAATCAAAACATGCTCTGTAAGTGTTCGGCCCGTCCTGCTGGTTCTTCAGCACCACTGGTGTGTGTGAGGATGAGGAGGATGAGATGCACTCATGTGTCTGTGTTGATACTGTTATGTTGTTCAGGTGGCCCTGGAGGTGATTGAGGAGCTCTGTTATGAGATGGGTTTACACAGACTGGAGGCCATGGAAGAGTACGCCGTGTTTCTGGTGACCAATAGAGGTGTGCTCAAAGAAGTCTTACTGTCTGTGTGACACACATACACACAGACACACACATCTAAACATTCAACTTTGGTGCACGAAGTCAGCCTCCTCGTCACCGGCAGTGAAGCAAATCCACTCACAGATCACATATCAGCCTGTTCTCTGGTTTCTAGCTGTCGGAGAAAGTCATTCATGTCATTCATGAGTCCTGATGAAGCTGTCATGGCAAAACAACAAGAGGTGGCTCGATGTCAACTTTTCATTTTCAATACATATACTCGAGCCTGACTGATCCTGTATTTTTAGGAAGCAAAAATTTGGGTCAAATTAGTCAAATACGTGGCCACCACCTCCCACTGCCACCACAGCACCTGAACCCTCCAGACACATGGGGAAAACCCTGATAAATGTGTGTGTATATATATATATATATATATATGCTGTAACCCTATATGTAATGAAGGTAGGAGTAGGACAGTTAAATGTCCACAGACATTGGTGCCCTGAAACAGTAACCTCAACTGGGAATTCAATAATTCTAAATAAGTAAATGAAAAAAAAAAAAAAAACTTAATTAACAATTTAATTTAATTGTACTAAAATAGTGTCAAATCACAACACAAGTTATTTCAGGGCACTTAACATTGCAAAGTCCTTATAACAGAATGCTCACAACATTATAGAGGGACCCAACAATTCAACAATTCCTACATGGGTGGGCAGGAAAACATCCCTTTAACAGGAAGAAAAACCAGCGACAGAACCAGGCTCTGACTCCACACTCAAGAGTCAAAGAATAACACAAGACACCTGCTGTGGTTGTCCAAAATTGCCTTAATATTCTCTTGATCAGCCTAATATAGGGAGGTTTTCCTTTTCAACATAATATGTAGGTTTCTACAAACTAACTCAAAGCTTTAAGCAGTAATAAAACACATTTTTATAGGGTTCAGTCACCAAAAACCTCTCAGTCCATTAATCCATTATACATACTTGCATGGGCTCATCATTTTCTCCTCACCATGTACATATAAGCAGAGATGAGCATTGTTTCAAATGTACGACCGGGGCTTCTGACCTTTGACCTCCTCATGTTACACACACAGACACATGCTGACTAGTCAGGACTGAATCACATCTTCATGGTTTTAAAAATACTCACTAACACAGACAGAAAGTCGCCTGAGTTCCTGAGAGAAAATGATCACTAACAGATAAATTACAGGAAATGATTATGAATAATGAAAAATAAAATATATATGAATAATGATAACATAAGCTTATTACTAAGTTTACTTTTACAAAACCAGAAATTAAACAATTTCTAATTTACCCCAAACATTTTCAGATTTCAGCATCTAAAGCTCCAACATTGATTTAGCCCCTTGAAGCACTCACCTGGCACATACAGTATATTTTGTACACTTTGCATCCTGTGATTTTTTTTTTTTTTTTTTTTTTTTTAACTCCTTTGGCATATACTTCAGTCAGCCACTGACTAGCCCTAATTCTACCTGAGAGAAAATTATGTTGCTGTATTTTCAAAGGCCCTGATAGTAAATCTTTTGACATCACAAAGCCTCATGATTCAAGAAGTGTAAACCGTTTAAAGTTACTAAAACTCCAGCAACTACCTTGTAATAACAGTGAGTTCACTACAAAATGGTTATTTCTGACCTTTTCTGTCATCCACAGGGGCACACACTTGTTGAATCACATATTTTCGCAGTGAGTCTCAACAAACTTCAAAGCTTTTAGTCTTTTTTAGCAAACCAAAAAAAAGGATGAACATCAAGGGGTTAAACATGATAACAGCTGGTCACACACTCAAGTGTTAACATGACATTTCAGATCATGTGTTCTGGTAGTTTTAACCCGTTTTCCTGTCTAAATGTGGTTCGGCTGCGTCCAGGTCAGAATGTGCGTCCTCTGAACAAACACGAGTACATCCTGGACGTGGCCACGGAGGCCGAGTTAGTCGACACCAACTACAGCTTCTGGTTCAGACGAGTCGTCTGGACGCAGCCGCTCAAGTTCGACAACGAGCTGTGTGTGGCCACGCACTACAACCAGGTACGTCAGGCGAAGCTTCACGTGCTGCTCATACAGTGGGATCTGTTGTTTACATGTGAGTGTAACTCTGTCTGTGTGAATATTTAGATCCTTCCGGACTACCGTAAAGGTCTGCTGAATGTTCTCCCGCACGGAAAAGTGAGCGATCAGCAGTTCCACCAGATCTCCAAACTGGCAGCGCTGCAGCACAGAGCCAAGGACATCATCTTCATCCCCAGCATGTGAGAAAACTGTGGCCATGAAGGTTTAGTTCTGATCAACCCCCTCCAGTCATCGCATATATGCCGTTATTAGGTTAAGCAAATACTAATTAAAGGCACGTTTATTGGTATACTGTAGTACATTTCAACCACAAGGAAACAAGTGCTTTAAATAAAACGTAAAAACCATAAAAGATAAAAGGCAAAAAACAATTTGGTTAGAAATAAAAAAAAGACTTGGATAATAAATACAATAACATTTTATAGAAATAATTATTACAAAATTAAACAATAATAGTTAAAAAAAAATAAACAACAGAGAGAAAACAGTTAAAAGAAGTGAGCATTTACATTGATGCATCAAAAACATATTTTCCTTTTGATACATGCTGTAATCTGTATAAAATAGAGAAACACATGGAAATCAGGCATATCAACCAAGTACACAAACATTGACCCACCATGTTTAACCGCTCCCTTGACAGTTTCAATGTACAGTAAGCAGCTCAGATGTTTAGTTAATCTTTTTTTTTTTACCAAGTAGAAACAACAACAATAAGTTTTTCACTGAGTGTGCAATATAAGACACATTTATCAAAGTACTTCCTCCCACTTACAGCAAAGTGTGAGAGTGTCTGTAACTTTAATGAGGATTTACCCTCCATCTGAGCTGTTGTTAATTCTTTGTTTTTTTAATCCTAATATTTGGTATGTTTGTCTGTATGTATCATTTCATTTCATTTGTTTAACTGTACATTTCCAGTGTCAATTCACATGTGAAATTAGCACCAGTTAAGTGTATTTATAATGTATAAATCTATAAATAAAAAAAAATTAAAAAAAGAGGGAGATGATTACAGGAAATTGGCTAAAATGGAGATTAAAAAAAACAACACAAACATTTTTGATGGAGCAAAATAGCAGAAATTCTGCTACAGGTAGATTACTAGGAGAATTTAGTGTCACATTAAAAGATAAAAAATAAAGATAAAATCAGTACCATCTTTAATTGTTTACATAATGTTAATGTAAACTTAGTTTGGAACCATGATAAATGCAAAAAATAAATTAAAAGTAGACAGTGATATAATGTATGTAATGTAATAAAGTAAATGAATGGGTCAAATAATCCATTTTATTTTTTGGTTTGTGAATAAAAGTACAGGATCTTATATTTGCAGCAGTTTGGTAAATCGAGGCCCAGACAGCAGGACAGTCACCAGTTGTTGTGTTTAAGGAGTGTGACTGTTTTTTTTTTTTCTTTGACAGCTATAAAAACTCTTTATATGATTCCACGCTCTTACTGCCGTTATCGCCGTGTCTTTCCTCCTCACACACGGAGCCAAAAGCCGAGCAGAACAGCTCACCGAGTTGTGTCAAATCATCCCGAGGAAATGCTGGAAATCAGCGAGCGAAGCAAACTCCTGTTTATCTGTGATTGTGTTTCTGTTCCTCTCTCCTCCAGACACGAATTATCCGAGTACATCGCCACGCCTCTCTTCAAAAAGCAGCCACCCCAGCAGTGGGTTGTCATGGTGACGCAGCACATGCAGCAAGTGCAGTCTTTGAACCCGCACCAGGCCAGAGCACAGTTTCTGGGTAAACTCACTGTTCACATTAATGGGAGGCAGCGCAGGTGGAAGATTTTAAGGTTTATATTTTAGGATATTATTAGATTTTCTGTACGTGTGTAATAACTATACGACATAATTTTGAGTTATGGTAAGTTTTCATAAAAGAAAAACTGCAAAATAATCAATTAAATGTTGATAAATGAACCTGACATTAAAAGTATAGTTTTGGCTTATCGAGCAAATAAACTGACAGATCAAGGCCCTTTAACACATTAATATGTGTAAAAATCCTGAGATACCAAAACATGACAACACCGCCACCATAAATTCTACTGTTATGAAGCTTTTACGTTTTCAGATTTTTGGTGATGGAATGACTTCATGTTTATTATTGAGATCATTGAACTGCATTAAATTGAAAAAGCATCCCCAGTATTTTGTCCACCCTGCACATGGGGAAAGGTTTTTTTTTTTTTTTTCAAAAGTAGAATTAATGGCGTAGCTGTTGTATCAGATAGTACTTGGTTGTTGCTAGTAAAGTATATTTTTAGTGTGACTATTAGTAGGACTCTCCATGACAAGTAAACTGAACTGTGTAAGAATACGAGGAGTATTTTATGTGTAGATATAATATAATAAAAAATGTGACAATCTGTGGTGTCTCTTGTTAATGTCTGTCTTTGTGCCTGCAGGGCTGGTGAGTGCGTTCCCCATGTTCGGATCCTCGTTCTTCTACGTCCACAGCAGCAGCTCCACCACCTTCTATGCCCCCTGCATTGTTGCTGTCAATCAACATGGTCTCCACTTCCTGCACAAAAATACGCACGTAAGGAACCACACACACACACACACACATGACTCAGCTCATCCTGACAGGAAGCCCGGTGGCTCTGTTGCCGTTGCAGTTGTGTGTTGTAATGTTTGGTCTCCGTGGTGCAGGAGCTGATGGTAGTGGTCCCCCTGGTGGAGGTGCAGTCCAGCCGCACCCAGAGGCCCACTGCTGGAACCAGTTACCCGTATGTAGACTTCACTTTGGGGGATGTGAACACACAGCGGGTCATTCAGCTGCAGCTGGAGCAGGTATAACGCAAACAACACTGAAACACAGACAAGGACAAGGACACCCCGCATGTGACCATCGTTTGGTGTGTTTCTGTCTCGGTGCTGACGCTGCCTTTCTCTGTCCACAGGGCCTGGAGCTGTGTCGAGTCATCGCCATGCAGGTGGAAAACATGATGTCTGTGCGGGATAAGAGGCTCACACTGCCACCCAGCGAAATCACCATGTTGTAGCACATGCTTAGCTGTACGCACAAACTGTTCTCTATGCTCACACATATGTAGAAGTAACCTTTATAAACCGCCTACCTCTTTTCCCTTTCAGTCGTTTGTTGCACACACACACACACACACACACACACACACACACACACACACACACACACACACACACACACACACACACACACACACACAAAAATGTAAAATAAGTGTACCCTGAGGTCAGCCTCACCTTTCATTGATTATTGTTCTGCAATAACTGACCAAACACTGACTGTCAATATTGGTTATTTTTTTCAGGGTGACACTTTGATAATTGCACTCACTGCTATACTTGTAATAGATTTCCAATTCAAAATGTTTTATGTGCACAGAAGCTGTAAATGAACATAGAGGAAGCTTCACAGGCCTGTGCCTTGTCATTACAATGTTTTATAACCATTTTGTATTTTGTTTTTTTATTACTGTGGTTGTATGTAAAATTTGAGTTATTGTATTCAAACCCATGTTAATGTATTTTTTTGTAAAGAATATTTTACCAAAATAAAATACCAGATTTTAAAGAGAATTATGAACTTCTGCACTAATTAAATAAAAAATATTAATGATACAATGAAGTATCTAATATTAAGAATTATAAAAATGAAATAGTGCAACTTTTTACTTGTCCATAAATTATTGAGTGGCTTTGTTTCAAAATATCTGATCTAACCAATCCAGTATGAATTTTGCAGACCGCCCAGGTTGGCTGGCTCGGGACTATTAGTTATTGCAGGAATAAATAAATAAATCTAAGCTGAGGATTTATGTCTTTACAGTTGCCATCAACTAATTCTCTCCAGCATTTTTCTGAGCCCTATTAAATCCAGAAGATTTGAAGGCTACAGTTGCTTTAAACTAATTGTGTTCATCATTTGCTGATCCTTCACAATTTTAAATGTTTTTATAGATTTCAATTGTTTTTTTGTAGACTTTGATCCTCCTATTGGTTTTCCGCTAGTTACTCCTTATGCTCTTACTTGTTTTGTATTTCTGTGGAGCACTTTGGGTTGCCTGATGCAGGAGAAGATGGTATGTAAAAACTTTTTTTTTTTATTAGTAAACTAATCTGTTAACCTATAAAGTGCCACAAAATAGCAATATAGTCAAATATAACCAGAACTTTCATATTTTAGTGGAGTCGCGAGTGGACGTGGCCAAATGGCTTGCTAGCGCCCCCTAAACTGATGCCCCGATGGCTACATTTACCTACATGCATATACCAAATTTATTGGACATGTGTATCACACCGAGATGTACAAAAAGGTCTCTTGGCATCATGACCTCAACTAAACAGGAAGTCTGCCATTTTAAATTTTGCCGCCATTTTTGGCTATTCGCACATGTTGTATTTTAATGAACTCCTCCTACAGATTTTGTCGGACCAACTTGCAATTTTGTCTGTTCTATCTTAACACATGGGAGATGAAAAGTTATCAAAAGAATTTGTTTTTGTCCATCGGTGTGCCCGTGACGTGGCCGCCATTTTGAGAGTCTTGCCATGAAATTACAAGTGACTGTAACTTTTATGTAAATATTCCGCTCTTCCTCAAACATTACATCTTTGATAACAGTCTGGCCTTGAAGACACCTGTATGGTAGTATTTGCTCATAGTCAGAGCGCCCCCTGCTGGCAACAAGAAACGAGGAAAAACTCATGAAAGCTGGTAAAAGTGTCTCTCCCAGCAAACAATTTCATATTTGTGTGGAGTCGTTTCGTACTTTGGACTATGGCATGTCATCCGAAATAGGAAAAAAAAAGTCATACTATGGCATGTCGTCAAAAATATAAAAAATAAAAGTCATACTATAGCATGTCCTCAAAAGGACAAAAGAAAGGTGCAGGGTTACTGGTGCAGTGGTTACTGTTGGTGCCTCTCAGTCAGAAGGTTGTTGGTTTGATTCCTGCTGGAGCCATGCATGTCAAGTCATGTTGTCTAAAGTACAACAAAGACTCATACAATTTTGGAAGTTCATGCTACTGTACGACTTTTTTTTTTATGTACCTTAGACAACATTACTTTTTTGGACTTGACACACATGGCTACAGGAGGTATTGAACCACTGACCTTCTGACTGAGAGGCACCACTGCACTACTGTGCCTGTGATGCTGTGACTTTATTTTGTCCTTTTGACGACATGCTATAATATGATTTTTATTTCATATTTTGGACGACAATGCAAAGTCATACATGTGGCATGTTGTCCGAAATATGAAAAAAAAAAAGTCATAAGGGTACCCTCTAAGCCAGGGAAAGCCACACGGGTTCGGATTTTGTAGATGCAGTCATACTAATACCAAACCAAAGGTCAACAACAATACAAAACTCAAACAAAAATAAAAATCAACAACTGAAAAATCCCCCAAAAGAGACTTTTTCTTTCATATTTCAGACATTCTGTGACATGTGTTTGACACAGTGGTACAGTGGTTAGAGCAGTTGCCTCACAGTGAGAAGTAACTTGATGCATGCCGAGTATGTCATCCAAAATAGTCAAGGGGAGTCATAGTCTTGTCTTTATTTTGGAAACGTTTTGTTTTAGGGTTGTTGTTTTTTTGTGTTGCAGTGGTTGAGGTACTTTTAGTTGCACCCACGCACGTATTGGTGTGTCCTACTTTGAGTGGGATTCGAACCTGCGACTTGTAGACGTCACTTCCGACTTCGACGCGGCGTATTTCCCCGCTGGACTACCTGCAGCGTTGAAGTCCATGTCGCAGCAGAGAGAGTGAAACAGGAAACAGAGTCCAGCCGTCCAGAGGAGGTGGACGCGGACGAGGAGGACTCGCTGCATTACAGTTACAGGTGGAAATAATCAAGCAGGCTGTTTTCTGCTGGAACCTGACTAGATGCAGCGTGAGTTAGCGCAACCCTTTATGTTGATGAACGCAATTTTTTTATTTTATTTGTATTTTTTGTGGAGAGCAGGAGCCTACATTTTGCAGATAAAACTTGCAGAGCATACTTTTACTCACCTGTGGTTTTGATTACAGGACTGTAGAGTATCTACATACTTTTAATTAAGTAAAGGAACTGAATACTTGCTACTTTTTTTTTTTTTACTTTCCATGACTGGCTGTGCAAAATGTCTCAATATGTTGTTTTTTTTATCACTTAGTACAAACAGATAAACATATACACAAACAATAAAACTTGAATAAAGACCAACAGAGTGAACTTCGCGGAGGTAAATAAAGGGTTAGTGGGACCAAATTAGCAGCAGCGGACTGAAATACGGTCTCTCCCCGAACTGACAGAAAACACCACTGCGCATGTGCACAACCCAGGCAGGTTACACGAGTTTATTTTCGTCGGTTTTCGTGGACACGGTGGGAACAACGGGCGAGACTGTTTGACAACGTAACGCGTGTTTTCCCTGGACGTTTGGATCTAAAACAAAAAAACCAGCGTGGAAAAAAACACAACCCCGTCTCCCGCAGCGCGGAAGGTTTGGTGACGTGTGAAATGTGGCTGCGCGGTTTTTCGGTATTTCCAGGCGGCGACGGACCGACCAAGCCAGGCTAATAGAGCTAACTGGCTAGCGAGCAGCTAGCTGGTAGCCAAGCAACCAACCCCCCCCCCCCCCCCCCCCCCCCCCCCCACCCCACCCCGTCGTCCTCTCCGCCGACGCGGCGCGTGTTGCTGCTCTGTCCCGGGAAGTGTTTGTGATATTATCCGGAGGGTTGCCAAGTTGTCACGCCGGGCTGCCGCTGCCGCGTCGATGCGGGGACGGGGCGGCGGAGCAACCTAGCTAAAGTTAGCTCGAGTGCGCCTGAGAGATCCAGCGGTTCCCCCGAACCAAAAAAAAAAAAGTGACATCCGTCCGTCCCGTCGGACGTCCGGTCCGGTCACATTCACCAGAGCTCGGTCGGTGCTGGAGATGCGGCGCTGATCCGCGCTACCTGTCAGCTTAGGGAGGGAGCCCACGCCGCAGCGCGCCCCGTCGTATTGTTTTGTCTTGACATGGCAGCCGGCGGGTACTCCGACCTGAGGGAGAAGCTGAAGTCCATGACTCCGCACAGGGACGACCACAAAACCGCGTTCGTGGACGGGACGAGCAACGGCAGCGGGAAAGGCCGAAAGCGAAAGTACCGGGAGTCCGACGAGGACGACTACGAGCACAGCGACGACAACGCGGAGCTCCGGGAGCAGGAGGCCCGCCGGGTGAGTAGCAGCATCCTGCAGAAGAACATCTTCACGCCGGAGGAGTGCGTCCTCATCGAGGAGAAGATCGACGACGTGGTGGCCAAAGGAGAGGCAGGACTTTACCGTGAGCACACCGTGGACAGGGCGCCCCTCCGCAACAAGTACTTCTTCGGGGAGGGCTACACGTACGGAGCCCAGTTGGAGAAGCGTGGGCCGGGTCAGGAGCGGCTGTACCCCAAAGGAGAGGTGGATGAGATCCCGAGCTGGGTGGACGAGCTGGTGATCAAGCGGCTGGTGTCCAACGGCGTGATCCCGGAGGGGTTTGTCAACAGTGCAGTCATCAATGATTATCAGCCAGGTGGCTGCATCGTGTCCCACGTGGACCCTCTGCACATCTTCGCCCGGCCCATCGTTTCAGTGTCCTTCTTCAGTGACAGCGCGCTCTGTTTCGGCTGCCGCTTCCAGTTCAAACCGATCCGGGTGTCGGAGCCGGTGTTTGTCTTGCCTGTGAGGAGAGGGAGTGTCACGGTGCTCAGGTGACTATAGCCGCGTGTGCTGCCGTGCTTTTCCTCACCTTGGAGGAGCTGCTCAGGCCAGAAGTTTGCTGTCTCTAAAAGCTTTCTTTCTTCCTCAGTGGCTATGCAGCTGATGACATTACCCATTGCATCCGGCCCCAAGATATCAAGGAGCGACGCGCAGTGATCATACTCAGAAAGTGAGTCGGTCGCTTCAATTTGAAAAAGGTCTATCTAATGTGAACGCTCCCTCTGATCCCAGTGTTTCAACTTCCTCTTCTTTGCCAGGACCAGACCTGACGCTCCTCGACTGGACTCCGACAGCCCTCTAAACTCCTCTCCTGCAGAGAAACCTGCTCCTCTGAAATCCAAACGCTCTTATCGCAAAGCAGAGCCCGATGCGGCGCACAGGTATACATCCACACATCACGCACTCTGGAGGTTATCATGGGTCCAAACTAACAGGGCGGTCACGATATTTAAACCCGATCCAAAATGTGTTGAACAGGAACCGGCGGAAATAGAATAGAAATAGGACACGGGCTGTAACACACTGTTCATCATAAATGATTACGAGACATCACGTGTTCAGAGAGAAGTCTACTTGGATCGACTCTTGGGTTACTGTCACATTGACACAGTGAAACCTGCAGTAACACAGTGGGAATGCGACCTGAATCTGACTGGAGTCGGTTCCATGTAGACCCAACACTTTGTGTCTCGGTTACCAGTTGCATACGCTAAAGATCACAGTCCAGCATGGCCGACCGCTGTACTCTCACTCACTATTTTGAGCACATATTGTGTGTTCACACTGTCAAGTACAGAAACATGCAGTGAACTACAAGTAACGGGACGAGGCACTCAAAATGGTTCAAAAAAATAAGCGTGAACCGCTGGACACTTTTCACCCTGAACCGTCGCCATCTTGGCTCTGTGGAGTAAATGAAGGAACCGCCGACGTTTTCAAATGAAAGTGTCTGAGGAAGCTGTTGCAGAACACCACACTAAAGTGTTTATTTTTTTACTAAGTCGGAAATAAGACATCAGTGTGTCTATTGAGTGTGTTAAACAGAAGATAAGAAAACACTTTAATTTCTGTGTGAAATAATTAAAGCTGCAGATATGTTGGTGACACATTCACATGCTCCGGTTATTTCCTGTCAGTCGAGGACAGCAGTGTGTGATCTGAGACAACACGACTGTCAAAATTCAAGTAGTAGACGTGTAAGAGTCCGAACATGCAAGAATACTATTTGTTTGTGGACTAAGAGAAGTACGCCATTTGGAAAACAACAATACAGTTCAGTCACAGATCTGCTCAGAAAATGAAGCGCCATTAAAAAAAAAAAAAAAAATCTTTGCACTATTTTGCTTTTTCTGTCTTACAATGCTGTCTGGTGTAGTAAAGTTTCTGTAAACCGAGTAAAGGTGACGTGAAAGACAATTTCTCAGGGCTGAAACTCTGTCAGACTTTTCCTGTGAAAAATTGAGAAATTACAAGTTAGTTACGTCCACGCTTGTTTCAACTCTACTCGTCAAAAGCTGTGTTGCTCTCCAGACTGAGAGTGAGTGGTGATGTTGTCATCCACAGGAGACTAAACCATTTTATTTGCTGTAAAATTTATATGATTTTAAGTTGTCTTATAAACAGTATATAACCCACCTTCATATTTCTGTTCTTTTCATGGCTCGGGAAACTTGATGTATTCTAGCGGAGAAAGGTATTTTCTATTGAAGTCAATAAGCCACGGCAAAGATGACACAGGACTGCTCTCTTGCTGTCGGGCTGCAATACTGCTCCACCTTTTGATTTAACATGTTTGTAATGTGTAATATTTGGTCACGGTTCAGGGCTGAGGATCTGAGAAGATGCCTGAAGAACTGTACGACACATTAGTACAAAGGAAATAGCTGAGAACCAATGAAGTGATGTGCAGTCGATCGTCTCGTGACTAATGGCTGAAATGTGACTCTTCCAGGCCGAGGGTTCTGGAGATGGATAAAGAGGAGAACAGACATCCTTCCCTGTCCCGCCAACGTCGTCACAGCGTCGGCTCCGAGAACTGGAGGCGGGGCCAAGACTACGACAAACACCGGGAGAGTTCAGGGCGCAAAGTCAAGATGAGACGCCACTGAGGAGAGCACGACCTTCACACACACGTACACACATACACACCTGTTCTTTTCTATATTGTAACATTGTTTGGTCAGTCCTTGTTTCTCGTGGTCCAGTTTGAGTCTGGTCCAGGAAGCACAGTCATCATCTCGTCTGCGTTTTGATTCGAGTCTGGATCAGTTTGAGTGTATATTTGTTAATGGCGGATCAAGCTGGCGTCTCTGCTACACATTACACAACCTCGACTTGCATACTACAGTCAAGTTCTGTTTTTTAAACTGTTCAGTTACCTTAAATTAAACTTTACTTTGTTCCTGTGATCATAGATACTTATAAATGGCATGTATTTTTTGTAACCAAGATGTACAGACCTTAGGAGCTGAGAGGAAGATGTACGTATGGACTTGTACAAAAGAAAACCTGAGCTGTAATCTAATTTGTTATAATGTACAATACGTTTGTATAGTCTATGATTGGGGGACTTTTATGGAGAATGAACCGTTTTGTTTTTTTCGCACCGACATCTCTGATCCATACCTTTACTGTACCATGTCACACCTTCAGTCTTTGTTCTCTTCGGCCTCCACATCGCAGTTTAAGTTGCACCGACTGATCCGACTCAGTTGTTTGGCTTAAGTTGTTGGAGATCACTAATATTGACTAAACTGATGCTTTATGGAGTGATGAAAAACTCAGGTCCTGTTTTACACTCCTGTTTGCTTTACCTTGTACAGTGACAAAGGCCAAGTTACTGCTGTTATCCGTTAAATCTAATTTTTCCTCATTTAAATTGGGTGGAGTTTGGGTCAGTCAGATCTTAATTTGAGCAAAACCACCTCCGTCATGTCCTGCTTTTCTTGAGTCTGAACATTCAGCTGAGAAGAAAATAAATTTCCAGACGTCCACGTCTTCGCGGTTTGCTGTGTAAACATAAATTAGCTGCTTGCTTCCAGTCAGCCGTATTTGGCAGAGGTTCTTATTAGCTGACTGCTAGGTTAGTCTGAAGTTACACATGAACAAAAATAACCTCAGTTCAGAGGAGGAATTGCTTTCTAAAAACAGGACGAGTTGTGTTCGTGGCGCTCTGAAGCGCTCCGCTACACTCGAGAACTTGAGCATGTTCGCAGAAGTTAAACATCGACAACACTAGGTAAATACTGGACAGTGAATGGGACACGTAAAGGTGGTTTCATGGTTTGTTTTCATTTTCACATTTGTTTTGGTTGAAAAGGTGCTGACTGAACGAAATAAAGCAGAAATTGTCTCTACACGGTTCATTTATTAAAGCCAGCTCTGATACAAAAGTGTGTCTGACAGCGAGGAACATGGATACCGTCACATAAATTAGGAAGTCAGTCAGATATGTATTTACAGTAAGTCCAACCAACCTAAAGTTGCAGTTGCTCTATCTCCAGTGATTTATGACGTGTTTCTTGCTTGGACCCATTTAAAGGGATTCAGTAAACAATACTATCATAACTGACCTTATTTAAATCTACAAAGTTCATCTTTTTTTGTGTGTGAGTGTGTCAAGATGGTTAAACTGAGCAGCAGACGAGTTAGGAACGTGGAGTATGTCCAACTAATTCTGCTGTATACGCTTTACATAATTCCACATCTGTTCCAGGTTTTCTGTCCACGTTTGGCTCCCTGACCCCATTCCCTCAATGAAAAAAGCTTCGGTTTCATGTATTTGCAAAGAGTTGAACTTTAACTTCTGTTGGCGCTCACTGAGTAAAGTCTAAAGGTTTTGTCCTCCTTGTGTACCACTTATAGCAGGAATGTAATACTGGCAAACGTTTAGTAGAGCAGCCGGGCTTCCATCCTCAGAGAGGTCGAAATAGTTAATAGATTTGATTTGGAATATTTAATTACTTTCTCAGATCATAAGACTTAAGTGATCAATTTCACTTAAGCGGAGAAGGGAAAATATATTGGCCATCAAAATTATTTTTGACTTATTCCTCAAATATTTCCCTAACTGTTTTATTTGGTTTCTATATTATACATCCTGCCTCTGGAAAGTTATTTAAAATTTAATAAATACAAAAATAAAATGAATTTATTCACTCTTAATTGTTTTTGGTTATACAGTAAATGGCAACAAGGACTCTAAATTAGACCATTAAAAAAAAAAAAAAAAAAAAATTAAATACAAGGAGAAAGGTGTGTGCTAATTTACTTCTCCTTTTAAAGACCATGTTTTGATAAGAAATACATAAACAGATTTATCTTCAGCAATAGGATTATCATTATAACTGAGTTATGTCCTGGCAACGCAGGAAGAGACCTGACAGGTGATGGGATTCTCCTGGACAGCTGTTAAGTCGACCTGAGGTACTTATTATTATTATTATTGTTGTTGTTGTAGTTCCGGACGTTCGCCAGGGGGGCGCTGCAGCACTTTGACGATGAGCACCAACGGAAATTTAAAAACAAGAAGAAGAAGATGCCAGCAGCTGTCAGCTCGCTGGTTGAACTACATTCATGGCAATGAACGACAGCGTTGTTGTTGAAAAAGCACGCAAAGACGTATTTTAATAAACGCTCATGGTTTGGGGATAGACTGTCACACTTCCTCTCCGCACTGAGGGGTAAGTATGTTGAACAGGACGGTGACGGGATAGCTTAGCTCATGGAGCAAGCTAACCAGCTGGTTAGCTTCCCAAACTGAATTTAGCTGCGAGCAAGAGTCGTCGTTGTCCTTGTTGGTTTGTCGCGCTACTGTATAATATATAATATATAATATATATATATTCATAGACTGTCAACAGGTCTTTGATCCACTGGAGAGGAGGTGGTGAAGGTCAATGATAAGTTGTTGTCACAACGTGTAATAATCAGCGGAGATTTAAAGTCACGTCCAAAAGTTCTCCGAAGTATTTGTTTTTAAATCACATCACGTGTTCAAATAGTTCAACACACCAGCGGGATATTTGCGTGCTGACAAAGCAGCTGCCGGCCAAGTGCGCGATTACGTTGTAACAACAGCATCATATACAGGTCAAAGATCAAAGAGTGAATCAGACCCAGTTGTGTGGGGGATCAAACTTTGGTTGACCACGAAGGTGATGAGGAAGAGTGAGGCGGGTGTTTCCAGATGGGCTGTCCGAGCAGAAGCACAAAGAAACAGGAGGTTGAGGAAACTGAGCGGATGATATTCAGATATTCAGCAGCACCTTCATCTTAAAATGGGCAGAAAGCAGCGGGACCCTGGTTCACCAACCTCTGAGAAGAAGTGGAAGACGAACAGCCGAGAGACTCATCTGGGTGTGAAAACACAAGAATTTGGCTGCAAAACAAAAGACAGCGGGCGCTCTGTACGGACGAGTCAACATTTAACACGTTTGGCTTCAACAGACGACGGTTCGATCACCAAAGATCAAAAGTGAACTGTAGTGAAGGTTCCTCGCAGGTTCAGGGCTGCGTATCCGCACTGGACGTAAACAAAGTCCAGGCAGATACACAACCTTCACTCAGCACCGAGAGAGGCGTCAGATCACTTCCAGCTTCATCCTGCACTACGACATTGAGCCTAAACAGCCGAAGTCTTAAAAACTCTCTTTAGTGATCAAAAGAACAAGGGGCCATGCAAGAGGTTGTAAAGCCTTCTGTGATTATATTGCAAATCTACTTGGAAAAAAAAAAAATCCTTCGAGGGCTCCTGTGGGATCATTCAAAGCTGCAGCGTTCTTGTGCAACAACTCGCCAGTTTGGTCTTTTGTCAGCAAAATATCACACAAACACAAAGGAACACGGTACAAACAAAGCATTTTTATTTGTGTGATTCATTGTTCTCTTTAGAGGCGGTCTGTCCTCTCACTTACGGTCTCTACCGAGCAAGATTATGCTGCTGATGGTGTTCTAAATGTGTCACTGCTTTACTAAAATATTTGGTGTATTTTCAGGTAAAAAATTTGCACAGTAAGCTGCGTTTTAAAAGGAACTGGAAACAACGGCCAGCCTAATGGCCCGTTGCTCGACTGACGGCCAGATCGGCCTGTTTATCAGCTGATCCAGACTCAGTTTGTTTGCAGCTCAACCAGTGGTGGAGTAACATCTGTCCAAACCAGGCGTCCTTCACTGGTACTTGTCAAACAGAAAGGTGAACTCTCCTCTGACGTTTAACCCGTCGCCTTTAATAATGTGCGTGCTGCAACTTGACGAGGAAGGTTGTGACAAATGTGACCCGGCTCGTGTGACTCGGCCATGCACTGGATCTATAAATAGAGCTTGTACCTCTGACGGGGGGGGACAGGGCGGTCTGTTGAAATGGTTTAGACGGAGTAATGTCTTGTGGGTATTTGTGGATGTCATGGGCTTGGAGATAAATATGATAAGCACAGAACGCGTGTTCAGTTTTGTGGCCGAAGTGCATTTATAGTAGGGTCATATATGCGTCCGCTCCCAGAAGCTTAAAGGATGTTTTCACAGTTTTTCAACTTGGACCAAATTAAGATGTTCTTTTCCATCATCGATAATTGCTTTCGTTTTGAGAAACCTACTCGTCTTCTGCAGCTTCGTACTGTTCGTATCGACAGAGCTGATGCCAGCAGGCTTTTTTGACAAGTCACGGCAGAAAGGCCGAAGGTGTCACTATCAACCCTAACAATGGCTGAATCCTGGCTGGCTCACTGGAACTGTTTGATGGGAAACTACTATGGAACAAAAGCATCGTTATTGTTATTAATTACAGCTGACAGCTAGTCTGCTGTGTAAAACATTCTTTTAATTTAGTTGAATTTATGTGGAACAACTTCCTGCGTCTGACAGCCAAGAAGACGACATATTATCCACCTTTCTAAGTCTGATTGTGAACCTGTCACCTTCATGTTTTTTAAAAAAAAACCATCATGGTTGTTAGGGGGTGTTAAAGGCAGCGAGAGACTGCAGCAGAAATATTTGTTTTCCAAAACTAAAGCTGTCAACATGGAAAGAATGTACTCATGAATGAGCTTTGGGCTGCACAATCTGTACAGTTTAAAAGCCAGTATTTAATTCATGGAAATGTATTAAAAGGAAACTGTTCTTCATGCAAACTACATGAATTAATCGAGCAGGGGCTGATACAAAACTACACTTCAAAGCATCCTTGATGGGTGTGATGTTCCCTCAGCAAAAACAACGTTTTCTAGATTTTCTAAATTTCATTAACGTTAATTATGACCATGCTTTTTAAGTACCACTATTTTACATCCCAATACTTTCTGACACATCCAGCAGTTCTTAAACAAAAAGGGATGGTTTTTTTTTGTTTTAGTTTTTTTTTAATTTTTTTTAAGGAAGATTAAAACATCGTCTGACACCAGGTTTGCTTTATTTTGCCCCAGCAGGGAGCTTTGTGGTCTCCAGAGCAGCCTCAGTGCTGCTTGAGCTGTCTTGGCACACTGGTCCGAACGTATGATGTGTTCAGGCAGCTTGTTGTGAACGCTCACAAACCAGTTATATGGCAGCACCCAGAAATTGTGCTATATTTCGCTTCTCGGAATACAGAAAAGTGACAAACAACCTCGTCATCACACGTTTAAACAAACGCAGAGATGAAACGATGGTCAGTATTATTTGTGCTCTACGTTTCTACACGTTTTGATGTACTCCTGTGTTGTTGTTTTTTTACATTTGACAAAACTAGTAAACTACGTAAGGTGAAGCTAACC
Organism: Brachyistius frenatus; assembly: GCF_029030835.1. NCBI lineage: Eukaryota > Metazoa > Chordata > Actinopteri > Embiotocidae > Brachyistius > Brachyistius frenatus. The sequence goes on along the minus strand of NW_027210606.1, from coordinate 4,178,864 downwards.
ACGTCTGACTATTTAAATGCTGCCCTGTCCGGTGACGTCTCAGACGTCTCTCAAACCTCCAACTTTCCTACTTGGATAAAACCAGTTCGGCAGGTGTTCAGGTGTATTTTTCTCCTTGGAGGTCGGAGCTTTCCCACTTCGCAGTTGCTCGTGAATGTACCAATAGATGTTCACTTGGGTTGCAATCTGATGTCTCTGAAGGCTATGATTAACAGTGTTGCCATAGTGACCAAACCACTCATACCAGGTAGAAAGGCATTTGTATTCCTCCAGGTTTTTCCCTATAATTTGTCACTTGTCTCCACATTTCTGAAAATTGCTCTTTTCCATGTACAGTATTGGTTGGTTTTAATTGGAATCCATATGCCGCAATACATCCCATGTCTATTTGTCTCGTGCGTTATTCTGACTTTGTGTCAGAGTCCAGTTGCACAACATCATTTCCAGCGAGAGAGAAGGCTGCAGATGTCAGAGCAGCCGACAGTCATATCTTGTGTTACTTTCTGACTGACTTCTCCATTCTCCGAAGGCTTACCACTGAAGAGGAAGCGATGAACTTCCAGAGCAGTCGGAGGCGAGGAGAGGATGGCGTCGCCATGGTGATTGACTTCCTGCTGTCTAATGCCCGGCTGGTTCTGGGAGTTGGAGGAGCTGCTCTGCTGGGCATTGCCACATTGGCAGTGAAACGAGTGAGTGTTTTTGAGTTAGTTGGTACCACATCAGTACGTCTCGGTATTCTCTTGTGAATATGGAAATGTGTCTTTCTCCGCGGGCATAAAATACTGCCAAAATCCTGACTTGTAGAAAAGAGTTCTTCATCATTTATATGCACTTAAAATCTTCATGTGCTTATTGTTCCGGCATCTTCTCAACTATATACAGTATGTTTTTGTTCAAGTTAAGAAAACATCCTTTCTAATAGCAGCCAGCAGGTCAAGTCTTGTTGCAGTAGATGAGGCAGTGCCAACATCTGGTAAAAAAAAAAAGTAGTAATAGTGACTTCAAAATTTAAAAAAAAAATCTGCTATATTTATCTATGAATTTCACTGTTGTGCCTCAGAGTTCTTTTTTTTTAATCTAACAATGATGTGACATAAAAGCAAAATGCTCATGATAATAAAGAACCTGGAGTGTCTTCTACATATATGGAAATAGGAAAATAAATTTGCTGGACTAAAATATGCAAAAACTCCTGAGGATGGCTCCGCGCTAAATTAGTTTGCCTGCGGCTGATGACGGCGTTCACGCTGTACGTGTATTTCTGACGACGGGTTCTTCTGTTTAGCTGATCGAGCGCGCGGGCCGCGCTGCAGACGATGAAAAGGTGGAGCAGAAGATGGCCGAGAGCTGGGAGGAGCTGAGTTTGGTCTCCGCCTCCCCAACGCTGATCAGGAAGGGCATCGAGGGCGTGGTGATGAAGCATGTTGCCAAGGCAACCAGACAGCAGAAAGGTATTGACGCCATTCGAGCGACTGTCAAACCAAAGGACAGACACAGAGTTTATGCTGTGCTAATTATCATTCTCTAATCATTATTCTAATCGGCCTGCTGATGTTAAATGACTGCTGTTCTTTCTCAATCAGCTGATCTCTGCAGGCAACCTCAGACGTCCTCCCTGGAGGTGCAGTCTAAACCTGAGTCGAAGTCCAAGAGGCTCCAGCTGTGCGTCCTCAGCTTACAGGTAACCCTGTGACACTTCACCTCTGAGCTCCTGAAGAGACAGATCGTGCAGCTGCTCAGGAAGACCTCTGCTCCAACGTTCATTCACGTATGCCTGTGTAACGCGTTTTGTCACGCGCAGTGCTTTGGCTCTAAACCTCAGGGGACAGGCATTATTATGCACTGGTAGGCCGCACACAGCCCCAAGAGCCCTGCATCATCAAAATACAGTGCGTGACTCAGCTTTGAGTTTGTGTACAGAGCATCCACATGAGCAGAAAGGTTGAGGATTGTTCTGTGCTCACGGCAAGAAACCGTTTGTCCAGGAAACGTTTGAGAGCGTATGAGCACTGGGATTTAAACCCCAAGTTGAACCTGATGGCAGGGGAGTATCTTGCACGGCAGCTCTGTCACAATTGGTGTGTGAATGCGTGCGTGAATGCGATGCAAAATTGAAAGCGCTTTGAGACTGCGAAGGTGAAAAGGTGCTTTATAGGTACATAGTGCTTATCATTGCAAGAAAGCTGAAGCAGACTGAATCTTTTATGATTAGCTGCAAATCATCCATTTTTGATTTTGGATCTCTGAATAGCAGCTTTTTCAGTTAACACTGGGTAATGTAGCTGCAGAAAAGAAGATTCTTCCCCAAATGTTGCAGTGTAAATGATGTTTTTGTTTCTCTCCAACAGCCACAATAGAATAAACAGCATTTTTCCAGGCAGGAGCGCGTTGTTTCGGATGCTTCGTTAGGCCCAGTCCTGTTTTTTTTTTTTTTAAATTACTTTATAAAACTGTTTCTACAGTGATTTTTGTGTCAGTAGTGGAAGTTTGATAGTTTTAACTTCCTCAGGTCATGTAAAAACAACCCATCCCCTGTCAAACACCGACACAGTACAACCACACTTGTTACGTGATTGTTTGTTCACCTTTATAAATGTTTGTCTAACAGCAGGAAGAAAATAGACTCCCTGCTCCTAACTAGACCTCCTCCTGACAGCAAGTTAACAGCAAAACATCTTCCTGTCACTGCTCTCAAGTCTGCCTCAAGGCACAAAGAGACTTTATCCCTCCAGGGAGATGTGTATTCCCGGCAGAAGTGTGACAACTCCATGCTTGGAGTTGATCTCTTAGCAACACACATTTTGCATCTCTCTGAATGATGCACATCATGGACATAGTACCACACCTGTCTACCTGAGCAATGACCGATTTCCTCTGCCAGGACTTTCCATTCTCTTCATGCTTTGCATCATCTTAAAAAAAAAGGGCGTTCGAAAGAGTGGTAAAAACAGCCTGGTTTTAAACTGCATAAACTGTTTAGGAGCGTCTGCAGCAGTACTACCACACGAGGGCGGCACTCGCTCCACGTGAGGTCCTCAGGGCTCAGTCTCTGGCTCTGGACATCTGCACGGAGATCCAGGGCTTTCTGCACAGCCGGCACCCAGACATGCCGCTGGGAGAGATGAACCTCGGAGGCTCTCTGCTGGACGACCTGCAGGTACACACACACACACACACACACACACAAAAAATTACATTTCTTACTTTATGACTACCATAACTCACACCTCCTGTTCAATAGAAAAGTTTTCCACATTGTTTCTCTCTCGCTCTCTCTCTGTGTGTGTGTGTGTGTGTGTGTGTGTGTGTGTGTGTGTGTGTGTGTGTGTGTGTGTGTGTGTGTGTGTGTGTGTGTGTGTGTGTGTGTGTAGGTGGTCAGTGCGGACCATGCGTGTCTGCTGGTGCCTGTGCAGCTGGAAGCCTCTCTGTGGCGTCTCATCCCGGGAGAGGAGACGCTGCTCACACACCCTCTGCACTGGATGGTCCGACGGGTCAATCTGGAATATTTTCCCAGAGGACGCAGCTACTGGGACAGGTGATCACACACAGATTAAACAGTTTGTCGGGAAACATTACAGCCCTTACTTTATGCATCAACACTGTCTCAAATTGATATGTTTAATGTATGAAACCACAGAGACCGACTTCATCGACCGTAGACTATCTGAGGTGTTATTTAGCCTCTTATTAGCTCACCCAGAAAAACCTTTCCGATGAACGCATAGCACATTATAATGGAGCAACGTGAAATGATTTTGTCTTTTGAAGTGAGCTAAAGATAAGAAACAGAAGCCGGTCTCTCCTTGTGTCCTGCAGGTACTTGGTGGGCGGGTATCTGTCTGCAGAAGCCCTTGTGAGCATGTTCAGTAAGGCTGTCATGGAAACCATTAACTGGCCGTCAATCAGCAGCACTTTGGACTGTCTTGTCAGACCTGTCCTGGGAGGGCCCGACCTGAGACTGGAGATCCGGTGTGTGTCAGTGCCTCACTGTTGCTTTGTTGTTTTCAGTGTTTTTTTTTCATTTCTTCAACTAGTTTTCATCGTTAAATGTTATATTTTAGCATACGCTGTTTACATAAGTAATGACTGTAAGACTATTTTGTGTGAAGTGTTGACATGACTGCATTGCATAATGTGCAAATGCTGTCAGTCTGGGAAGTTCTCAGTAATAGTACAATTATAAAAGAAGTATTTTTCTACTACTGATGTGTCACTTGTGTACAAATTCACATACAAATGTTCAGTTTATTTAATGGTGGTATGTAAACATCAGAAAAAGCTCCTTGTATGTGTAAACAGTAACCTTATTTTATATTTTATTTCAAATAAAAACATGTCATTGATTCAACTGAAGGTTGATACATGATTAAAGTGTTGCCCAGCCTTGCTTATAAAAGACTTGTTCTGTTTTAATGCTTTAGGCCTGGAAATGAAAACGAAGGAACCGAGAGCAGTGATCAGGCCATCTTCATCTCCATGCTGCCTCTGCTCAGGGAGGGTGACGTGGTCCTGACGGCTCAGCCTGAGCTCACCTCTCCCTGGGTGAACGCCTGGCACCTCTGCCTCTACCCGTGGGAGACTCAGCGTCTGGCTCAGCTCGACACGGCGGACGACGGCTGCCGCAGACGCACCCTTAAACTCCTCAAGGCGGTGTGCAGACTGAACCCGGCCCTGCGACCGCTCAAAGCCGCCCCGCTGGCCAACCTCATCCTGCACCTTAGTGACAGTGAGGGAAACTGGTCCCAGAGCAGCCTGGATGTCAGATTCCAGCATTGTATCACCGAGCTGATCGGCTACCTCGAGCAAGGGGCATTACACAGTTACTTCAAACCAGCTGTCAATCTGCTGAGCGGCCTGTCGGAGGACCAGGTGGATCAGATGGGCTTCATGCTCTACTGCGCTGTGTCAGAGCCTGAAATACTGCTCATTTAACTCTCCGCACACACCACTTCATACACGTCAAAGGAATAATCTCATCATCCATAATGTTTGGTGTTAGGATCTCTGTTTAGCTCCTGTCCTACTCTGATACAAAGAAATAGGGGAAAATGGCAGGCGCCATGGATGAAAGTCTACGCGGGAGGAGGAGAAGCTACAGGGAGGCTGAACATGGGCGAGTGTTCAATCAAGCTAAACAAGTCACTCAGGAAAGGAGCTGAGGAAATGTTTGGGAGGACGTTTGAAACAATGCTTCAGGATGTGCCTGTGCTGCCAAGTCTGCATCTGAATTTGGGTGATTATTTTTCAGAGCTAATCAGTGATGGTCAACACGACCACGTACAGTTTAGCATATATATTAACAGAAGAAGAGGAGCAGAGTTTATGGCTTAACAGTCTCCTTATCATCTAACTGGTGTGTGCCGTGAATCATCTTCCTAAATCTCTTTCAAATATTCAAACTATGCAGAACGATAATAATAACCTGCTTTTGTTGCACTTGTTAAACTCTTCAGTCACTCTGACTTGGAGTTATTTAACTCAACATGTATATTTTATTTTACTGGACGGTAAAGTGTTAAACATTTTTGCTGGTCTTGTTGTGTGTCCAGTCTGTTGCCAATCTTATTTGGGTGAATTAACCTTCTATATTATGCTTAAATTTCCTAATAATTTAATGCAGTTGCTTTTAAGATGGTATGAATGTTGTGGGCACATTTCAGTTGTCTTGATGGGTGAAAGAGAAATGGATTTTTCTGTGATTCAACAGTGAAACTGCAAATAAAAATGAAAGATTTTCTCTAGATTCTCTCTCGGATGCAACTTTACTCCAGGTGGTGTTTTAAGTTGCTGCAGTTTTTAGGGTAAGGTGGAGTTATATGGTAATATCATGTGACTTTCAGCTGAAGCCATTAGTCTAAGCAACCGAAAAGGGGGTTACACAAAGACATTTAGACTTCTCACACTAATTAGACATGCCACAATATCACGAGTTATTGGTCACTTTTATATATATATATACGTGAATCCCACTGACATGATAGGGCACAAAATCTACTGCATTTTAGGATAGACTGGAGAAATGTGAACCTGTGTTCATGTCTGATAATATTCCCTTACTTTTAGCGTCCATTATCTTTTTTTATTTATCTATTTGTCAAACATTTTTGGGGTTATTTGGCAGTAGTTGTGATGTTGCCTGTGTTTATTATTTCTTATACCGCCGAGGTTAACAGAGGTTATGGTTTGAGACTTTACAAATCCACATTCTTCACCGGGTCTCTTCTGTCGGCTGGTATTTGATCAGTCAGCCGTTCTCTGGCAAGTTGTCTCTGTAGGAGGACGTTTTTACCCCCACCCCCTCCCCCACCCCCACCACACACACAAAATTCTAATGAAAAGTAAAAAAAAAAAATATGAATAATGAAGAAGTATATATTTTTTATGATTAAATATTGTTATGAAATAATATAAATGAGAAAATATAAAAATGTAAAAGATCACAGCAGTAGCCAACCTTTAGGAGAGATGTATTATAAGGCAAGATTTATGGTAGAACTGCTGCATTTGTCTGCAGTGAGGCTGTTGTTTAAGGGTGGATTGTTTTGAAGTTATTTTGGTTTGGAAGTGTTGTTAATCAAAGTGACTCCAGACCTCCAGCCTGCTTTCGCATCAAACGCCGCTTTCCCAGCTCCAGTGAGCGGCGGCGGCGGCTCCCCGGCCCGGGCAACCGTCTGTCACATGCCTATATGTGTGCGTCAACGCCTTTAACCTGTAATATTATATTTATTTATCTATTTGTTCGTGCTTTATTCGGTTATCTAGCTGTGTCTGTTTTAAATAGCCAGCCATATTGCTTAGAACGTTGCTATGGAAACACCGGTCCGTCATCGCTGCTTCTGTGACATCATTTGTTTTTGAGTTACATAATGCCGTGAGGGGAATCCAGAGTATAAATAGAGGCTCTTTACATTCATTAGTACAAACCAGCACACCTCCCCGGGTCTCTTGTGCCAGCTGGCGTTTGCCAGGCGGTGCCGTTGAGATAGGAAGGCTGTGTCCCAACCCAAGGGCACCCTGGGTCCTTCAGGACCTCCGAAGGACGCGGCCCCTGACTTGAGACATAGCTTGTATCTCAGGGCATGGTGCTGCAGTCAGCCGTCCTCCGGCAGAGACCTAGGGTCTTGAGGAGTGCAGGTTTGGTTCTTTTTCTTTTCAGGTAAATTGTTTAGAAATAAACATAGACAATAAAATTTAATTTAAAAAATAATAATAATATTGAAATAATAATAATAATACCAAAAAAATATATATATGTGGTAAAAATAAATAAATAATATCAAAATGAAATGAAAATAAAATATAATTCTAATAAAAAGTGAAATAATAAAAATTATTTAAAAATAAAATATAATAATAAAGATAAATCATTACAAAAATAATATAGTAGCCGACCCTTCAGAGCAGCGCATTTCCAGTCTCTGCTGGTCTATAATTCTACTTCACTACGATTTAGTCCATTGTTGCCTGTCGTTTAGGATATTTTAGCATACTAGGACCTGTTGCAAATTCAAATCAATGATACACAATATAGTCAAACTAATCATTACCATTAACAAACATGTGAAGTTTATATCACATGCAACCTTTGATTTCAGGAGGGAACTTCTCTAGCTACACAGTGATTAAACCTGATTAAAATTAGCACCAATGTCTTTGGCTCCAACGATAAAGTGATTTATTTACACATCAATAACGAGGCTACACTCTTATCATATAACACTCTGAAATGGGCCTTTCTGCAGAAGGAATACCCCTCGGACTTTAAGTGTATTTCCATTTCTTTGTGACGTATAAACGTGACGTTAAACCATATCTTTACCTTGTGAGTATTTCTACACTTTGAGCTACTTTTTTGAGTAATAGATGATTATTTAATTTGCTTTAAAAATATATAAAGCTAGATCAAAAATAATGCAAACTCAAATCAAGAGTTTTTTGCAATATATGCTCTACCTTAAGGTTAATGTTCAGATTCAAATGTATGTTGTGTACAGGAAGTAGTTTGTAGGCTGTGAATGAATTGCAGCCTGTTGCATTATAGAGAGAGTTGTGTGTCATTTCGCCAAACTTCAATGATATAATGGACAAAATCATAAAAACACCTGTTAGTATAACACCAAAGTAAACATTTGAACCTTTATAAGGCAGGATTTATGGTAGGACTGCTGTATTTTCGTGCAGTGAGTCTTTTGTTTTGAAATTATTTTGCTGTGAAAGTGTTGACCGGAAGTGTTCACACGTGTCTGACTTGACTCCAGACCTCCAGCCTGCTTTCGCATCAAACGCCGCTTTCCCAGCTCCAGTGAGCGGCGGCGGCGGCTCCCCGGCCCGGGCAACCGTCTGTCACATGCCTATATGTGTGCGTCAACGCCTTTAACCTGTAATATTATATTTATTTATCTATTTGTTCGTGCTTTATTCGGTTATCTAGCTGTGTCTGTTTCAAATAGCCAGCCTTAATTGCTTAGAACGTTGCTATGGAAACACCGGTCCGTCATCGCTGCTTCTGTGACGTCATTTGTTTTTGAGTTACATAATGCCGTGAGGGGAATCCAGAGTATAAATAGAGGCTCTTTACATTCATCAGTACAAACCAGCACACCTCCCCGGGTCTCTTGTGCCAGCTGGCGTTTGCCAGGCGGTGCCGTTGAGATAGGAAGGCTGTGTCCCAACCCAAGGGCACCCTGGGTCCTTCAGGACCTCCGAAGGACGCGGCCCCTGACTTGAGACATAGCTTGTATCTCAGGGCATGGTGCTGCAGTCAGCCGTCCTCCGGCAGAGAGACCTAGGGTCTTGAGGAGTGCAGGTTTGGTTCTTTTTCTTTTCAGGTAAATTGTTTAGAAATAAACATAAACAATAAAATTTAATTTAAAAAAAATAACAAAATAAAAAAATATATATATATGGTTAAAAAATTAATTAAATTAAATTAAATAAATAAATAATATCAAAATGAAATGAAAATAAAATAAAATATAATTCTAATAAAAAGTGAAATAATAAAAATTATTTAAAAATAAAATATAATAATAAAGATAAATCATTACAAAAATAATATAACAGCCGACCCTTCAGAGCAGCGCATTTCCAGTCTCTGTTGTAAACATTTGAACCTTTATAAGGCAGGATTTATGGTAGGACTGCTGTATTTTCGTGCAGAGAGTCTTTTGTTTTGAAGTTATTTTGCTGTGAAAGTGTTGACCGGAAGTGTTCACACGGTGTCTGACTTGACTCCAGACCTCCAGCCTGCTTTCGCATCAAACGCCGCTTTCCCAGCTCCAGTGAGCGGCGGCGGCGGCGGCGGCTCCCCGGCCCGGGCAACCGTCTGTCACATGCTTCCATATGGGCGTGGACGCTTTAATTCGCCGGGAAAGTACGTGACATTGAGGTGAAAGGTTTTTTTTTTTTTTTTTAGCTTAATATTCGGTGACTAATAGCGAAAAAGAGGAAACTAAATCCCGGGACCGTGTGACTGCAGCCCGCAGGAAACTTTCGTTTCTTCGTTAAGTTTTCTCGTAGTTTGTTTAAGCCTCTGCTCGTGAAAAAAAAAAAAAAAAAAAAAAAGGTAGGCTCCTCCATGAAGTTTCTGTTTGGTGAACCTTACATTTCTATTTAGTTTTATGACAGCAGACAACTGCGCAACAACTTTTTAAACTCTGCGGTTGTTGTTGTTGTTGTTGTTGTAGGGTCCTGTGTGAACAGCTGACTCACCGCCGGGTCCGGGTGCAAGGGGGGGGGGCATGGCGGTGTGTGACCCCGGAGCCCAGTCCACCTCCACCGCAGAGTAGATTAGAGTGCCTTGGTCGATCCTCCATGGGCTGACCTCCACCAGGCGAAAATGATCGCGTCACCGGACCTGCTGGCCTTCACTGGCACGGAGGGGTTCGGGGGAGGAGAGGATGACCAGCAGGAGGCTCAGGGCATACCTGAGGAGTTTTCGGTGCCTCTTCTCCCATCTTGTCACCCCTGGACCACATCGGCCCAGTTTCACAGAGACTTCATACTGGTGGCTGAATTCTCAGAGCAGGTGAGTGCTTTCAATGCAAATTAAACTGCTTTACTTTCTCTGATACTTACAGAATACAAATTGGGTACAGTGCTGCAAGTAACGATCGTTGAAATGATCGATTAATCTGTCCATTGTTTTTACTCTATTAATCGATTAACTGTTGCCCAAAATGTCTTCTTTTTTTTTGTCCTGAACAACAGTCCACAACCAAAAGATGTTCAGTCTGTTACCTTTAAAAACTGAAGGAACCAGCAAATATTTATATTTAAGTAGCTGAAATCAGAGAATTAGAGCATTTTTTTTCTATTTAAAAAAAGACCCAAAAGGTTACATCGGTTTTCAAAATAGTTGGCAATTAATTTTCTCTTGATCAACTAGTTGATTAATTGACTAATGTTGCACTTTTAGAGGAGGGCAAAAACTATAAATCTATAATGGAAAATCTAGAAGCACGATACACACCTGAAAAAAAAAAGCCCAATAATAATGTTAATGTTTTATGATTAACTCATTTCATTTGAACAATTCTCCCTCAAAATATGTAATCCTTTATTAATATTTGATTTACTTTTGTTGAAAAGATATGCTCATCTGCTGTTGTGTTGCTAAACATTTTTCACAAACTTCAAGTTGCAGGTTCGTTTTATGTTTTGGTTTTTTTAACTGTCAGCTGATCATGTGTTGAACTTAATTTATTCAGGAAGTCTCTGTTTACAGAACCTGCTGCTGAGCAAATTACAGATAGCACACTTCCGTCACACAGAGGAACCATCTCACACACACACACACACACACACACACACACACACACACACACACACACACACACACACACACACACACACACACACACACACACACACACACACGCACACACCAACCAGGCACTATAATGAAAATGATCACAAATGTAGTTAATGATTAGGGAGTCTTTATGAAGATGTTTCCACCATCTATAACCTTGTTGTAACAAACAAAAAAATTGTCAAATCAAGTGTTTATGAATTAAAACACGTATTTTCACATCTGTAAGCTTTTAGTCAGTGTTGCAGAGATGATAATGGATGATTAGAACATTAATCAAACACAAAAATGTAAATTTAAAAACAAAATTATAACACGAATAGCACAAAAAAGTAACTAGAAAGGGAATTAAAACTAAAAACAAAAAACACGCTGTCACTCTAAAAATATAAAGCAAATGTGAAAGGTATTATTCTGATGAAACATGTGATTGTCATTTGTGGTTAATAAATGAATTAATCACTTAGCAAAATGGTTCTTTATTAAAAAAAAACAAAAAAAACTCACTCTTAATCAGCTTTGTTAGAGACACATTTACATACAGCATTAATTCAGTTCTGCATCCTCCACAGCTGCACCCAATACAACTGCCCGGCTGTCAAATCTACTTCTATGATGCCAATAATAGAGAGTAACGATACTGGATGTTTGGGGCCAATACTGATATTAGAAAGCAAATCATTTCTGATATCAATATTACGACCAAAATGTGGTCATCAAACACTTGTTACAAAGACAAGAGATGGAGGCAGGATATTTTACAGAAGAATATCGGTGCATTGAAACAAAGAACTTCACTGGGAATGTAATAATCACAAATAATAATGAGTTTAAAAAAACAACAGATGAGTTTCTAGTTGACCCCCGGGCATCTCTTGTCTGTGTTATGTTCCTTAAAAAAGTTTGAATAGGACAACATGTATGTTGATTCTAATGTATCTGTGATAGGCCAATATCAGCCAATCAAATTGGCCGACCGTTAAATTGGTCTGACTTCAGCTGATAATGTTCAGCTTGTTGTTGACACTGTTATTTACGGGGCTGTAGAGAGGATGTTGTTTGCTGTAGTTTATAAAGGACCCTGAGGCGTATTAATTGGACTGCATCTCTTCGCTCCTCTTCTGTGTCTCCAGGTGGGCCCCAAGCCTGTGCTGACGATACCGGACGACGGCAGAGTCATCGGCTCGTTTGACCTCAACCACTTCTCTGTGCGCATCATGTCTGTGGACTACCAGGCGTCCGGCCCCGGCCCCACCCATTCCCTCTCCCCGGGGCCCCGGCTCAACTTCAGCGAGGACTCCAAAGTGATCCTGGGAGACTCGGCGGAGGACAGCTTTGCGTACGTCCACCACATGACCCTGTATGACCTGGAGGCCCGGGGCATGGTGCGTCCCTTCTGCATGGCCTACGTGTGTTCGGACCAGGCAAAGCTGATGGAGAACTTTGCAGAGCTGTCGACGTGCTTCTCTCAGGCCTCTGACAGCCTCAAGACGGGAAACAGACAAGCGTTTTCCATGGAGCTGCAGAGGAAATTGCAACAGCTCGAGTAAGATCCGATTTTTTTTTTTTTTATGTTTTAAAAGCTTGACAGGGTCTTTCCGTCAGCCTCCGCTTCGATGCATTCGGTTTGATATCAAATGATAAATACCACATTAAAATACGAGGTCTTAAGCTTTGATTTGAATTAGTTCACTTCAATATGGAACAAACTGCAGAGGAAATATCACCCTTTTAAACACAAAATCACCAAATTTAAAGGAGTCAAAAGTGATTGGACACCTGGCAGCTGGGTTTAATTTCATTGGCGGTTCATTCACGTCGTAGCTCGCATGCGGCTCAGAGCTGATTTATAGTCGAGAGTTTCCTGTTAGACTGAGGAAGAGGTGTCACACCTGTCACACAAAACCTTGTAGCTGCAGAGATGTGGAAAGTATAATCTGTCTTTTACTCCAACCCGCCAGTGAGGAGCATGCAGTTTACTGTTTAGGTCCGCAACCAATTTTAATTTAGTTATTGTTTACTTGTAAATACATTTTTAGATTAATGGATTATTCGGGGGAATAAAATGTCACACAATGTCGAAATGCAGTTTCTTAGAGCCTGAAGACGTTTTAAAAAAATTAGTATTTTATTCAAGCCAGTCTAAAACTCAAAGATAGTTAATATACAGTGTTTATAAAACAGACAATATTTATATTTGCGAAGCTTAAACTGCAGTTTTACTTCATAAATAACTTCATGAATAACATTGAACAGGTATTTTAAGAATTGTTTTTCATTCCGCTAATTGATTTATCTTTTCAGTGCTGATCTCGTTTAACAAAGTTTGTGATATTCTCCAGATCAGATGCACATGTGTGAACGTCTGTGTCAACCCCCCCCCCCCCCCCACACACACACACACCTATTGTCGAATTTGGACAGATGACCAAATCTAAGTTGGACGTACACGTGTCCTCTAGGACCCTGTGACATCACTGTTGGGTCTTTAGGGCTGCTGACTGAATGTGACTCCCTGTGCCTGTTTCAGGTACAGACAGTTGACGCTGCGACAGGAGATAAAACTTCAGAGGACGGAGGACGAGTTGACAGAAGTTGAAGAGCTTGAAGCTGTCGAGCGTTCAATTACCAGTCACAGAGAGCTCCTCCGCCAGGTCACGTCTTACCCAAACAGGAAGCTCAAGCAGCCTGACTTCCTGCCCTACGACCCAGCCGACTCCCTCACTGATCCAACTCTGTCGCTGCCTCCTGAGCCCTGCTTCTTCCCCTCCACCTCCAAATCCTCCAAGTCAGAGCACCACCTGAAGCCGCTGCAGGAGCTCTGCAACGACTACTTCCTTTCCCTGATGAAGGAGCAGCTGGCAGACGCGGAGCGCCGTCTCCGTGGCGACAGGAGCGTCCTGCGAACGATGCGCGTTGCACACTCGCTGTCCAGGAGGCTGACGCTCACCAACTTCCTGTTTGAGCTGTGGAGCCCCGGGGACGCTGAGGAGGAGGAGGAGGAGGAGCAAGAGAGTGCTGAGGTGGAGCTGCCGCGGGCCGCGGGGAGACAGATGGGTGTCGAGGTGCTGCGGTCGCACCCGCCGAGCCTGGAGTCCTTCTTCTCCTGCGTGGAGGAGATCCCAATCAAGCTGGAGGCAGAAGAAGCCGCCGGTGCCGCGACCCCTGACCCCGGTGCTGCCGCAGAGATGACGGGCAGCGTGAGCAGCGGCGACAGCATCGAAGTGCTCGGGACGGAGAAGTCTTATCGGACCCAGCATTTCGTTACTGGATCCGACTGCAGAGGTACGTCCCACTGACCTAAAGAGCTGCTTCTTTTTTTTTTTTTTTTTTCCTATTTTCTATCATTTTTTAAATCAATTCAATTTGAAGATCGACAAAACGTTGTGTGTTCTTTGCAATTATCTTGCATTTTACAGAATAAACAGTGATTCATTGAAAAAATATCGCACGTATGAAATAATAATAATAATAATAATAATAATACGAGCACCATCTTCTGTGACATGGAGGAACAGCTGATCCAGCACATGAGCCCAGACAGTGTTTTGTAATTTGTACACTTCTGATTTTGTACAGAATAACACGATTATGTTCATGGTAATTAATGCTCGTTGGCATTAATGTTTCTGACCTTCGGACAGAGCCAGACGACCTGTCTCTCGCTGTTTCTGGTCTTCACGCTAAGATATGCTGACCAGCTGTAGTTTCATAATTAAGGACTAATATGAGAGCATCAATCTACTCATCAAAAATTGGCTGAAACGTAAAAAGCATATTTCAGAATTTTTTTTTTTTTTTTTTTTTCCCTTTAAGTGTTCAAGCCCGTCAGCGTTGTTTCAAAACACATTGTCAGTTAATTGATTGCTACGAAAGCATTAACCTCAGTCTTGATAATCAAGAAAATCGTTTTTAAGCAAACATGCCAAACACTCACTGGCTCCAGCTTCTTAAATGTGACACTTTGTTGACTTAAATAAAGCTTTTTCTTTATAAAATTGTAAATCACTTTTGAGCTGTTGACCAAAGAAATTGTATTTGGAGTTTTTCTCTCTTTTGACACGTTGTACGTGAAATGATTAAACTTATCAAAGCAACAACCTCCCGACATCGCTGTCCCGTCTCGTCCACAGAGACGCCGGTTGGGACGACGGACGCTTGCAGCAGACGTGCGGCAGGAGACGCCAGCACGAGGCGCGTGCGAGTGTACGCCAAACGTGCCAACAGCGAGGACAGCATCGAAGTCCTCAGCACCACCGAGTCCATCTTTGCCGACGACCTCAGCGCCATCACGGAGGAGGAAGCGGAGCAGCAGTCTCAAAGGAACGGCTTTGAGAACGAGGACGAGCCGCAGACCGAGCGGCGGTCCGACGACGTCGTCGAAGAGGAGGAGACGCTGGATGCCGCCGCTTCAGTCGAGGAGGAGGACAATGGAGGGGACGCTTTTGCTGAAGAGTCTTTAAAGGTTGGTGTTGGTGTTGCGCTGAAAGAGGAGACCGACAGTACGAAGAGGAACGAAGTCCACGAAGACGAAACTCCGGAGACGTCCAAAGTGCGTCACGGTAAGACATCTGCTGCAATATTCACCTCTGAAGGGCGCAGTTTAAAACAATGCAGACGTCTCTGAAAACCACGTTTTCACTTTGTCATTATGGATTCATAAATGTAGATCGATGGGGGAAAATGCCAATGTTATCCATTTAAAATGAAGCTGCAACCCAATGAAGTGCTAAACTTGAAGGTGTCTGAATACTTTCTGAAGCCACTTTACATCCACACTTGAAATGTTCAAAAATATGCCTCTTTATGGAGCCAGGTAGTGCCCCTTATTACAGGTTCTGCATGCTGGAGAGACATGACATGAGCAACGTTTACGTCTCCAATATTAGATTTTTACCGTCGCGTCATATTGTACAGCAGAAATGTGTTTTTTTTTCCTTCTTTATCGTCTTGTCAATCATCTTTCAACCTCTCAGATTTATCTCTCAATCAACAAATAAAGTTATTCATGACTGAGTAAAAGTTGCTCTTTTCACTGTGGCGTTAATAACCTGTAACAACACTGTTATTCCTCCACCGATGAAGAAGAGGTGGAGTCGACGCCACAGAGGCCCGGAGTCCACCGGCCGGTGCGGTCGGCGCCCGACCTCCACGTCAACTTTGCGCCTCCCGCTGCGCCGGCGGAGGTGGAGCTCTGGTCTCCTCCGCCCCGCGCTCCTCAGCGGCTGCTGAGCGTCGACGAGGCGTCCGACTGCAACAGCTTCACCGGCTCCTCGGACCCGCCCGCCCCGAATATCCTCAGCAACGGCCGCTGGGATAAGAAGAGGCGGAGGAAGGCCGGACTCCGAGCCCTCAGGTTCATCAAGCAGAACTCGTTCTCCCAGCACGCCGTGTTCTGTCTGCTGAGCGGCCGGCCGCTGGTCGTCATCGGTGGGGAGGAGAGTTTGGTCAGGAAGCTGGTGGACGCGCTGAGCCTCTTCCTGCCTGCTCCCGGTCCCGATGGAAGTGCGGTGATGCCGTGTTTGACCACGCCCCTCCAGCTGACCGACCTGCTCACCTGGAGGCTCATAGGGATACACAGGTGAGGGTCACCTGCCCGTCTGCCAGCCGTTCCCGTTTCCTTCTGTCTGGTCTGGAGAGCCCTTTTGTTAAGATGTCCTCGGACGTGGGCGGGGTAACGGAAACACCTCACAACACATCAGCCAGGCACTAAACAATAGCCGGATGACGCTGATAGCGTTCGGCAGCATTTTTGAACCTGCCTTTATAATTGAGATTTAATTAGTTGCTGCCTGAAATTTGGTCAAGCAGACAGATATTAAAAACAACAGAGTTTAATCTGCGGAGCCCCGAAGTGGCCGTCGAGAGAAAGAAAAAAAAAAAGATGATATCGTGGCCACCAGATAGTAATTCGTGCGCACGTTTTAATGAAGATAAGTTTATATAGAGAGAGACGGCACAGCAGGCTTTCTCTTCTTTGACCATCTAGAAAGGATTAATGTTCGGAAAAGGCAACAACGATGATTTTGAGACCTTGTGGATTATATCGTCGGCAATATGCTAACTTTGAGGATGCTGTCGACTTTATAGTTGGTCAACTGACACTTGAAGCAGGCGCAGTGACCTTCATGCTGAGAGGAGGAAGCCCGTCGTGCCGTGCCGTCTCTCTTTAGAAATTGGATCTCACGATTTGTGCGCACGAATTCATTAAAACGTGTGAACAAAATGCTGTTTCGTGATTTAGTGTTTTGTGCGCACGATTTAAATTGTGGTTGTTGTTTTTTTTTCCCCTCTACGGCCGCCGCGGGGCTCCGTACGAATCACCGCCTCAGCGGTTGTAGTTGAAAAAGAAACATGCAATTAGCTGCGGAGCTATAAACTGTTACCCCGTCCAAATTAAAGCTGCACTAAGCTGCGACGTTGTGTAACGTCAAGTTACGAAAACACAGACTCAGTTTTGCTGAGTATTTTAGCCTGTTCTAGTTTTTCTTTTTAGCCAACCAATTCCTCTCTAATTAAAAAGCTTGAACAGACAGCAGATTATTGGTTTCTTTAACAGGGAGATATGTATATATGTATGTATATAGATAGATAGATAGTTAGATAGATAGATAGATAGATAGATAGATAGATAGATAGATAGATAGATAGATAGATAGATAGATAGATAGATAGATAGATAGATAGATAGATAGATAGATAGATAGATAGATAGATAGATAGATAGATAGATAGATAGATAGATAGATAGATAGATAGATAGATAGTTACTTTATTGATCCCCAAGGGGACATTTTTTTTAAACATTTTTATATACAATATGTAACTTTTACACACAAAACTGCAGGGGGCTATCTAACTACATTTATCACATGCACCATTATCACTAAAGGAGACAGAGGAATGACTACATTTAAGACCGGAGCAGGAGAGGGAGAGAGAAGCCATAGCCAACTGCTCTGCGCAATGGCGGCTGCTTGCTTAGTCACCCTTTCATCCTCCTTCCTCACCAGATCACCCTCCACGTCTTCGTCCACCATTCTTCACTCTTTGACTCGCTACAGTCGTTATTTGTCTCTGCTGGACTTGGACCAGAGGACGCTGAAGTGTCCGCCGTACTCCGGCTCGCTCCTCGGCAGGCTGGCCGACCCTCACATGGGAATCAGCCGGGGCATCACCTACCTGCTGCACCTGGAGAGCTGCCTGACCGCGCTGGCCAACCAGGCGCTGCTGCACACGTTTAAACCGGCTCCGGAGCGTCCACGCGCCGAAGAGGTGAGCGACAGCACAGAAGAAGGGGAAGTTCTGTGCTCGCGTGAACTCTGCAGCAGCAAAAGTGACTTCAGAGCGATGCACTTCCTGTCTGACCTCATCAAACAGCGCCACGCAGGACGTGGACCCCCAGTTTTAAGATTCTCCTACAGCTCAGTGCGGCTTTACAGAAACACGTTTGCTCCATAAGAGGACGCCGGATGAAGAAAAGAGTTATTCTCTAATAGTCAGGTTTGATCGCCTGCCGCTGTGAACGTGTCAGTACAAAAGAATCACGTTTATTTTTTTGTCTGCAGTGTTACACGTTGATGATCAGGGTGTATGTTTCTGATCACTGGACATTAGTGCACTAGTGCCTCATTGGCGCCAAAGATGTTTACCAGCTGGAAGCCTTTTACAGCTTTATCATTAGGTTTTAAAATGTTGGTTTTAACCACACATGAACATCGTGCAATTGAAGCGATCAAAGAACCTCTATAAATCCGAGAGTACTGTTTAGCCAGCGTGGCAGCGGAGCTTGTTTATGTTTGATAAAAACCATATGGACTGTAAATCCTTTACTCCTTTAGAAACGTGTTGCTCTGTCATTCAGTTTGCACTCAGCTCAGCTAGTTTACATTTGGAAGCTAAATGAAACCGACCCAAAGGTCCCCTGAAGCTTTCGGTGTCATGTCCTGATTAGTTTGGAAAAACTGACATCTCTTGATTTATGGGCATAAAAAAAAAAAAAAAATTAACAGAATGCATAACATGGGCCACACAATAATACTGCAGTGGGACTTAATCTTGCAAGTAGATGTACTATTTAACTACTACTGTTAACTAGAAAAGTTGGATACGGGTTCCCTTCTTGTAAGAGATTTACATGAGAAGACGAGTACCGCGTACGTTTGTGCAGAAGTGCCTGGCTTCCACAAAAGAAAACAAAATTCAAGAACTTGTCCCATAAACATGATTTATAACCTTGTAATTAAATAATACAAATGTCACAGTTATGAGAAAAGACACATTAGACCAATGAGGCAGGAACAGTTCGGAGTATGAAGTTTTCATTTGCGAATTCAGCGCACTTCATTTTCTGAAATGGAAACAACAACAAAAAAGAGAAAAATCGGGCTCACGCTGGAGCCCACATTGAAACTCGCTGTAACCATGGCAACATTACACTTCCCGTGTCTTGTAAAAGTTAAGATTTGTTTATTCAAGTGCAGGCTTTTAACGTGATATTCCCCCCCCCAAAAAAAAAAATTTGAAGAAAAAAAGAAAACCCCAATTCAAGCAGTCATTACATTAAACTCGGCAGCGCCGTCACTCCGGTCCCCCGGATGACCGATAACCACTCCTTCTGTAATTATAAGATCTGGATCTCCTAACAATGAGATCTTTTCTCGTAATCAGTAGATAGCGAGTAATAATTGTGAGACTTCTCAATCTTTTCTTTTGTGAATGCGACACACTTTCGCACGTTAGCGGAGCACGAAGACCCGAAGCAGCCGCTGTTAGCCCGGTTTTGGCCGTAAAACCATATTTAAAACTCACCGACACACTTTATATCACTCGAAAGAAAAAAAAGAGAAAAAACCATGACATTTTTCAGGGCACTATGTGGAAGACAGAGTTACTTGAATGATGCTGCGTTCATGCACTGTTGGCAGTGGGAGTGTTAACGCATTTATTCCGTGATGGTCATCTTTAGTGTTAATACTGCGGTCACCAGATGAGCTGCCTAAAGGAGGTTTTTAACGTTGTGTACGTGTATATCAGTTTTTCACCAAGTGAAGCCTGACGCAGCGTCGCGCCTGTGAAGCGAGCTGGAAGGACTGTTGTGATGCATTTGCAGCCATTCTGCCTTCAGCTTGTTGATACGTCCGTTTTTCTTGTCACCAAGTGGGTGAAAGCTCGAAAGCTGAAATGAACGTGTTTTCCCCACTCAGCTGCTTGTAATTTAAAGACCTGAACGCAGCACTCGTGGATTTCTCAACATACCAGCAAGAACTTTTCCCTTTTGTTTGCCAGAAAAACATGAATTACGCATTACAGTTGTTTCAGCTTCTCAATACTTCACTATAAATGGGGACTCAATGTCTATAATATTATAATCTGATAAACTGGGAGTTAAACTGCATTTCATTTAAAGCTCAGTCTGCAAACAAGACTCTATTAATCAGATGGTTATTTTGTTGTCGGCAACACAGCTTTCATATTTTGGATTTTAAACCAGAAACTGTAGTTATGAAAATGACAGAGCAACCGCCTCCTCCTGTTTGACACTGTACTGTTATGTTTTCTATTTTATTGATGCTAATATGAGCCGATTTTACTGCGTGAATAATTACTCTAAAAATAAAGTCAGATTTTACATTGTGGGTTTTGCAATCTGAACAGTAAGTCATCAATCCAAAAGAAGGCAAAAAGGTGGTTTTTTTTTTTGCTTTTCTATAATTTGGCCAAAGCAGTTTGTAAAAGACTTTCATTTTATTAATCAGTGCAACTTAATCATCTCTTATGAACATTTATAATACAAGTACATCCTCAAAAGCATTTCCGGACAGCAACTAACATAAAGAGCATTAATCAGGAAGGAAAAAAAAAAAAAAAAAATCCCCCATTTCAGGATGAAATTGATCAAATACTGAAAAGCAACGGGGACGTGTTTGTGCATCATCACCACCAGATCTGTGAAGTCAGCGTCTCTCCACAGCGCTGGAACAAGTGCTTCAGGACTTCTGTGCAACCAAAGAACAAAAAGTACAATGAATATTTTTAGTCTGCTGCTCGAACCATTTGAAATACCAAGTTACACATTTGATAAATGACACTTACTGTTTTAGGTGCAAATAGCTATAAATGCAGCAGAGGATCAGCCCTGAGGGGAGGAAAACAATACTATCATGGCACATTCATAGAACTAAAATGATAAGGGCTTGCATGACAATAAAACACGGATGACGAATCAATTCTGCGGTTGATTTACTTTACGGTAAAAAGCTGAAACATCCGATTGTTCTTACGCGTGCCTTTGGTGATGCACGGATCCAATCTGACGGATCGAGTGAGTACTCCCTAAACATGTGACATTAAATACATTTCTGTGAAGCTTTACAAACCACTCAATTATATTTTATCCTCTAAAAGTGTTGCTCCGCTGAGCTCCGCAGAAGTCACAGTGATCAATCACATCCACACAAAGAGGAACACGGCCTTTCAATTCAGAAAGAAAACAGGTTTTGGGCGTCAAGAGCTCCATAACGTCGCTGTTTTAGATTGAAGAATTGGCATCAATGGAGGAAAAAAAAATAACTCGAAAAATAACCCCGGCTGGTGCAGTAAAGAAATGTTTAGCGGGTGATGTGACACACATTCCTGATGTCCGTGGAGAGCAGGGACACAAGTGTGAAATGCACGACGGCATCACCCGCACTAATGCATTTCCATATAAACACCGTTTTAAAAGTAAAACAATCTCCGTCCATACTAACACGCATGAACATGCAAATCATATGACCATTCATTCATTCATTCATTCATTCATTCAGGTTGGGCAGCCAGCCAACATTGGTGAGCCGCCGTATTTGGTGACGCATCAGATTGTGTGTCCTGCAGGGAGCTCGTCGGGGGGCAAGTCACAGAATCTGACGGGGCAGCAAACACACTGCAACACTGGCGCTCCGCACCGCACGTCAGGATTATTGTACATTTCTCAAATAACTGATTGGCGCGGCTGCGTGTACGCAGCAGCAGCAGCAGCAGCTGCTAGTGTCGACCACTGCAGGGTGACGAACGCCTTTTACTCCTTATCCAGGATAAATTAGCCACTGGTGGTCAAGGCTGATGTCATGTGATGAAGGACAGGTCGTGACCGATGAGACCCGATCAGGAAGTGAGCGATGTGGGTGTCCGCGCCACTGTTTTCAAACGTCTCCATTTCCTAACTTCCAGATTGAAACGCCATCCTGGATTTTCTCTGTTTTAGTGGTTTAAAAAATTAAAAAATTTCCCCTCGGGGATTAATAAAGTAAATACCTACCTACCTAAAAACCTGAGTAGTTAGGACACTCTGTGTTAACGTAGCAAAAAGTTATGCGTTTTAAAACCAACTCATTTGCGTCCCTCAGTTTAACTCTACTCCACTTATGACCAGCGGGTGGCAGAAGTGGCTCCTGAAAACGGAGCAAGAGGCAGGAAGGAAGAGGACGTCTACCGGTAAACTGTTGTACTGTAAACCAGACACATCAAAAAGAACCTTTGTGAATCCAACATATTTGCAAAGCCTCAAAGTTTCACAAGAGTTGCTTCAGTTACACTCAGCAAACTGTTAAGTTCAGGTACCCTGTGGAGTTTAAGATGATTACAGCCCCGTCCTTTAAATGTGGATTCTGGATGTGGAGTTTTCGGACTTACAGCTAACTCTGTGAGCGGGACTGGACCTGGAAGGAGTCGAGTTCAACTACCAACGGACTGCCTGCGGGAGGAGACACAGGAGGTCAACGATCAACTCAACAGGTAGCGCGAGATCACAGTAGTGAGAACGTGTGACAGAATCTTAAAACAGGAGGTGATCGGCTGCTCATCAGGAGACATGACAAAAGGATCAGACTCGCAGCCTTTTAAGTGAGATTTAAAATCTTTAAAGAAAATATAAAAATCTACAGCTGGTCTATCCACACCGGGGAGAAAAAACAACAACCTGTGGAGCCGTTTTTCATGATAGAATACGACTCGCTAGTCTCACTTCTCTACAGACTCGGTACAATGGAGCACAGAACAGGTAACCACTGTGTTGTGGGGCTCTGTGCACTTTGCCCCATCCTACATGGGTCCATTATCAAGTCTCCCTTCGTACTCTCTCAATTCCCAGGTCCAGTATTATTGTCTGAAAAAAAACAACAACAAAAAAACACCCGTGCACCCGTCTACATTAATCTCCATGACAACCCTACTCTGAGCAGCTGTCAATTATGACGTCAACCCTCTTTTTTTCTAAATCACATCACAAAACTAATTACAACCAAACTTAAATCAGAAAAATAAACACTTGAACAAACATCAGCACGGTAAGAACTAACTAAAATGACTGACCATCTCTTGGGAAACCTTTTTCACGTGTACGTGAGTTTTACATGGAGCGGGTGCGCTTTATGACCTATACTGCAACCCGCCACCAGTGGGCGATCAAGAGGGTTTGGCTTCACCTTTAGGGCCGTGTTTATATGTAGTTATGGTACAGCAGCCAAACTAATGTCGACCAATAAGTCTGCATGTTAGACGCATATTGGTCACTCACTGCTCCACACACCACCACGAGGAAATGATCAACCTGTGGGAAACACTAATATCTAATGAATAATTTAACCTCGGGGATATTCTACGGACACAATTTAAGTAGCTATTTCTGACGATTTAAAGCCCTTAAAAAAATTTAAAAAAAAAAAAAAAAGGGATGTTGGGAGTTTAGTGCATTGGCTCATTGTCAAAGGAAGAAGCCCACACACCTGTGTTTTCCATCTCCGGTGCGATCTCCTGAAAGAAGGATTTGAAACGTTCTTCGTTGGAGGACAAATTGTCACACAGCCACTTGAAGGCCCAAACATTGTCCTGTGAGACAGAAACATGGTGGATAAGAACTTGAGGTCCCGAGTGGAAAGTTAAGTGCACAACAGGTGCATGTTTTGTCATTCTGATGTGTAACTGTGCTTCTCCGGTCACTGCAGTCCTTCAAACAGATCGATTAGCTTCGTTTGATGGCAACAACAACAACAACAACAACAACAACAAAAAATCATACAAGCTGCTAAGTAATAACGTACACATTTAGCATTTTAACTGTTTGATGCCGTCGTGGTACGAAGAATAATTGTCATACAAATAATTGTGACTCGCAGTTTAAGTATGTCTAATCATAATTTATGAATACACATTCACAGAAGAAGAAGCGTTGATTGGCTTTGGCTTTTTTTCATCTCTAACTTTCTCGAATGAGAAGTGACCTATAAAAGGATAAAAGGACCAGGGTGTTACCTTAAAAGTGTTGAGCACAGGTATCGCTGGAGTGAGACCAGCATGAAGGATTCGAAGACGTAAAGCCCCTGTAACCAACAGCAACAAGGCCTGATTTGGGTACACCTGTATACACAACAACACATGTTTACAGTTTATTAGCACCAGGCAACATCCACGAGTCTGAGCTTTACTGTGTAAATTCAAACATACTGACATCCAGAAATAATCGAGGGATATTCATGTTGGAGCCCTGCAGGATCGAATTCACAACATCCCGAGCTTCCTTCATCGTTCAGTCAGCGAGGACAGAAAAAACAACAACAACAAAAAAACCAGAATGAAAACAACCGCGACAAGTAAATGCATACAAAGTCAGAAAAACAAACGAGAAACACTTACGAGTAGAAACCGCGAGTCCGGTTCAGGTAGAGCGGTGATGTTGACGATCGAAAGCAAACTGGTCCAACACTGAGGCTGAGAGATCAGAGAGGTATCAGACGGCGCTCTCCGGTCAGCACGCTAACCTCAGTAGATATCTCAACGCAACACTTGCACGTCCCTGATAAAACCTCAACGCCGTTATTTCTACACATAATGTGTATAGCTTTATTCTACTTTTGAACATTTTAAAAGTTAACGTCCTACAGGTTGCCCCCTCTAAAAGTTTGCGTGATTAAGGACAAACATTTGTTCAGAGAAAGCTGAACAAGAGCTTCGGACTCACGTCAATGTAAACAGCTGCGCAGCACATGTGGGCCCTGAGAGCAAACTTGACCAGCTCGACTCGCTTCAGAGGCACAGCGCCTGCGGAGGACACACGGTGTGACTTCTTGTGAAAAGAAGGGGGTTCTTTCTAGATTTCCAAAGTTAAAAGGATATCTTCGTCTGACCTTGAATCGCCTCCCACGCTGCATCCGAGCAGCAGAGCTGTGTCGGCTGACTGACCGTCAGCTTCGGCGCCGTCGCCGTTCTGAAGATGCGGAGATAACAGAGGAAGAGGTGCGGGGTGAAGCAGGAAGCCGGGGCGCTCACTGATGCAAACAAACTAGACAGAGCCGACGTAAATTGCCCCTCCATGCACGTGAAGAAAGGGACGAGCTCTTGAACCTGCTTGAGCCTACAGGAAAAACAAATACAGACAATTGGAAACGATTCTAACGATTATGGAAAATGACTTTGGTCTGCTGAGATAAATGTCGTCAAAGAAAGGCGATGATGTAATAACTGCGACAGGCCAAACTCATCGCGGTATCACAGCAGCAAGAGCTCGGAGAGTTTGTTCAGATCTGAATGAGCGTGCCACCAAAGACGCACAACAACACGAACTCCCTCGCCGATCAAGTCGGTGATCCACCAGCGACTCCTACGTTCTGCGAGGTAAAATGACTGTTTTTGTCAAAGGACTCTGGTGGCTTTAAAGAAAGCAACATAACGGTTTAGTTCCGTCTGTGACGGCAAGAGAAAACTGTGAACCAATCACCGCTACGGCACTACAGTTCCCTTCTGGGTGGGAAAAGTACCCAAACACAAGGAGGAGCTGGAAATATCCCCCAAAACAGAGTTCTGAGAACGACTGTGGTTCTCAGTTCCTGCAGTGCAGACACACACAAAAAAAAGTTCTTAGAACTATGAGAAAGTTCCTCCAGAATGAAAATGTCTCAAGTTGCCCGTTTTGTCAGACCAAAAGTCCAAAACCTTAATTATATGCAGATTTTGTCGGCAACTAAAGATGAATTCAAATGTATCTACTGGTTAATTTCTCAATTAACTGATTTCTCATTTTGTCAGAAAATAGCAAAAACATCATACGTTTCCGGAGGCCGTGACAGTGTTCAGAAAAGATTAATCGATGGTCAATTTTTTTTTGTTTCAGATCCAACTTCCTTATTTTGGAAAGCAATACAAAAAGTAATCTTTCAAACACTTGATAAAAGAAAGTTATTAATTACATTTTAAAAAGGAACTCTTTCAAGGTGTTGTCATAAAACTACAAAAGTGTCCTCTTCTGTGGTGACACCATAAAAAGATTCAGTCTCTGCTCTGTGCCTCTGGATCGAGAAAAAGAAAGAAAAACATCCCATTGAGAAGACGCCTCTGGTAACCACAGGTGAAATTAAGCACTCACTTACCACGAGGGATTATCAGTCTGGACGACTCGCAGGTATCGACACAACTCTCTGTACCTGCAGGCAGCAAGAATCCTTGTTGAAAAGGCTGAGAGTGTGTGTGTGTGTGTGTGTGTGTGTGTGTGTGTGTGTGTGTGTGTGTGTGTGTGTGTGTGTGTGTGTGTGTGTGTGTGTGTGTGTGTCTATAGAACATACAGTGAAAGAGGGTAAACATGTGAACCTGCACTGATGCTGCAGCAGCTCTGTCCTCAGTAGAACCACAGACATCTGCTCGAACAGGATGTCCTTCCTGCCTCGGTCTTTACGGACACCCGAGACATTCTGCCCCTTCAGCACAGACACCAGCAGGACGTCATCCCAGGGACGAACACACAGGCTGGAGACGCAAACATCGAGTTATACGAATACATAAACGGCTTTAATGTGTAACCTTGGATATAAGGAGGCGGCGCGCGCACACACACACACACACACACACGAAGACACACGAAGACACATGAAGACACACCTGTTCCTCATGCACTTCATCTCAGACGGTATATGTAATCGCTGGTAAAAATCCTGCAGTTTGCGGCTGAACTCTGGAGTAAAACTGGCCATCACCATCTGTTTCTGCACTAATGCCGTTACCCTGCACACACACACACACACACACACACACACACACACACACACACACACACAGTAAACATCAAAATGAATTTGTTATATTTACGACACCAGATGGGAGTCTGTGTGAGCATTTACCTCTGCAGTAACACCATGACAGACCTGTAGGAATTAATATAAAACCAAGAAAATGAATAAAGCAGAACTTGAAAACTGAAAAGACAACAATGAATCCAGTTGTGGTCACGCTGCTTCGTGTACCCTGAGAATTGGAAGTGTCCGATGAAGTCCTCTGCAGCTCCCAGGTTCATGATGGCGGCAGCCCTGCTGTCCTGTTCCTCTGCTTTGCTCAGGAACGACGACACAAACTCGAACACAGGTGTGTAACTGAACAAAAAAAAAGAAAGTTTGTTTATATGATTAAATATTTATTATTATATTATTTAATACACATTAAATATGGTTTAAAGTTACATTATTTAACGCGTGTGGACGTCCCAGTCCTGTTCCAACATGACATTACCTCCCGTGTGCACAAAGCCTCGTCTATAAAGACAGATTTCTGTCGTTGGCGGAGAAGAACTTGACACCTCAACTTAACCCGAACCAGCAGCAGCTGCTCTCCTAACATCAGCACCTGACCTCATTACTGCTCTTGTGGCTGAATGCAAACTAATCCCTGCAGCCAGGACCCCAAAACTCCTCAAGAGTCTTCTCAGAAGTGTGGAGGATATTAGCTGCAGATTGGAATGACATGTCCACATACTTGTGACCAAATCTCACAACCAACGGTAGTCACTTGGTACAGATATGGATCGTATTGATTATTACACGAGAAAAATGAATGGCTCACTTGTGGATGAGGGCTTGCCGGCCCTGTTGGGTCAGACCCAGCTCCTGTGGCGTCTGTCCCTTAATGAAGGACGAGAACAGCGCGGAGAGTTCTCGTCTGAAGTTCTGCAGCATCGTCTCTGGACACGAGGAGAACGAAAGAAAACCCAGAACAACATGACTGACGGTCGTATTACAAGTGGTTCAGCCTGAGGTTTCCTGAGCGGGAGTTTGATGTCTCTGTACTTGCATGTTGGAGGTGAGAGTCGACCTCTGACAGAGTGAGCTTGAAGCTCGTCAGGACTCCCAGCACCGCCTGGTTTCTGAGGTTGGACCAGAATTGGTTCCTGTTGTGGCTGTTGCAGTGACACATACCAGTCTGGCACCACACGGCACACTGAAAAACACCACCAAACACTCGGAACAAAAAAAAAAGAAGAAAGAAAGAAAGCAACACAAGAAACAGCAACAAAGAAAGCATTTTTCTTTATCGACCAAAATTCTTCTGTATTTAATCTTAATTTAATCAATTTGGTCCAGAAGCTTTTTTTTCTTAATTTGTCGTCACTCTTTGAATAAAAACTAGAGCCAGACCATTATTTTGGGGAGACAGTTTTACCCGGCACTACTGGCCAAACGCTGTATTTGCGGACGTTGTATAGAACATGATGCGGAAAAAGGACTTTTAAATTCACCGTGTTCGTGCACCGATGTCCGTTTTGTAAAATACACCGGGACATATATATATATATATATTTTTAATCACAAGTCTCGAAGGTGTTGGATCACTACATCCGATGGATGATTGTAAAATGTGTTTCTGCACACACTGCATACAGTACGTTCACCCAACAGCCGTAACATCGACGCCGCCGACACGCCTCAAAGCACGAGGGCCACAACGTTCAGGTGTCATTCAGTCTGACGGAGGGAGGTGTGGGTGTATTTGAAAAGAGGCTGCGTTTGCTGTCGACAGACTGCACGAAGACGTACCGATGAGGCCAGTTTATCGCAGATGTAGCAGAAGCACTGGTCACAGACGCACTGGTTGCTGCCCGCTGGAGCGCCGGTTTCACAGTCTGTAGATCTGAACGGGACGGGACAGGGGGGGGGAGAGACTCGGCGTGATTATCTGAAGTGGTGCGACTGGTGTGTGTGTGTGTGTGTGTGTGTGTGTGTGTGTGTGTGTGTGTGTGTGTGTGTGTGTGTGTGTGTGTGTGTGTGTGTGTGTGTGTGTGTGTGTGTGTGTGTGTGTGTGTACTCACGTGAAAGGGTGTATGGGACAGTCGTAGCGTGCGTGAGGCAGCACCTCAGCACGGCGGGAAAAGGTAACGACCAGGTCTTCATCCAGAGCACTCGGAGGCAGCACACAGTCTTGACACACAGGGAGGAGGAGGAGCAGCTGCTGCTGTTTATTCACAAAAGTAATATTCACACACGCACAGCAGATTTATGAACTGAAGCTCAGGTTACCCGTCGTCGTCTTCTTCACGTCCTCCGTCTCCACAATGAGGCAGGAGGGGTCGTTTTCACTGCCGCCATCACCACCACCATCCTCGTCATCACTGAGGATGATGATTTCTCCGCTTGTGGACATCAGAAATGTCTGGCACCAAAAAAAACAAAGTGAAAACAATAATCAGCTGACGGAAGCAGACTTTCAGAAGTTGGTGACGTCAGACTTCCTGGTCTTTGAGTGACTGCTCCTCTTTATGAAACGACAGGCTGGTTGTGTTCATGTCGGTACCATCCACAGGGCATATTATCGGCTTGTGGTTTCTCCTGGACAAAGATAACATCGTCATTCCGCAGCGTTAACTTTCCTTGAACAGCTCCGGTCTTACTTTCTTACTTTCTTTCTTACTTTCATAAAGCTGGTTAGCTTCTTCACAGCGATGAGTTAAATGTATGTAAAAGAGTGGCGCTCATTGCCTTACTTTCAATGTAACACGCGGCATCGTAAACTGGTTCAAATACATGACAATGACGTCTTTAATTCAGTGAGCGACAGCTTTTCTTACCTTTGTTGCTCGTCACGCTTTTCTTCGCGCCGGACGAACTGAAATCTCAGCGTCACCGGATGTGATGGCGCCTCTTCCTCTTCTTCTGCTTAATAACGATTTGGCAAACAGGTTTTAGGTGCTTTACCGCCACCTTCTGGATCGGTGGCAGCGTGGCGCAAACTGAGGTTACAGAATCTATAGGTGGGGGGGGGGGGGGGGGGGGGGGGGCAAACTACGGCCCGCGGGCCACATCCGGCCCGTTGGTCTTTTTTAATCCGGCCCGCCGAAGACGGGTATATATATATATATATATATATATATAAGTTTGGGGAAAGTATGTCAACGAGTGTTGGAGCTCAAACAGGAGATTATCTCATTTCTGGAGCTACTTGAGAAAGCTGATGATTTTCCTGAGCTGAGTGATACAGATCGTCTTTGTGATTTATCTTTTGCTGAGGACGTACTGACACACATGAATGAGCTGAACGTGAAGCTACGAGGGAAAGACCAGTTTCTGCATGAAAATGTACACAAACGTCAGAGCCTTCAAAACCAAGCCAGCTTTATTCTCAAAGCAAATGTCAAACAAGTCATTTGCTCATTTCCCCACGCTGGCTACGCTGAAAGACGTCCTCGACATGAAGACATACAGGAAATCACTGGACGACCTGCACGGAGGATTCTGCCATCGGTTCTCTGATTTTGGAAAAATTGACAAGTCACTTCAGCTGGTCTCATGTCCCTTCAGCTGGTCTCATGTCTCTTCAGCTAGTCTCATGTCCCTCCAGCTGGTGTCATGTCCCTTCAGCTGGTCTCATGTCCCTTCAGCTGGTGTCATGTCTCTTCAGCTAGTCTCATGTCCCTCCAGCTGGTCTCATGTCCCTCC
Source organism: Brachyistius frenatus (assembly GCF_029030835.1). Taxonomy (NCBI): domain Eukaryota; kingdom Metazoa; phylum Chordata; class Actinopteri; family Embiotocidae; genus Brachyistius; species Brachyistius frenatus. The sequence continues at coordinate 4,148,324 of NW_027210606.1, read as the reverse complement.
AGCTGGTGTCATGTCCCTTCAGCTGGTCTCATGTCCCTTCAGCTGGTCTCGTGTCCCTCCAGCTGGTCTCGTGTCCCTTCAGCTGGTCTCGTGTCCCTTCACACGAGACCCTGAAACGGCGCCACAGGAGCTGCAGTTGGAACTGATTGATCTCCAACGTGACACCGTCTTCAAGGAGAAGTTCAACGCTCTTAAACTGGATGAGTTTTCTGCTTCATTAAAGCAGCCAAATGTCCAAACATCCAGAAGATGTCCCAGAGGATGCTGGTGTTGTTTGTCTCTACGTACGTGTGTGAACAGACTTTTAGTGTGACGAACACCAACAAAGCACCTCACAGATCCCAGTTGAGTGATGAACACCTCAGATCTGTTCTGAGAACACACAACAAAACTAACAGCAGACTTCGATGCTCTGGCGAAGAAGGTGATCAACAACACTGTTCCCACTAAAAGTGAATGTAAGTATTAACACTGTAATGCCTTTTTTTATGTTTATGTTTGATATGTATGCATCTGGTCCTGACCCGGCCCGTCTGTCAAATTTTAAAAGTCAATGTGGCCCCTGAGCCAAAAAGTTTGCCCGCCCCTGGCCATCGTTCACTCAGCAAATCCCCCTCAGATCAGAGTCGTGGTAGTTTCAAAATAAAATGTACTTTAAACGATGACAAAGAAGAGGTTTGATGTCTCAAGAATCTTTTACTGACATGTGAATTTGAACTTCATTGTGATAAATTACAATAACATTAATGTTTTTGAAGAACAAAGCAAATTCGACATCCGCTACTTTGAGAGCCGAGAAGCGAAGAAAGAGAGACACCGGTGGTATTTTCAGGAGGGCTGTAGCAGAGCTGACACGGTGCCGCTCCTCTTGTCCTTGTTGTGAGAATGAAACCTCCTGGCTGCCGCTCTCTGGTTCCTCTGGGCCTCCGTCACGCCGTCTGCAGCTTCTGGTTTCAGCACTGCGGCGTCCGTCTCGGACTGCAGTCCCGCTTGCTCTTCCTCAGCGCTCTGAGCGGGCATCTCTCTCAGCCACTGCTGGTAGTAACCACGGAAACCATCTATGTGGACCAGGTAGTTGTTTCTGGACTTGTACTGGGGTTTAGAGAGCGGAGGAGAGAAAGAGGGGAGCGGAGTGAAAGGAGCAACATGGAAAATATGAATCTTATTTAGAGCACAACTGATGTACCAGCCGATGTAAACCCGTGGAAGAGATATCGGTGTTGGCATTACGTTGGCTGATATGACGGTTTTTTTTACATAAAAAAAGATTAAAGGCTGAATTAAAAACTGTTCTATTTGTGTGTTGTTTTTTATAGATATTTACAATTATTAAATTCCCAGTGAAGTTCATTGTTTCAGTGTGATGATGTAAAACTGTAAAATAACCTGCCTCCATCACACATCTGTCTCAAGAGTCCAAATTATTTAATAACCACAGGTGAGGGATCATTGCAAAAAAAAAAATGTTTATATATACTGTACATAGAGTATATATGAAGAAAATATTGGCCGCCATCCCTCGTCTTTCTAAATTGAGTGTCCCTTGATAACGGCCATCAGCAATCAAATGTTTGCAGCCCATCAAGTCACAAGTTGAAACCAAAAGGCAGTCATGTGATTTTTGTTTACTCTTGTTCAGAGAGAGAGCGAGAAAGAGAGAGGCTAAAAAAAAAAGGCTGAAAGGTCCACTCATAAGCTTTGGGACACATTTTTAAAATGTATTTGTAACCCCTTCTTTTCTTTTCCTGAAGTTATTGTGCCCTGAAGATTACACGTGAATCTGCACACACTCTAGTTATGATAAGAATCGATATCTAACCCTCACCACAGACATTCATCCAGTCTCATGGCCACCCTCAGGTGAGTACAGACTGGGTGGAGACTCTTGTGCCATCGTGTCTTTACCTGGTTGTAGTTGGGAGGGTATTGTGCAGCAAACTCCAGCTGTCTGATGATCACCTCATTTGGCCACACTTCCATGTCACTCATGCTTTTCAGAAGTGTTTTGAGGTAGACGTAATCCAGCCTCCGACTTGCTCGGCCAATCAGAGCAGAGAACACATGAGCGTTGGGCCTCAATCCAGCCTCCTGAGGATAACACACAGAGGCAGGCATGTAAAGATAACAGGAAGCTGGCAAATTCCTCTGTCTGTCATCTAATTGTTCTGCAGCTCCTATTGCAAATACTAATGATATGACTGTAGTGTCTGTTATGGTTCATGTAATAGTGCAGACAGCAGGATCATTCTGTTGGTCATTAAGTTTTCTGTGTTTACAATACAAATGTGTTTCAGAAAAACTACCTGTGACAGAATTCAGGCTTATTTTCTGTCCTTAATAACATAAATAAACATCTGTTCTGACATGTAGGACGCGTGTTTCATCACCTCGATGTCTTTCAGCAGCTGCAGGCCGTCCTTCTGCCGCTCACAGGCTAACGCAAGGCATCCAAATGTCTGTACATCCACATTGACGTTGCGCTGACGCATCACACTCAGCACAGCCTGCAAAGACAAAGAAGAGAGTAAAACGGAACCTGCACACACGCACACACACACACACACACACACACACACACACACACACTTAAAGTGCTCATGTAGGTTATAAAAAACCCTTCAGCTGGATCTATGCAGTGGTGCAGGTAGGTTTGTTTTACTTTGCCCAGGTTTTGAATTTGGTCTCTAAAATATCTGTTTCTGTTCTTGCTCTGTATGGAGAGATCCTATCTGCAAGGTAGGATGTTATTAAAGCCAAGTAAGAAATAAAGAGTGTATCTGTGTGTGTGTGTGTGTGTGTGTGTGTGTGTGTGTGTGTGTGTGTGTGTGTGTGTGTGTGTGTGTGTGTGTGTGTGTGTGTGTGTACCTTTGCCCCCTCCAGGTCACCAACTCTGGCTGCTCTGCGAATCACAGAGTTAAAGAATGCGACGTCAAGCTTCACCCGATGCTGCTTGGCGACCTTTAACAGCATCTGCAGAGACTGGTAGCTCGGCTCCATGATGTCGGCCAGCAGGGTCACAGTTCTGAGGTCTGGACTCAGTTCGTTGGCCGCCATCTTGTCCAGGACTCCTTTCGCTCCACCGATGAGGGCGAGCCTGTCGAATGCTCTGTCTGCAGCGCAGAGAGAAATCACAGCACCTCTTTTCCCCTCAAAAAGGTCCAGTAGGTTCGGGGCGGTGGAATCAGCTACTAATTCAGCAGGTATTGAGATGTTTCCATTTTGTCTGACTGGTATTAACTGGGTAGAGTCTGTTCTGCTGTTGGCCTCCTCCTCTGCGTGTCTGCTGTCCCGCTGACTGCCGCTGTGTGGATCAGGCTGGACAAACAGCTGCCTCTCCAGAAGGTCGACGTCGATCACTTCCTTGAGCCTCGTGCCTTTCTGACTCTTGAAGTCGGTTCTTAGCAGAACGCCGGCAGCCAGGATAGGATCACCGAGCCCACAGTCCCTGGCAAGTCTCAGCAGCAGGTTATAGTTCTTTGAGTCTGGATGAAGCCCAGAGCGCAGCATCTGGCGCCACACCTAAAATAAACATGAAGAGTTAAGGCACCTATAGAGTGATAACAATATCAAAAGTTTGCTGCAGGTTTGACTGTGGCAGATGGAGACCTGGTTGCAATCTGTGTCATACTGTACAAAACTATAACTACACTGATGCACTGGAAACCTTAAAGGAGGAGATTGTAAAGCTTTTTGAGACCAAAAGAAAGCAACATGAGTTTGTTTGTTAGGAGGAGCGTTATGCTCGTTTGACAATATATTCTGGATCGTTTCGTGTTATTTATTTTTTTTTTATAATAGTTGGATTGTAAATGTGGATTGTTGCTACACTGACAACCGAAACATTTTCTATTTACTCTTAAATAGGACTTTCATGATCATGGCATTTTAGTTAACGACTAACTGTCAAACAAATATTTACTATTAACAATTTAATTGTCTTTTTCTGGTCATTTTATGCCACTATCATCCTGATTGTAGTTTAATAATTATACACCTTCTGAGGAAGAAGAGTTATAAATTGGCACTGAACACTGAAACTTAGATTTAAAATCACATTTGTGGTTTGCCTTTTCAGCTGCGTCAACAAATGTTGCAAATCACGGATATGATACAAACTTAAATATACAAAAGACGATTGCTGAAAATTACAAAGAAATTAGTGGCAATGAATGGGTAGCCAGTTTGCCCGGATGAAACTGTGTTTGAGACGGTCTTTCAAAGTTCGGTGAACTGTGGGTGGTGGGGCCATAGATGGTTTCTTAAATTTGTGGAAATAGCACCATAAACCTTCACCTTTCTGCCCCTCCAAGTTACCGGCCTCTCCCATTTCATTTGGTTTAAAACCAAAATGTGTGGAGGTGTTTTGCTTCGCAACTGAATTTACGATGTTTATGTCAATAGATGCTCACAGAAATATGGTCGGTCAAATAGTAGAACTTAAGTGACTCGAGATAAACAGGTGGTGGACGATGTGCCAATAAAAAATAGCAGATGGGGGACATGCCTCTAAAATTGGGTATCTACCTGTAACGCCATCCTGAATCCTGTTTCTTTGTCCTTCAAGCAGCCCATCAGCAGGTAGTGAAACGTCTCCTGAGTCACAGCGTGTCCATTCTGCAGCATCTCCTACAAACACACACAAACCATATGATTAGACAAACCACAGTTCGGTGAACAAACCTCCCTTAAACTCGTGCAGATGTGGGAATGCGTCGTACCCTGAGCGTGTGAACACAGGCCTGAAGGTGATTGGTCATGGCGTGAGTCTTGAGAAGAGCGTGATACGTGATGGTGCTGAGGGCGTGGTTCTTGCGACGGAGCTCTTGCTCCAACTTCAGTGCCTGATGAAGACCGGCTTGTTTTGAGGGCGACACGGCGCAGGCGTTGAACAGCGCAGTGTAGGTCGCATCTGTGGCATGAAGACCTCGCTTCTTCATCTGGAAGGAACGCACGATAAGTAGTGAGAAGGTCTGTGGTCGCAAGTTCAGGTCTGTCTGTGAGCTGCGACTTAAATCTGGACTGTTACTGAAATATGGATACTGATACTGATTTGACTGGATTTCCCTTCTATGGGAAACTGATGTGATCAACTGGTTCATCATTTCGGATCTTTGCAGAGTTAAAGTAAAATAAGTATTAATTAAGCACCAATGATATGAGCTTTTTAAATGATCTGATCAGATGAGCAAATGAGCATGTCCATTTCATTACCCTCCATTTTGGTTTGTTATTGTTCTACTTGCGCGCGAGCAATGTAATTACTATAGCAACCAATGTAATTACTATAGCAACCAATGTCTTTAATACGTTTCGATAGCAGACAACATCCTGCCAGTTGCAGAAGCCATGCAGTAACGTACGGTGCTAGTCGGTGTAGTTTGTGCTTCTGATGAATTGTATTGTATAATGAGAGGTGTTTCTATGTCGTCTCTTGTCCTGAACATTCTTGGTTAGGACATATTATATATAATATTAGAGACATTTATCAATAGAGCACAGCCTCCAAAATGACCCCCAAAAAAAGTTGCATCACCTCTTTAAAATATTCAACCTTGAACAGTATGACCTTCATAAAGGCAGTATGTATTGCAGGACTATTGTAGGAGACTGCGTTATTCCTTAAGCATGGCGTATTTAAGAAACTGCCAACTGATTAAACGCATGCAAGTCAGATATCCTTACGTCATTGTAGAGTTGGAAGGCCTTTTTGAGTTGTCCAGCTCGACCACAGCCTCCTACCAGCACCGAGTAGTTGTACTCCTCCGGCTGCAGCCTCTCTCCCTGCAGCATGTCTCTGCTGAACAGGTCCAAAGCCTCTTGCAGCTGAAAGGACAACACACGGCCATGAGCACACCAAGAAAGAAAACAGGAGCGAGAAGAAAACAGCCCAACAGCGCGAACCTTGTTCTCTCTGATCAGCTTCTTGCACTGTAAGAAGTACCAGTACGGTGTATTACTCCTCCCGGGCCTCCTGCGGGCTTGACCCGGACCCTCTTCTCCTTCCTCCTCCCCGGCGTCGTCCTCCCGGTGTCGCAGGTCCTTGAGGTCCGGGCTGCTTTTCCAGAACAACCTCCTGGAGGCTATGTCGGCGGACAGCGAGCCGAAGTTCTCCCGGTGAGGTACGACCGATCTGGGGTCCGGAGGGTCCGCGTCCCCTCTGGAGGAGTCGGACAGGGACGCAGAGCCTGTCGTCAGTCCCGCGGGCGGCTGCCAGGGACTCGGCGTGAGGAGCCTAGACGACCGGGGTCGGGACAAATCCTGTCCCCCCGTCAGGGACAGCGTTTTTGGTGACTTCTTAGCCGTTGCTGATAGGGACAACCTGGCAACGAGGACAGACCATTTCCTCCCGTTTCGCACGCACGAACAGGCGACGGACGGAAACATATTGGGCGGGTTTCTCTTACTAATTAAAAGCTAAATGAACGTGTCGCATTCTTCTTCTACTTGGCAGCAAACTAAACCGTTGGTCAAACGTACATGGCTGACTGTGTCGCTCCTCGCACGTCGAGTTCAACCACGATGTTTCAACCACACCAACTACTCCAGACCTAAATAGTAGATGTAAAGCTGTCATTATAAAGCGCCTTGTTTTGGTGTTTTGTGTCCTCGGGCAGAATTAACAAAAACACGAACCAGGTTAAAAGTTATCATTATTTATTACTGGGTCACATTAATAGTTTAAAAAGCTTCATCTACTTAAATTAAGCTGTCGTACTTCGATCCACTTCATCGGTGATAGATTAGTGCGCCTGCGCAGAAAAGACTTCCCATATCTCGACATCGCCCCCAACTGGTCTTTTTTTTTTTTTTTTTTTTTTTTTTTTCTGGGGTGAAATAATAAGCAAGAGATAAAAACAAAACAAAAAGTATCTGAAGACTGATCTGTTTCATTTTCTAACAAACTGTCAGACTTCTGGGATACATGTTGTAATAACAGTAATGTGTGTGTGTGTGTGTGTCTGATATCATCCAGCTCATTGTACCCTCAAAACATTCAGAAATGATTTTACTCATTGATTTGTTTGTCACTTTCACTTAAATCTCTAATGTCAGTTTACAAGCTGTTTAAAGTGTCTACTTACATTAATTAATGGTCAGCCAAGCTAATGCGATACTACACTAACAGTGGGTTACTGCTTCATATTTGTTATAAAATATTTTTAAAATGATTGTTTCATGAATGGAAAAATGGTCTACAGACAAAAATGTTGAATAACTTAAGAGTTTATTGTGACATCATTTGATTCATGGCCTCAGGTACAAAGTTTTAGTACAAATACATCCAATAACTTATTATTTTGGCACTTACTTTCCAAGTAACAGAGTGGTGTAATACATGATTTGTGATCGAGAGGCTGCAATTGAGGTCCCAGTTGCACTACATGTCAAATATCCTGGAACAATAAATTAATAGAGCCCGAAAGAGTAAAATCCCCTTTGAGGTCCATTATTACTGTGTAATGTAAATGTAGACAATCATGGTTGATGGTTGTTGATGCAACACAAAGATGACAGTTTATTTATTCATTTTATTTCCTGCAGGAAAAAAAAAGCTGAGCACCTGAGCTGCTGAGCACCAATCAAACTGAAGCTTTCGGGTGATGTCACAACGGTGATAAATGTGGTGGTTGAGCCACGTGGCTCTGAAACAATGTTATTCGATCCAGCAGCGTTGGTGGGATATTTCTGATGACTGAAGGCAGATCTTCATGTTGTAACGGATAGATGACCACGCTGAGAGCCGGGCGCGCCGCTGAAAATCTAACCGAGAGAAAAGAGAGGTGAAATGTTTGAGCTGTCACTCCCTGCTTCAAACACACAGTCACAATCACTGACCTTTCCAGCAGAGCTTTCTGCAGTGTCCGACAAGCCACCAAGGTGCCGCCCATGAACATGTGGCACATGAGCACATGGCAGCATCGCTCCATGAAGGCTTCTGTGGCCGAGGGGTCAAAGGTGCCGCTGCGTGAGATGAGGCAGACGCGCTGCAGATGAGAGCAGCAGGACAGAGCCTCAAAGAACGACGTATTGGCATTCAGGTAGGGCTGCTCTAACCTAAAGAAACAAACACACAATGTTCACTGAATAAAGACAACATGCTGAACAAAAACGTGAACTTGTTTCAGGAATTTGAATCAGAATAACTGGTGTAATACACTTTAAATTGTAGTAAGCTTAGGACAAAAAAAACAACCTGATATAATAAATACAATATAGAGAGGATTACAGCAGCTCTTTTAATTCTTAGTTAAAAAAAGAAAAAGAAAATCTATATTACTGATATACAAAGAGAGTTATTGTAGGATTTAGTGGTTCAGCTCTGAGAAAACTTGATATTACAATTCACTAATGAAATAATAAATTTAAAAAAGACAATAATAACAAATGTTTTGATTGAAAACAGGATAATATTGATTGTATCTAATAGTCCGTGGTGATTCCTGCACTAAATGAAGGGTACATAAAGTAATTTTCTAACCTGAGTTCCAGCAGCTGTGTGCAGTGCTTCAGTGTTTCCAGCAAGGCAGGGGTGTAGTTCATGGTCTTCAGGGATCCCAGATTGCCGAGGGACAACACTCTGAGGTCTCTGCAATGCCTGGCCAGCTGTACCAGTCCTGTCCCCCTGAGGACCCCGGGAAGTCCAGCCAGAGTCAGACGACGCAATCGAGGCAAAGCCTCGAGAGCTGCTAAGTGCGCGTCGCCGACCCCTCGCGCCCAAGCACACATTCCACGAGGCTCCACGCTGGCACGAGTGCAAGACTCAAGCCGAGGCAGCGCAGAAGCAAAACCTGGACCAATGAGCTCGAAGGTCTCTAAAACACGGCAGCCGGCTAGGAGCAGAGCGAGCCCTGAGGTGCTGTCCTCTGACGGAGAAGACGCCGAGTCAGGCGTGTAATTCTGGAGCCCCACACGGGGCACTTTCTTTAACCCTCGGAACAGCGGAGAGGGAGGCGTGTTGTGTGCCGAGATGTGATCCGTGTTTAAGCCATCTGACAGAGCGCAGGCCGGCAGAGTGAGGGAGCGCAGGTGACTCAGTTTGGCCAAGCTGGCACACAGGTGTGTTCCCCCATCCAGCCCAGGAGAGTTTTCATGATGGTAATGTGTGTGCATAAGGTTGAGGTGCGCAATGTTGGAACAGCCATCTGCCAGCTGGCTCATCGTCCCAGCGACCAGGTGATCATCCACACTACTGCACACCGCGTGGTTGATCCCGCTGAGGTTCAGGCTGGTCAGCTGAGTGCTGTCCCTGACCCCTCCGTCCAGCAGCGACTGGAACACCTGGGGCCACAACGCCGGGCAGCGGCTAAAGCTCAGGTGCTTGGGGCTGTTCCCGTCCAGAGCTCGTCTGAGTGACAGAGAATCCAGCCAGGAGCGAGGCAGCTGCAGGGCCACCAGGTCACCTCGCTGACCCAAACTCTGAGCTAGCGAGGAAGCAGCGGGCCAGTGAGCCGGGTTCGGGCCAGGAATCGATACGAGGAAAACACGGAGACGCTTCGGAACGTGAACGCTGAACACGGCCAGGTAGAGAAGGAGCAAGGTCTGGTTTACCTGAAGACATTGATACACAATGGATATTACAGACACATGTAATATAGGTTTCATAGACAGTACAGAACAGATGCTGTAACAAACTCACCTCTCCTGGAGCCAGCCTGGCAGTGAACTCCTCTAGCTGCTGGTAATGTGGCACACTGCTCTGACCAACCATCAGCTGACAGCTAACACCGACACCCTCACTGGTCACATCCGGGATGTCAAACTGCAGCATCAGCCTGCAGTACAAAGACACAGAGACACACACTGAGCGCAGTATCAGTAAAAAATGGCAATATTCTGACTTGGTGACGTAACATTACTGCAGAAATACCCTGAAATATTGTGATATTTTACAGCCACATTGCCCTCCTGATGCACAACGTTTAGTTGAGAAGTGCCACTAGTGTAGTGTTGGTAAACTCTACCAGTTGACCAAAAGCATCGAGGGGCTGTGCACACCTGGCATTATCAATCCGTCGCAGTGTGATCGGATCACAAGTGGCGAGCTTTAAGCCGTCTGTTCCCATGTGGCACTATCGTGCGTCTCGAGTGACCGCTTGTGATCGGATATCCCTTCCCAGCTTTGTACGCAACACCACAAAACTATGCGAGTAAATAAGCACAAGAACACGACGTGAAACACGAGGAGAGTGAGTTGAAGCAACAGGGATCAAAAGGAGAACCATCTTTGCTCTTTGTGTTACATATTTATGACGTATTTCACGTTTGTACATGTCTGAACACTCAGGTTTGAGAGATAGCTGGAATCTGGTCTGATGCAATCACTTGTCAATTAGCGTAAAAAAAACATGTACAAGTTTGTTCCTTCGTGCAAATAGTAATGTGCTCTGATGTGAGTGGTACATTCAGACTGACTAAACTCTGGTTTAATATTTTGCACAGTTGCCAACTTTATAATTTGCAGGACAAGTGCGACATCTGATCCTGAAACATTGCAGAAGCAGGTAAAGCATTGAACCTTTGGACTTTTGGCCAAAGTGGTGTCATTGCTCTCAGGATGTTGATAACTCAACAGATATTTTTTTTAATGCGCTCCATACTTTGGTTTATGACTTTGGATTGTTTATGGACACTACACAGGGTCAAAATGCCAAATAGGGGTAATTCTGGAGACCGATCTCATAAATCTGACACATTCTTACTTGCGGAGTTGGGCGCAGCGCGGCACGACACCGTAACTCGGCGTCAGCAGCGTCTGTCTGAGCTCTGACAGCCGGCTCAGCGAATCCACCGCTTTTGAACTGAGCTGAGAAGAGTTGAAATCTGCCGTCACATCAAAAGCAAGCGATGTGAGCAGAGAGAAGGAGGAGAGGAGACGGGACAGACGGAGGGAAGTGAGGTGGCAGCCGGTGACATCGAGGCACGTCACCCCTCTGCAGCGTGCGAGATGCTCCATGGTAGAACCAGACAGCCAGTAGCAGCCGTTCAGGCTGAGAGACTGCACCTGATTGGCCAGCTGCATCAGGGTATACTGAATCGATGAATCGCCAGCCTGCCGGGAAGAAAAGACACATTTCCTTTAATGTTTTCATCTGTTTAAAAACAACACATTTCCTACCGTGTTTTTTAAATACATGGAAAGAGTTCCACGATCTTCAATCAAAAAAAAAAAAAAAAAAATCCTAAAACATGCTTTACCAGATACTCCTCAGACAGGCTGACGTTTGTGAGCAGGGTCTTGTCATGGCACAGTGTGTGCAACTTGTGGCAGACGTTTGCCACGTTCATCAGCAGGTCACACACTGGAACATGGCGGAGGATGCACAGCAGGATCTCATCGGACAAATCCGACATCCCCACGCAGGTAGAAGACATGGCGTCCTCGTCGCGTACAGCCTGAGACAGACAATCAACGGTGTCACAGTTGTGCGCTTTGCAACCATCTGTGCATTCACTCAGCATTTGGAAAAAAAATCACCAAGCTATCTAGTAGCAATTTCTAATTGTTGGTGTTTTGTCATTAAGGTCCTGGAAATAGAAAGATTCCTGTTGTGTTCAGCAGGCACGATTGTTTCTGTTCTTTCTGTCAGGTACTGAGACACCTGAGAGAAAGGCCCCAACGGGTTTCTCTAACTAACACCCTCTCCGACTGCCTTGTCCTGAACACTGTGGTCCCATCGGTAAGTGTTTCAGCTCCTCTCTTGTTCTCCATATATACAAAAGAGGCCAAATACAACAGAAAAGATCTGTCACTTATAAAGAAAAATGCTAACAGCCATTCCTACGATCAGCATATCGGCCGCCTTGCTATCTGGTCTGATGGCCGAGTTTTTTGTTTTTACCTTGATGTCAGTATTACCAAGGCGCTGAGTTTGCCAGTAGGCAGCATAAGGCCCCTCTTCAAGCCTGTTGTTATGAAAAGGCAGGAAGTGATCAGTCCTTTGGAATATTCAGGGACAATCAATGACAATAAATGTACCTTTCAGACCAATGCAGACTACATTCACAAAAAGGCTAATTGAGGAGGTTCAAATGCCAGCAAAAGCACACACAATGATCTGCTGCACCTCTCACCTGTTTAACCTAAGTGAGAGGTTAGTTACAGGAACAAGGTGCTCAACCAGGCCAGCAAGATCATCGGAAATTGCAACTCAAGGACAAGTGTGCAAGTGTGCAAGAATTAATTAGTGCTGTGGCTTTTATGAACAGACATATTAAATACCTCTGCCCCAATAACCCATGAACACTGCTGACAATCTACTTGATGTATTTCTATGTATTTTAACTCCTCTTTACTGTCTGGTTGCTTTACACAGCAAATGTCAACTTAATGGACAATTATGTTGTAATTATCTTCTGAATTTTTCAGGATTTGGCAAAAACAAGGCGTCGCTTTATTGCTATTTTTTTTTCATGATTTCACGATTCATTTACTAACTGTAACTGAAGCATTATTTATTGCAAACTCCACCAATAGCAGTGCAGCAAAGGTACTAAGACGTGATAACATGAGCTACGATGCTACAGGTTATACTGCTAAATTAAAAAAACAAAACAAAAAAAACCGCTGTTTTTAAAAGATTTAACATCAACAATCAGTTTTTACAACAAGCGAAAACACCTGTGTGGCTTCAACTAATGTGCGTTCAGTTAACTTGGAGAAAAGAAAACACCAAAAAGAAAGAAAAAGAAAGAAACGGTCATTGAGCCGACCCAACTCGGCTGAGATGGTTGACCGAACATTGGGCGGAACCTCGTCTCAACCTGAGGTAAGTTCACCGGCACCGCCAACAAACTGTAACCGCGTGTGCTTGAGGTTTGTCAGTCCGCCCACCTGTTCAATCTGCCGGTCCATGTCCTCCGATGTCACACTCGTGTTCAGCGGGATTTTAGACGTTCATCCACCCCAACAGCAATTCATCTTCCCGTGAGCCTGCTCGTTACGCCGAACCACGTCTAACCGTTGGCTGAACGGATCGTATTTCCTGCTGCACGCGTCGGAAGTCTTTCAGCGACGGACATACTTCCTGTCGGTCCGAGTTTAAAAAAAAAAAAAAAAAGTAGTTAGCACGTTTTTAAACGACACCAAAAAAAATAAAAACACAGGAGATATTATATTATTTTATTTATAAATCACAGTAAAGAGCTGGAGGGATTTATGCGTAGTAGTAAAGTAATGTTTCCAGTAGTTACGAATTTGATTTGGGTGGTATTTACTTGAACAAATACAGTGGTATTGCATTTTGTTTCATTTTGTGAATATGTATGTAGTAGTCTGTATTGTTTACGTATTCTGACAGAAAAATGTACAAATCGGCATTTAGCACACCAGCAAAGAGCTACAAACTACATTTGTAGTTTTGCAATACACTATTATCATCCTATCTTGATTAAAATGTAAAATCCATTTTTTTTAAATAGCCTAAATATTTTTCTATATGTGGAGATATTTGTTAAAGAATTAATATATTTATCAAACTAATAAAGACTTGATATAGTGGTGATGACGGAAAAAGTTTTACATTTATCAAATGTTCATAAAACCTGGATTAAATCCATTAGAGAAATAAACTGACCAGTGTATAACACAAGTGTTATAACAAATTGTATCAAAGTTTACTAACAGGGGAAGCTGTATTGTAAAAGAATATCTATAGTATATTACCAAACAGTGTGTCATTCAAAACATTGATAATTGTAAACTTTCATTAGTGGAGTTGAGTCAGTGTGATCTGTTGTTTTAAGATTTACAATCAGACTGGATATCCAATGTACTGTAACTAATCCTTTCTTTAAAAAAAAAAAGTTTTATTAATGCTAATGAATAATTAGTAAGGCTAATGAATAATTGATTCTCAAATTAAATTAAATTAGTTGTCCACATGATGGCACTATAAAAAGTTTTATTGAAGTGATACTCCACCTAAAATCTGTCTGTAGAGTTCAATCATTCCTGACCTAAAGGCTTGAGGTGGCTGTAAAGAGCTCATACCTTTACTCCTTATAGCAGTCAGGTTGAATTTTGCCAATTAATGCTTTCCAACATTGACATGTGGTCAGATATCAATTAAACCATCGTAAAACCAACTAAAGAGACTCACTGGTGAATTAGTGGAGTGCTTGTAGTTCAATGACGTGGTTGAATCTTTGCAGTTGATATTTAAATGCACCATTTGATTCATCCTTTGCATTTTGCAGTGCTGTGCATTTCTGGTCTTTGTATGGTCTTGCCTTGTTGACAGCAGCGTTTGACCCAGCATGATAGTCAAAGCACAGGCGTTGGTATAAACAATGGCTCCATTCTATTCAAATATCCCAGCAAGTCAGAACAAAAGTGAGCAGGCAGCAACACAAACTAAAATGGAAGTCAGTCAAAAATATAATTTACATGTCAAAGCTCCTTACATGGAGGAGGCCTACAGATAGTGTTGCATGTTAAAAAAAAAAAAGAAAACAAAAAAGAAATAAACTTGACATTAATGGTCCTGCTTTTAAATTTCAGTGTAAAACATCAAGTGTCCAGCCTCCATTAAACCGAGTACAGTTAGATGCAACATGATTTGAGGGTAATGAAAAACAAGTTTTGGGATTTAGGTGGCAAAATAAATGAAGACCAAGTAGTTAGACTGGAGTCTCAGACATGTGCGCTTTTATTGGGTTGTTGTGTACACCAGAGGCTTGAAGCCCCGCACAAACCTTCATACACCTCAATACAAGGTAATAGCTTTGTCTTTTGCATGATGACTAAAACAAACTCGACCAAGTATCGTTTAAGGCTGAAAGTACAAAAACAAAACAAGGTTTCAGATTACATAATTTACATATTAAGCAATACTACAGATCTGTTAGGCAGCGAGCCCATCAGAGAATAAACCTTCATAGAGGCAAATAAGGTGGTGAACAAAGACATCTGGAATGACCTACACAAACACGACAATGGACATCATGTTCCTCACACATTCACACCGCCTGGGACACTCTGTACTTCCTGCAGAGTTTCTCCCCATCAGGGGGCATGGTGCCATAGCCAAAGTGATGAGGGGAAATGGGAAGAGGTGTTGTGGGCTCAGCATACACCAGTGTGGTGGTGTAGGCATGTATACAGAGCCAGTCGTTTGGGTTTGTAGCAGTGTGTGTTTTGGGGTGGGGACCGACAGTCTGTTTAGAAGCACTTCCTGTGGACAATGCTGGGGCCAGACTCATCGTACTCCTGCTTGCTGATCCACATCTGCTGGAAGGTGGACAGGGAAGCCAGGATGGAGCCGCCGATCCATACAGAGTACTTCCTCTCTGGGGGAGCAATGATCTGCAGGGGGCAAGATGAAAAGGTCATCAATACTGAGGCCAATCTACATTTATTGGCAGACGCACAAAAAGCATGCAAATACTTCCCCAGTTAAGATAATGGGATGCTATAGGACAAGCAGTAGAAACTTAATACTGCAATAAACATGTTTGTCCACCGAGAGGCAGCAGAGGTAAAGCTCTTTCTGGAACACATTTGCATCAGTGCCATCAGTGCCTGGAGGGGGTGGGGGGGGAAAGAGAGCGAAGCGTTTTACCTTAATCTTCATGGTGGTGGGTGCCAGGGCAGTGATTTCCTTCTGCATACGGTCAGCAATGCCTGGGTACATGGTGGTACCTCCGGACAGCACAGTGTTGGCGTACAGGTCCTTACGGATGTCCACGTCACACTTCATGATGCTGTTAAATGTAGTTTCGTGGATACCGCAAGACTCCATACCTGTGAAAAAGTGTAAAGTTAAAAGTTAAAGCCATGTCAGCTAATCGAGAGCAGATTTCACCCTCACAGTTTTGATGGTTTCACTGATGTAACTTACCAAGGAAAGAGGGCTGGAAGAGAGCCTCAGGGCAACGGAACCTCTCATTTCCGATGGTGATGACCTGTCCGTCAGGCAGCTCGTAGCTCTTCTCCAGGGATGAAGAGGAGGCTGCAGTTCCCATTTCTTGCTCAAAGTCCAGTGCAACGTAGCACAGCTTCTCCTTAATGTCACGCACAATCTCACGCTCAGCTGTTGGATGAGAAGGAGATATTTTTATTGTCCATTTTACCGGTTTCCCTGCAGCTTCAAACAGCAGCTTGTTTGGAAGTCACTGTGCTCACCTGTGGTGGTGAAGCTGTAACCCCTCTCAGTCAGGATTTTCATGAGGTAGTCTGTCAGGTCCCTGCCAGCCAGGTCCAACCTGAGGATGGCGTGGGGCAGAGCGTAGCCCTCGTAGATGGGCACTGTGTGAGTCACACCATCACCGGAGTCCATGACGATACCAGTGGTACGACCGGAGGCGTACAGGGACAACACAGCCTGGATGGCCACATACATGGCGGGGGTGTTGAAGGTCTCAAACATGATCTGGAGGAGAGAGAGAGATGACAGATGAGTCAGTGGGTCAAAGTGACCTAAAGTATGCTAGCATGGGTTAGTACAGTCATAAGGCAAAACGGCACCACACTAAAACCAGTCATTAAATATAAACTTTAGTTTTGTTACATTCACTGTACAACCTGCTACCATTATCTGTTGCATGCATGCAGACACCAGTGTAGTTAAATGCTTGTCATCTAGTTTACTAAATTTAATTTAAAAAAACAAAAAAGAAACAGCAGTGACCATGCTGCAGCTAGTCATTCCTGACACATCACTGTGCAGAGAGATAGAAACCTGAAGCATCCGCAGAGATGAAAAGATCAGCTCAAGGCAGAGGAAACCTGGATGTTCAAGGAGCAGGAGGAAATGGACAGATTGAGGAGGAGGAGGAGGAGAAGGGCCTTAGCAGCAACACAGTTTCCTGTTTGTGAGCCCTACAGGTGTGCCAAGTAGGTCTCCTGACTTAGGAGGAGGGGAGAATTGTTCAGAGCATCAGCCCTCGTTTACCTGGGTCATCTTTTCCCTGTTGGCCTTGGGGTTGAGGGGGGCCTCTGTGAGCAGGACTGGGTGCTCCTCAGGGGCAACTCGCAGCTCATTGTAGAAGGTGTGATGCCAGATCTTCTCCATGTCATCCCAGTTGGTCACGATACCGTGCTCAATGGGGTACTTGAGGGTCAGGATACCCCTTTTGCTCTGTGCCTCATCACCAACATAGCTGTCTTTCTGGCCCATACCAACCATTACTCCCTAGGAAGGCAGAGAGGAGTGTGATTACAAATTTAAATCAAAACTACTCAAAATTGTGTGCTAACCCGAGTGTACGATTTATATAGCATTATGGAGAAACCATACCTGATGCCTGGGGCGTCCAACAATGGAGGGGAACACGGCACGTGGAGCATCATCTCCTGCAAAGCCAGCTTTGCACATACCGGATCCGTTGTCCACAACCAGGGCGGCGATTTCGTCTTCCATTTTCTGTACAGAAAGGGAGGGGGACGCATGTTTAAAACCGTCAACGGTGTGCGTGTACATCTGGCAAACATCAACTGGGTTAAAGCCCTGTCATTATAGACACCGGACGCTGGATGTCGCAGTGGCGCAGGTTGCAGTCCAAATCCAGAGCTGAGAAAACAAAGGCAGTTTCTCCCTCGGTCTGGCCATGGCCATATAAGGCAAAAGTGAGAGCAGCTTAGAGACGGCGGACAGACCGGCCCGGAAGCCGCTCCGCGTGTCGTTAAACCTCAATAGACAGACAGACAGCCACTCCCTTCACCGGGATCATCGCAGTTGCACTAACCACACGCACGCCGCCAACATAGACCACCAAGACGGGTTTTCACAGTCAAAGTGAATGAACTTCCATCATCCCTGTCATCAGGTGTTAAAGAGACAACTTCTGACGTTCACAAGCTGGAACTTCATGATGTCAATCGACTTCATGAGCTGTAACGTCACGGCGACATTTTCAGTACTTTAACCCAGTCTGCCTGCAATTTCAGTAAATTCCTTTAACTTTTAAAAAACCCGGTCTAATCTGCAGTTATCTGTCCGTGCGTGAAACCGGAGACAGCGGAGCCGCAGACCATGTCGAAGCGGATGATTACATGTAAGCGAGAAGGTCAAGCTTTTTTTTTTTTTTTTTTTTTTTTTAAACGCAGTCTGATTTGTTACATGCATGAAGTGCTGACAGCACGGAGCAGCAGGGTTATTTCACACCAACGACATGTCAACACCTTCCCGCGAAACGTCACTGACAAGCATATCCCTCAAACTGCACACAACATTTACACCGTGCATTTCTAATGGGCGCCTGCACTTGAGAGGAAAACCTCACATTATAACTTCAGCAGCGGGATAAAACATGTCTGCTGGCTAAAATATAAAGTGCACAAATATAGAATCAATGCATTTAAATACGTGGCAAAAAAAAAAAAACTTGCATCTTCATTCGGCGGTTGTCTTACCTGTGTTAGGGAGGGTTATCGGCTTACGAGGACTGTGACTGAGAGCTACACTCCGGTAGGGTTTAGTGTCTGAACCTGACTGCAATGGAGGCCGAGAAATTGCAGGGTTTTATCGGAGCTCGTGCTGCATCCCCTTTCCATAAAAGGAGAACTTTCCGCACGGCGCCCTCTGATTGGTTGTGCCGTATCCACTGGGTGTGGCGCATGCAGATAACCGCGCTGCACTCTGGCATAACAGGGGGGGGGGGTACAAGCAGCACTGAAACTAACCTATATATTTTCAAACTTATCAATATGCAATAAAACTTATATGTACATTTATTTTATCTCGTCATTATTATCACAATTGCTGTGAATGTGATGATGGTAAACAAACATGATGCACAAGTGGGCAACACATCTTATAGCTAATGCTGCAAAACACAGCATGGGTCTGAAGTATAAAACAAGCTGAAACATGTGCTTTTATGAATTTAGTATTGTCACACAGGGCAGGAGTAAATGTTAATGTAATTCAGTCAACATTATGATAGTTTCAGTCCTTGGCATCCCCCACATTGGGTAGGGGCCCTTTACATATCCTGACTACTGCGCTATCTTTGTGCATTGGAAAACAAAGACAGTTACATAGACATAACTCATTGAATTCAAATGTAGAGGGAATGCAGCAGAGCTGGATTGCACCAATGCTTTTGTAGTGAAGCAAAACTTTCTCACTGATACTGGTTAGAGGTGCCAGCCAGGACACGGGGTGCTAACAACCTCAGGGTCACTGACAGCCGCCTGCCCTGGCATACTAGTCACTCTCTCTCTCTCTCTCTCTCACACACACACACACACACACACACACACACACACACACACACACACACACACACACACACACACACACACACACACACACACACACACACACACACACACACACACACATGCAGAGCAGGGTGACAGCGATACATGTGATGAAGCTGAAGTATGCTTACGGCAAACACTCAGGAGACTGTAAATCTCTTATCTCTCATCACCTCCCTGGTGATGTGTAGGCTTGTTTTATCTTGCTTGCCTTAATGACACATAATTAACAGTTCTGTAATATCCAGAACATATCCATATTTGGTGTCAGTGAAACTGAGGCCTGCAATTAATTTATTATTCAGGGTCATGACTCACTCTGCATGCACACACCTGTCCCAGGTATTCATCCACCTTAAATTTGTATGCCTCTCTAAACTGAAACGCTTCTTTATTTTCATGATGGAAATCCTCATGCAAAGCTCATCTTATTAGTTGACCAGAGGCTAAGTGGGTGGGTGGGTCGGGGTGCTGTTTTAACTCAATAAGGGCACCGGACAAAGACTCATAAACTTACAGTAGGAATTCTCACTGGCTCTACGTGTTCCTAATAAGGATATATGGGAGCCGGCTCACCGAAAGGGACAGGAAGTTGGTTTTTACTGGGCCTCACTTTAGCAGATGCATGCAGGAAGTGACCACACAGACCTGCAAGTGAACACACACACACACACACACACACACACACACACACACACACACACACACACACACACACACACACACACACACACACACACACACACACACACACACACACACACGCCCACGTATCATCAGGTTGTGATGAGGAGCAGCTTAAGACAGAGGGAGGATGAATGAGCTGATCAGGGAATTGGCTTTTCAGACGACCGGCATTATCCTGCTCCAGACAGACATTAAACGCACGCACGCACGCACGCACGCACGCACGCACGCACGCACGCACGCACGCACGCACGCACGCACGCACGCACACACACACACACACACACACACACACACACACACACACACACACACACACACACCAAGTATAGACCCAGGGCAGGACAACCATCCCTTTAAGAGTTCCTTTGGATGACGTCCATATAAGGAGATATTGGAGCAAGTCACATGGGGGGAAGAATGCACTGCTCTGGTCATGTGACCAGTCTGAGGAAATGAATGAATCTCCCTTTTTAAGGCTGTGTATGTTTAAGTGTGTGTGTCTGTATGCCTGTGAAAGTGTGCCACTATTCACTGTGATTTCTGCTGTCTTCATCTGATTTATGTGTAAAATATTTGTGGCAACATTTATGTTTGTCTTTTGTTATACTTTGTCCTCAACCCTTAACTTCTCCCTGACAGAAATGTCTCCACGCTTCCTCTGGACACTCATGTCATTCTTTCAACCATTTCAAAACTCAGCAGCGTGCCTGACTCACGCATGCATTATAACACACACATATACGCGCTCCCTCCCTTCATTACTCACTTACACAGTCAGGGAAACTCACAGGCCTCAGGCTCTCAGCTCTGACTAAGACCGTATATGGAAGAAGCTAGCAGGTAGCTTCTGTTCACTTTTCGCTCATCCCTATCTCTCAGCACGCTCTCTCTCTCTCTCTTAAACACCCATTAACTCTCTTCTCTTATTTGCCACATGTCCAGCCTCCACCAATCAATCACTCTCTTATTCTATATTACGTCACAGTTATGGGTGTGATACAAGGTCAGTGTACATATTTGCCTGTTTCACTCTGTACCAGGCTTTCCCAGTCATTTATGGCATCACATTCCATCACAGAGCATCATACACCGCATAGAGGAGGCAGGGTTGGCTCATATGGGTACTCAAGTGAGAAACAGAGAGAATGTAGGTACAATACTCCCCAGTAGGTACAATACTATTAGAAGACACTGATTTATAGACCGAAAACCTCCCCTTAAAAATCCTCTGCCCTCTCAGCCTCGCAGTGCATGTTTAAAATGTCTGTTTCCAGAGTCCAAGTAAAACACAGAAAGGCAGCATTCAGTTACTACGCACCACAGATCTGATCTGGAAGAATAGCTGAATAAACCCACTTGTGGTCCCAGGGGCAGACAACTTGTTTTGTTGAGGCCCCTAATTAAAGTGAAGACAACGGACCACTGTGCAGGACAGAATCACAGGATTACAGGCACGGTAATGATGTAGGATGTGGCTCAGTTGTCCCTTTACTGAAATGCATGCAATTAAATTAGATACAAACTTGTGAGACAAAGTCAACCCCTTAGAGGTCCAGGGGCCCAAAGTAGTTGTCGAGGAGGAAATACTAAAGCCTTTGGCAGAGTAAACTTCCAGATGACACTTTAGAAAGATAAGAAGTCAGTGATCTACCATACAGACATGAATTGAGGCTTCAATTGCCTCATGTGGGCTTGACAAGAAAACAAATAACAATTTCCCAAAATATATGTTTTTATTTCTTAATTTCTTTTGTCTTTCTTTCTGTAAAATGTTTTTATGTGTTATCTTCAGATTTTTAAATGAACTTTTTTTTTATTTTACAGGCAAACATAAAAAAACACGTCAATTAACTGCCCTGAGGAAGATTTATATTTATTAAAGCATTGTATAAGACTCTGTGCCAAAGATAATTGACATTCAGATGACTTCTTTAGCTTTAACATCAGGAGAAAAACATTTTTCAACAGATATAAACTTATATACACATTTACACATATTCTTTTACATTTTTTATGAACAAAACAACAACATTTGAGCTTTACAATGCCATATTGAACTGCAAATACCAGTGTCTGAGTGGATTTGAGTCTTCTTTTTGTGTTTCAGGCGGTCCAACTCTTGCCCAGGTCTACCAGCTCCATGCCTTCACAGTAGGACCGTGGTCGCGACACCCTGACCTGCTGGGGAACATCACATCATCAAGTAAGGAAACCAGATACACATCTCCCTCTCTACCAAACTGTCATACACACCACATGCAGGGTCAGACACTCACCGTGGGCGTCCTGTGGGATGCTAGCTGCTGCAGAAGTGGGAATGGAGTCCAGTGAATGGGTTCCACAGGCCAGCTACAGACAGAAAGGTCACTGGCCTTACCCGAGTCCAACACCCCATCCCCCATACTCATCTCGCTCCCTCTCCAACCATACTGCGAGCTGTAGGGAATACAGAAAGCACAGGGATGATTTACAGACACTGGCTATGTAAATACTTACAGACTGAGATTTACATTTCTGTCAAGAAAAACTTTGGAAGTACTGAATAGGGAAATGTTAGGGAATGGTCAGGCTTATAAAAGGAAAATAAATGTTGTTTGTTTAGTTTGTTTAGGTAGGTAGGTTGGTAGGTAGTTACTTTATTAATCACCAAGGGGAATTTTTTTTCGCTGCAGCAGCATTTATAGATACAGGAAAGCAATAAAATAACAGTAAAAAATATTAAATATAAAAATGCACAGTATATACACTATATACAGTACAGTATATATATATATATATATATATATATTTTTTTTTAATTATATTTAAACAAACAAGAAACACAGTCAATAGTGTTATTGTTGTGTGTTGGATTTTGCCAGAGGTGAGTTATTGTACAGTCTTATTGCGGTCGGCAGGAATGATCTCCTGTATCTGTCCTTGTGACAGCGGAGCTGGAGGAGTTTATTGGAGAACGTGCTCCGCTGTCCCTGCAGCAGGTGGTGGAGAGGGTGGTCAGGATTATCCAATATGGATAATAGTTTGTTCAGCGTCCTCCTCTCCACCACCTTTTCCAGGCTGTCCAGTTTGTAGCCGATGATGGAGCCGGCCTTCTTAACCAGTTTGTTAAGTCTGTTGGTGTCTCCGGCTCCAATGCTGCTCCCCCAGCAGACCCCAGCGAAGTACAAAGCACTGGCCACAACAGACTGGTAGAACATCTCCAACATCTCGCTGCACACATTGAAGGATCGAAGTTTCCTCAAGAAAAAGAGTCGACTCATCACCTTCTTGTAGACAGCGTTGATGTTGGTCTTCCAGTTCAGTCTGTTGTCGATGGACACACCCAGGTACTTGTACTCCTCAACCATGTCCACCTCCTCTCCCAGAACTCTCAGCGGTTGTGGAGCCGTCGCCTTCCTCCTGAAGTCGACCACCATCTCTTTGGTCTTGGCCACGTTCAGGAGCAGGTGATTCCTTCCCGCCCACTCCACAAAGTCCTCAACTACTGCCCTGTACTCATCCTCCCGTCCATCCCTTATACATCCTACCACTGCAGAGTCATCAGAGAACTTCTGCAGATGGTTTAATGTTTGATTAAATGCTATAAATAATATTTTTATATCAACAACTTTTAAAAGGGCTGTGTATTATGGGAAAGAGACCAACCTGCACAAAATGATCATCCCGCTTAGCTGTAGGGCTCTTTGTAACATCTTTCTGTTCATTGTTTTATTCATATAGCCCAAGACTTACATTTGTGGAGTTTTGGTTTAGTGTTAGCCCCTCATCCGTGTCACTTCAAGATGCAGGGAACTGTTGTTAAAAACAAGCTCTGATCAACCCGCTGTACACTAACGGCAACAAACTACTGACATTGTAAAGCTGTCATGTCTTTAAAGCATGAATTGAATTAGGTAGACATAACACATAACTGTGTGTGCGGAAAGTTGAATTCTGTTGATGGTTGTAACTGTGTTGGTTTTTAGGCTGCTAAAACGTCTTTAGTGAGAAGAAAGAAGTTTTAAATATGAAGTCGGACCATCACACACATGATCATCTGATACTGTCAAACACAATGACAGTTCATGTGGGATACTCAGTGTGTGTGTGTGTGTGTGTGTGTGTGTGTGTGTGTGTGTGTGTGTGTGCGTGCGTGCGTGTGTGTGTGTGTGTGTGTGTGTGTGTGTGTGTGTGTGTGTGTACCTGTGGGGGTAGATTGTGTTGATGTGTGTTCCATGGCTCGGGCAGGTGGAACCCAGTGACAGGGTGTCGTCGTGGTAACAGCAGGGCCGGTCGAGCGCCCGGAGATGCAGTAACTCATCGGAGCGTGTGAAGGCAGGATTGTCCAGTGAGTCTGCCGATCCCGCCCACGAACGCAACCAGAACCGACCTGACAGCTCGTCAAAATGGTTGAACCTGCGATAGCTGCACACACAACAAATCACAATGAGTTAAACAGTCTGAGGGTTCAATGTTATTGGGTTTCCTTCAATGTGATCAGGTTTGAGACATCAAACAGATTTATTAATCACATGTTTTTTTCCCCTACAGTTTCATAGCAGTTTTAAAAGTTTTGCAAGAGCAAATGAGTCAATAGGAGGGAGCTGTAACCCTTCTCAATGAGTGGTCTTTACCTAACGACATGTTGTAAAATCACCTCTGTGTGATTCACATGCAGGATACAGTCATCATTGGACATGTATCATAAGGGAACGATCTGGAGTACAGGGAGGTCATCACTGACTGGTGTGATCTCCATCACTTCCGGATTAACGCCAGTAAGACGAAGGAGATGGTGAATGATTTCCGCAGGAAGGCAAAACCAACTACAACGGTGAACATCCAGGGATTGGACATTGACATTGTGGACACTTATAAATTCCTGGGTGTTCACCTCAACAATAAACTGGACGGGTCAGACAACAGGGATGTCCTCTTCAAGAAGGGCCAGAGTCGACTCCATCTCCTGAAAAGACCGAGGTCCTTCGGAGTCTGCAGGACTCTGCTGAGGACATTCCACGACACTGTGGTGGCGTCGGCCATCTCTTATGCAGCGGTCTGCTGGGGCTGTGCAGGTACAGAGAGGGACAGGAGGAGACTGAACAAGCTGGTCAAAAGGGCCAGCTCTGTCCTGGACAGTCCCCTGGACTCCATAGAGGAGGTGGATGAGAGGAGGATGTTAGCCAAGCTGACATCGATCATGGACAACACCTCTCACCCTCTCGATGAGACTGTGGGAGCTTTAAGCAGCTCCTTCAGTTCAGACTGCTGCACCGTCAGCGCAGGAAGGAGCGCGACCGCAGGTTGTTTGTTCCGATGGCTGTCAGACTGTTCAACACCACCATAAAATAACGTTGCACTATTTCATTTCATAGCACCTGACACTTTTTCCATTCATCCTAAACTGTATTTATTTATTTTTATTTGATTTGATTTGTTTTTGTGTATATAATCTGTGTGTGTGCATTTATTCGTTGCTCTTATTTTTTTCTAAAATAATCATTTTGATCTATCTTATTTTATGTATTTGTAAATGTTTTCATATTGTGTGCACCTTTTTTGTGTTTCTATGCTGCTGTGACGACTAAATTTCCCCACTGTGGGATTAATAAAGTCTAAATCATCTCATATTTTTGTACCACTATGAGCCTGACTAAATGGGACTACAATTTCCTACTGTGTGAGAGTTTCCTCTTAAAGAGGCTTCACAAAGCATGTTGTAGTGAGGAACAAAGAAGTCCTAAGATAAGAGAAAGGGCGGAGTTGACCCCTTTGCTATGGATGACATCATGTTTCATGAATAAACTTACTATGCCTCACAGTGACAGGCAGTGGATTACTTCACATTAATGCATAGAAATACAAAGAAATATATAGCGAGATAGATTTTTCTATATTCAAGTGAATTACTCTCAGAAAGAAAACTTATTAGTCCTAAATATAAGATTGAAATGTCCAAATCTCTCTGGAAGCAACACTCACTTGCTACTTTTAAGAAGACACTCTGGATTTAAGGCTTAGCTTCAGGTTTATCACTTCCTGTCTGAACTTTGTCTGTTTGTGTGCATACTTAGTATTACAAGTTAATCTAGGCAATGGGACAAATACACTGCGTCTCAGTTAGGGTGGATAAACTCTTCCCTAATTGAAGTAGCACTTATGATCTAAGTGCTTTCAACACAAAAACCTCAGTTAGTACGGCTTTAAGAAGCTGAAACCAAACGACTGTGCTTCTACATATAAGCAGGGGACAGTTTAATCCACAACGTGTAGATTTCTCCAGAATTCACACCTACGTACATCATAACAATATGAAAGGGGAAAGAGATGAGTAATGATAATAACAAACCACCAGTCTGATCATGTAAACTACACACAGTTTACAAGCCAGAGTATTGATATCTAATGTATGTACTTACTAATGACCTGAGGAGTATCTTAAAAATGGTAAAAGAAAAATAATTATGGTGGGTAGGAGAAATTTGTATTCATCTTAATGGAAGTGAGTGGCATCTTAAGTCCTGTCTAACAGCAGATTTGATCACTTGCTGGCAAAACATTCAGACAGGTTTGACGTCATGTCAGTGAACACGCTAGGGTACATACGACGGAAATTGGACATGTTGAGCTGTCTCAACACTTCCCACCAGTCTGCGGTCCTACATTCATCCTCAGCGTGTGGGTTGGCAGCTAAATTGTGACACCTAGTGGAGCTTACTGTTTACTGTGACTGTATGTGCACATGCTTCCATCTCAGTGTCTGGATTTTCCTGCGTGGATCAACATACATGATCTTTTCTCAGGTGCCAAAGCCATTTATGTCAGATTAGTAATTTCTATGCCATGTATGTGTGTGCTTCTCAACATGCAGGTTTTTAATGTGATATTTTTGAGGCCAGACAATTAGACAATCCTCTAAACATCTAAATATATTTCAATGGTAGTATGTACAATTTGTGCCTAAATCTTTGCTTTTTAATTTGTACGTTGTGAACTGTGTTTGTATACGTGTCCATCACCGAGTGGATGCGTGTACCTGCTGCGGGTCTGGTCGACTTTGGCCTGGATCAAAATGGATCGATAGCGTCGCACAGCCACGAAGGCCGAAACGCCGATGACTGTCACCATGATGAGTAAAATGGCAAGACATGCACCCACGAGGCGCGCTCGAGTCATCCTCACGTCACACCTCTGACCCATGTACCAGAAGTCATCACCTACAAGGCAGCTAATACAAACACACACAAAGAGGTCACTTACACGCACACAATATTCTGGGTTAGATGAAAAGGTACACTTTTTGTGCTCTTACCGACAAACTGGAAGTTGTCCCGGATGGTGAGTGCAGATGCCGTGGTGGTGGCAGTGGTCGAAGCGACACACGGAGGAACAGCTGTAGTTTGCGGTGCCGGGCTGCGAGAC
The DNA here is from genome assembly GCF_029030835.1 of Brachyistius frenatus. Classification (NCBI taxonomy): domain Eukaryota; kingdom Metazoa; phylum Chordata; class Actinopteri; family Embiotocidae; genus Brachyistius; species Brachyistius frenatus. Next base: position 4,121,029 of record NW_027210606.1, on the reverse strand, counting down.
GCATCTGTAGCCTGCGGGGCACTGCAGTAACCAGTCACACACATCGCCCTGCAGACCTGGAGGGAACATGTGTCAAAGAAAAATGCTGGGGCTATTCTTTATTTTCTATTATTAAATATCTCATGAAAAAACAGTTTTTAACTTGACTTCCCGGTCTGTGGCACTCACTCCCTGTTCAAACCAACCAAAATTGTATTTTGAAAAAGCTGCATGGAGCTGCAATGATGAGTAGATTAATTGATTAGCTGAATGACATAAAATTTATAATCAGCAACTTAGATATGTGATCAATCATTTTGATTCATTTTATAAATTAAAAAAAAGAGCTAAAACTCTGATTCCAGCTTCTTAAACGTAAATATTTTCTAATAAATAATAAACTGTATATCTTTTGGTTGTTTACTGTTGGTTTAGGACAAAACAAGACATTTTAGGCTGAATGTTGGGCTTTGGCAAACAGTGATCAACATTTTTCTCCATTTTCTGACCAAAAAGACTTCAGACCAAACAACCAATCAGTTAATCAAGAAAAAAATGATATATGTTATATGTTGTTTTAGCAGCATTTGGACAGTAATGGAATTCAATGGATTCAAAGAACAACGTGTATGAGGCTTTAGATAATAAGACAATAGTTGTTCGGATCAGTTTATTGTTTGTTATGGTCTTTTTAAGGTGTTTATTGACTACAAAAATATCAAATATTACCAGCATTACTTAACTGTGTCCGTCTAACTGAGTTATGATGTTTATACGAGTCTGCTGTAAATGGGTCAATTAAGTAAGCAGGTTAAGGAAGGAATTCCCTCTAGGTAAGTGAAGCCGATGTGGCTGACAGATAACCAGCCATTGTTTTGTGTATTTCATTTAGACTCTAAATTTTAGAGATCTGACTGTACAGGGATGACAGGAAATGAGTGGTGAGATGTGGGGATGTTGAGGACAATGTGCAGCAAAGGAAGACAGACTCGACTTAAACCCCTGAGCCACCAGGGCCAGGCTCACCTCCAAGTGTGACGTTGGTGATTTTGGATGATCTGAATGTCCTTCCCTCCAGAACAGCCTGAGATAGCGCTGTTTGTTCCAGCAGTGATGTGGGTCCTGCCATGTTGAGCCACTGGAGAGCCCCGCTGGTTTTAAACTCCACAAGACTCTGCACTGCATGTCCACTGGAACAACAGAAGAACAGCACGTTAACATCTGTTTCCAACTTTCTGCAACCTAAACCAACATATTACCATTATACTCATGTATTCAATGTTCTGGAAAATAAATGATAAATGGTTGGCACTTTTTGCCATAGCGGTCTCCAATGTCCTTTTTTTTTTTTTAGCCTCATTCACCCAATTACACAATTTTTACACACTAATTGTGGCAAATGTACTCGCCTACCATCGGGAGCAACTTCTTATTGTTGTGAATATATTTCAACTCTTTTTTCTGAAAAGATGGTAGATGAGGAGGCCACACTGTAGCGTAGCATATCTCCCTGCTAAATTTATAGGTTAGGTTAGGTAGTTACTTTATTAATCCCCAAGGGGACATTTTTTTCATTACAGCAGCATACAGAAGCAATAAGATAATAATAGAATAATAGAAAAGCAATAAAATAGCAGTAAAATAGCAGTAAAAAATATAAAATATAAAATGCAAAGTATATACAGTACAGTATATATCTATATATATTATATACCTCGGGGATTAATAAAGCAACTACCTAACCTTATACAATGTGAAACAAAAATATTTTTTTAATAACATTTTAAATGTTCAGTATCACCAGAATGCCAACAAAACAATGCTAACATGCTGATGTTCAGCATGTATAATGTTATGTTATCAGGATGATGGTAATGCCATTAGTTTTGCTGATATTTGATTAAGATCTGAAGATTACAATTCATCCTGAGGGGCACACAAATGTCTTCACCAAATTTTGTATGGATCCCTTCACTAGATGTTGAAATATTACACCATGAGAGTATCGATATGTGTCACTTCCTGTTACTCAGAGTAGTAAATACAGATGACTTCATAGATAGCTAGAATATGTTTTTGATCCAGGTCTTAAAGGACAGTCTTTGAGGATTTTGGAAATGTCACCAGGGAATTATTTTCTGAAAACTCGGTTGTGTGGCTACAATTTAACGGTAAGACTGATTGCACCTTAGAAACCCACTGTGTCTGCACGACCTCACCTGCTCCAGACTCCCAGCAGCCTGCTGAACCCCGGGGCTCTCTGTAGGTACGGCTCCAGCTGAAAGAAACAGCAGAGGAGAAGTTCACAAAAGTCTGTTTATTTGTGCTTCATTTATTAGTGTGTGTGTTTGTGTACAATCTCTCACCCAGGCAGCGGCGTCTTCCTCCAAACCAGCAGTAAAACCCGATCTGGACTCTTCTACAACCATCTGCAGCAGCAGCTCAATTGACTCCACTGGACCAAACAAGCAAATAATTCAATTACAATTGCCCTGGACACATAACCTCATTACCTACTAACAAAAACACACACATGTACACATGTACCTCTGATGGCTGCAGGCTGGTCGGGAACAACGTAGAACTTGGGAGCATTCGTGGAGCTCCAGGTGGTTGTTGAGGTCAACGCTGAAGGTGTGTGCGCCAAATGGCTCTCCTGGCTGGGATGTAGGGTTGTCCGGGGTGGAGGTCGCTGCGGTGATCCAGCTGTGGTGGTTGTGTTGCTAGGAGACCACTGCCAGACCTCATCCTCCACTTTTGCCTTTCCATCCCCACCTCCATAATCGGATGTCGTCGTTGTGTGTGAGAGCAGAGAGGTCTGTGTCGTAGTAACGAGGTTGTGGGACTGTTTATGTGGAGGAGAGGTTACTGTAGATGTCGGCAGAGGCAGGTGAGCACGTGTTTGAGGCGTATGTGAGGGTACGAGTGTTGGTTTATGGTCGATGAAGGCTGTGAGCGTGGTGGACTCGCTGATAGAGGTGGTTGAAGTGGTGCGTGACCTATCAGGAAGCACAGTGTCTGTTTGGAGCATGTATGAAGGTGTAGATGAGTCTATGGCTGTGCTGGATGACAACAGGGATGCAGGAGTTGGTGAATCTGTGTTGTCATGTAAGAGTGTGTAAGTGGGATGTAGTGTATATGTTTCTCTAGAAGTCCCTGAGTTTTGGACTCCTGCTCTGGGTGTTGAAAACGAATCAGTGAAGCCTGAAGTCCCTGCATCGTCCTTGGTAATGTCAGGTGAGGAGGAGATAGTACTTGTAGTCATGTATGCGGGTCTTTTTGTACTTTCTGTTGCTGTTTGGTTCTCTTCGTCGCTTGTCTGTGTGAATGGGGACGATGTGGACGGAGAATGCGTGAGGCTCTCTGTGCTTTGAAGAGAGTTTCTTTGACTCTGTGAGGAAGACGTGTGAAATATCTCTGTGTCTTCAGCAGTCTGAGCAGTGCCATCTGACGCAGCGGATACAAATGAGTCACTCTGACTTATGTTTGGATGAGCCGAAGCAGCCTCCACGGTACCGATGGCAGTGTGAAGCCCTGTGATGTGGGCGGTGGATGATCGAGCCCTGCTGGGAGCTTGTGAGGGCGTTGATGAGGGGGGTTCAGTGTCCGTGTGCGCACTGCTTGAACCATGTGATGGAGGCTCGGTGGATGTGTTTAAAGGATCAGAGGTGGTGGTGGAGGTCAGATCAGAGTTAAGTCTGTCTGTATTTTGCTGGCTCCTCCAGGAATGAGGTTGTTTATCTTCAGGTGTCCCACTAACAGCTCCCCCACGAGGAACCCCGGTGGTACCACTCTCCATGGTCGTCCAGGAAGGTAGCTCAGGGGGAGAAGAGGTGGGAAGCAGAACGCTGGAGTTGGACACACTCTGGTCTGTTCCCATAGTTATAGGTTTCTCTGTGTCTTTAGATGTCTGAGTGAATGTATACTCGTGGATATCTGTGCCAAGCCAGGCGTTGGAGCTACTGGCTGTTGCATCTGTAAGTGCCATCTGTGTTTGAGTGATCTCTTTGCTTGGATTTGCGGTGTTTGATTCGGTGTCTGTGCTGAGTGCATGCTGAAAATATGGGTGTGTTCTCTCCCTGGCAGTCATGGGACCATCGGTGAGGTGAGCAGCTCCAGATGTATCCGCTCCATTGTTTGGTTTTTCCTCAGGAAGAGGGAGAGTTTCCCTATCAGTTCTGCCAGCAACAGGGAGTCCCTGCTGGGGTGAGGTGGGGAGCAGCAGTCCCTGGTCCAGAGAGGAGGCGCTAGACACAGACTGTGGCGCAGAACTCCACTCCAGACCTTCATAGAGGTGACCTCTGACCCCTTCTGTACCTCCCACCACCTCTTTACCAACTGGAGCAGGTCTTGTAAAGCTGGTTCCTGTCTGAGAACGATGAATGAGGTCTTGGTCTGGCCTGTGGGTCGAACGGTCCTCAGAGGAATGCCTCTCATCTTCCTGGACTGGAACGACCAGGAACAAACACAAAAACAGAGAGGGGCAGGGTGAGGAGAGCCAGAGTGGAAACCACAACAACATAACATCTCCCTGCCTCACGCACCACAGCGAGTGTGATAAGAACTTTCCAGCTGACAGATTTACAGCTCACAGCACATTTTTAACAACACAGCATGTTTAGTTACGCACCACGCAGTCTGATTAACCTCCAGCATCTCTACTGGAAACAAAAAATACTTCTCACACTTTCACAGAGACAACATGAGCAAAGAGCAGCTCCAAAACAAGTCTGTTCCAAATGTCATTACAACTATTAGATCAAACTCTCGTGATCAGGGTAAGCGCAGGCAAGTGGGCCACTGACTTAATAAATTAACCAGGGTAATGGAGGGATGGTTTCTCACCAGAATAAGCCAGTTGAACTGCATTTGAGGAGCGTCCTGCTCCTGTCCAAGTGAGGGTGGATTTGTTTCTGTCACAGCCGGAGAGCAGAGCCATCCGCCCGCTCTCCAAAACTTCATCTTCCTCATTCAAGACGCAGCGCACTGATACCCGCGAACCGCTTTCCAACCATACTAACTTTAAAAGTACCGTCCGCCCGGGAGGAATATCTATCATCCAAGTGCAAACTGGGAACTGTAAGGTTTTAGCAGACGGCTGGTTCAAGGAGTTGAGTCTGCTGGTGTCAGTAAAAAATCCAGGTGAAGTGAGATTGATGTGACCAGCAGGCTCTTGGTCCAGGCTGACATTTCCACCACAGTTGGAGTGTAACAGGGCCAATGTTTTATCTGAGGAGAGAAAAACAACGCTGCTAAAATGCTCTGGCATTAATCTTCTGACCTCTGTGTAATGTTGCAATAAAGATCAGACTGTGAATTTAGACATTTGTGGACACAAGTTGAGGGCAGTTAACCAAAATTATGTTTTTAATTATCATGTAACCTGATTCGAAGGATTTTTGAGGCATAAAATTACAAATGTTCCCTCCAAAACAAGACAAATTTAGAGAAATAGGAGACAACATTATTTATGAAAATGTTGTGCAATAAATCGCAGGTCCTTCCTATCTTATTTTTTAGCATCCTTTGATGACTAGTTATACTTCAAAAGTCTATACTACTCTACAGACAACAATGTATTTCATTGACAGTAAAGCAGGACTATTGTGACTTAATCTAAAGAGAGAGAGAAAAAAAAAAATCACTATTTCAGGCTAAATTGTGTCCAATACAAAGTTTCATGTTTTAAAAATGTGTAGGCAATGCCAAACAATACGATTTGACCCACTGCAGTTTCAAATCAACAGTGTATAATACAGAGTCTGCTGTCTGGTTTATATGTTCTTACCTGTTGTGATGATAAAAAGCAACAGACAGGCGTGGAGCTGCATTTCCAAAGCTGAGACATTTCAGTGTCGGAGACCCTATTAATCTCAAATCCATACAGATTTATCAGATTTTCAGTCTCCGCACGCTGTGACGAGGACGAGCTACTACTACTCAGAGCGAGAATGAACTCTGCTTTTCCTGCGGACAGTCGCAACAAAACGTCAGAGGCGTCAGAAACTTTCCTCCTCCATCATTTCCTTGTAACGGAAACCGCTGCGCTGTCAGCACCAGCAGCGCCGCGCGGTCACCTAAATCAGACCCACGTGTGGGAGACAGTGTGTGTCTTGTAATGCAGGGTGGACAGACACTTGTGGATGGTTTCAGAGCTGTGACACCGCCTCCGGGCTGTTCCGCATGCGGCATTTCCAAAGATGAGAGGAAGGAATCCAGTGGTCGCGGCGGGAGCTTGTTTTTTACGCAGTGTATAAACTCCTCACAGGAAACCTTTACCACAGGAGGCACGGAGACATGAGAGGGGGCAGTTCATTAAGGCTTTTACACGGACACCCCACTGGGCAGGAAGGCCACATTTACGCGCTACTTCCACATCACCCAGCCTTTGTCTATTGCCAATATTGAACGTTATCAACCTTAATATAGCCTATTAATTGCTTTGTTTTGGTTTCCATTACCAAGTACCCTAATACCAGGGCCAGGACCACAGATACTAATTCTGGTATGTGAGACAATATATGCAATTATTTAAATGCTTTGATAAAACTTAAAGGCTTTAAATTATGATCTAATTTCTCTGAACTAAAAAGGTATCCACACTGCACACTCACACAGCAGCAGGAAAAGGAGAACAGCATTTGACTTTTGATGGATGAGACAAATTTTGAAACAAGTATTTGCTCTCTTTCAGCTCTGTTTTTGGTCTCCTCCAATCCCTGAAGAGAAAATCTGTCTTGCTTAGATCTTTATGCTCCACTGTGTTTACCAGCTAGTCTTTAACTGGGTTTGTCTGCTGCTTGGTGAGCATGTCTTGCAGAATGGAAATTATTCAGTTGCTTTATGAAAGAGCTTAAGAGAGAAAAACACAGTCATAAAAAAAAATAAAAAAAAATTGGGCAACCTTTCTACCGTTTTGGAACATGTTTTTGGACCAAATTGCCTCCTCAGAGACAGCAATATTATGAATGTTATTAAATTTAATTTTTTTGAAATATATGCGCTTGTTTCATGTTACCGCTCCAACAGTTGCTAAAGTAATTTATTATATTGGAAATGAGCAATGACAATAGTAGTCAGATGAGACCATTACCAATCTCGTGTCTGTTCGTTAAGATTAAAGATGGTTTACTTTGTTTAGCACAATAAAGACAGGGGAACAGCTGTGGCTCAGTCTGTAGAAAATAAAATGCTCAACAGCACCTTTAGATTCATAAATAATCTTGGTTGTTTTTTTGTTTTTTTAAAAATCTGGACAAAAGCAAAGGGTAAAATAACAATGGTTCTTTATGTTTATACACTCACATTATGAAGTGTTTGTGTTCATTAGTAAGAGTTAGAGGTGCTGGTATGTGGCTTTTGTTACCTTCGAATAAAGCCAGCCAAGTTGTTTCCAAATTTCCACTATTTGTGCTGAGCTAATTGTTTGCTAGTTGCTCTATATTTGACAGAGAAAAGAGTGTATGACTCCTCTCCTCTTAGTTTTCTCATCTTAGTCTCTGCCAAAGAGCCAATTTCTACCATTATTCCTTTAAGTTGATCAGGAAAACACAGCAGGGCAACTTTGTCGTTTCAATGCGAGACTAATGACGCCTCTCCCTTTCTTCTCTGTTTGGATGCTAAATGTTTCACTATTTGTTCCACCAATTAAACAAATAGGTCTTTAGCTTAACTACCAGTTTGTTAAAAACAACTTCACATTTTTGAGACTAGGCAGAGCTGTCCGAGAGCACTCGACACTCTGCAGTCTTGGCCACTGTTATCATTTTACTAATCCCTCACGTTTCTTATTTAAAAAATATAATTAACAACCAAATATCTGATATAATTTTTTCAGCACAACCTGGGCTAATTGAATGTTCATGTTGCTTTGGTTTCTCATGATAGCAATACAATTTTCATTTGTAACATTTTATTCTGTTTTTTTACATGTGACTCGAATCAATCAGCCTCCAAGATAAACCTGAAATTACAGAAATGTTTAATATGGTATCATTTAATTAAGTGAAGAAAAAAATAATTAAACTGATGTGTGTTTATGTATGTTTAAACCTGGTGGATATAATGTGTGCTCTAGGTATCTATCAAGTGTCGGTACTGGATCTGGGTTGAGGAACTATAAGCAGCAGGCAGATTCGCCAAAACCTTAGTGAATTCAGTAGTACACCCTGGATGGATCGCCGGTCCATCACAGGCCCAACACATAGAGCTAGACGGAAACAAAGACCATTCATGCTCTCATTCACACCTAAATCATTAAAGGGCAATTTTTCAGAATCACCAGTTATCCTGGCACGCATGTTTTGGATGTTGGGAGGAAGCCAAAGTACCCGGAGAGAACCCACGCAGACACAGGGAGAACATGCAAACTCTGCACAGAAAGGCCCCGGCCAAGGTTCGAACCCACAACCTTCTTGCTACCACTGCACCACTGTGCCCCTTTTAAAAGATGTGACTGGTTAATCCCAAAATAAAACCCATCCTTGTAATAAAGGGCACAGAATAGACAGTGACATCTGGTGGAAATGAAATGAACTGCCAATACGCCAATCCCAATATGAAGCGGTGAAAGTGCTGTTTTGGTGTCTGTGATCAGTCGGATGATGGAAGGTTGCGACAGACTCGAGCTCCTGCTGCGTTGTTGCACTTTTCCAGTTGCCAAATATCTTCGTGCTGTGATCAATTTCATTTCTAGCGTTATTGCGTTGAGGGGGAGATATGACTGTGTCTAAAATGAGATTGACCACAAACATTTTCCCTGCACAATATAATTTATATAATTTCATTAACTCACTGTCATTCATTTCTCCTAGCTCGTAATACTTTCGCAATTTTCTCCTCAGCTTCGGACAATCTTAAGGCTCTTAATGAGAGACAGCAAGATCGCAAATTGGTAGGTGGTATGTCACTTTGTGGAAAGTGGTACGTACCGTTTCCTAGTGGTATGGCACTTCGACTTTTGGTATGCCACACTTTCTCTAAGGTGCCATGTACCGATATCTGGTGGTACAGTATATCAGAAAGAGCAGAAAGAGCAGGGTCTTTTTTCTGCCAGCAGGGGGCACTAAACATGCACCTCTATGTCTCCTCGTTCCTCGCCAAGTATCATTTTTTGGTGGCATACCACTGGGATGTCTCCTATATGTCTCCTCCGGTATACATATAATATATATATATATATAATTATTTATTAATTATCCAATTCCGTGTGTGAAAATGTTGACAGCTCCGGCGGCTGTCATGCCTGAATGACCATTTTATGCAGGTAGTGCCCCCTGCTGGCAAAAAGAAGATCCTGCTCCTGTAAATACCTCTTTTTCCTCCGGTATCAATACTGCTGTTTATGATCGGTATAGACTGCATTAACAGCTGAATCAATGTACAATATGGCCGCAATGGGGTGCCCGACAAAATATAAGCGTAAATAGGCTATCAAATGGTGGCATGTGAGCAAAAAGCAGTTCTAACCAGTCGTATGGCAGTTTAAAAGGACCCATAGGAGGTCACCTCCCATGGGTCCTTTTACAATGGTATTGTCACACTAGGTGCACGCTCAGGATGAACACCAAGAGCTGGAACATCCAGTACCGCTCTGTGATAAAGTTATGACTATTGGACAGATAAGAGGAACCTTGCAGTCAGCAGTTAGCCAGCTAATTAGTGTCAGCAAACGTTAGGTTACTGCATACAGACTGTCAGCACAATCATTCCAACAATGTCTGTACAGGAACAAAACAGGTCGTTTTTGCGTGTTGGTACCGGTATCGAATCCCGCTGGGATCAAGGACTGAGTGCTGGTTGGGCTCCTACTAAAGTGAGACCTTTCCTATAAAGGTAACACTAATAAAGGAAAGGCTCTGGCATGTCCGGCTCTTAAAAACATGATCAGAAACAATTTCATCACAACAACCTCATCTTTAAATCATGACAACACACAATTTATGCACAAATCATACTTCCTCATTGGATCATTCAATTGCACTTTTACAACACATGTAAAACTCATAAATCAAAAATTGGTTTTATTCACCTTGTACTCATTACATTATACACATGCTAAATAATTTACAAATATTACAGTACAATTATCAGAACAATAGGAACATTCAGAAACATGCATTTTCAAACATTTTCAAAGGCTCATGCCTATCACAGCAAATAAAGGCCGGTGTTTAAGTGCAGCTATTGTTATTAGTCAGTTATGCTGAGCTGGTCACCTTAACCTTTACCTGCTTAACGGCATGTAGCATTTTTTCTCTTAGCATTTTATTGCGCTAATTTTCTCAGAGGAGCGAGCAGGTTGCAAATTTTTTGGCATCGTGTTTTCATTATACAAGTACTTATAAAAGCTTCATCATCACAGTAGGCCTACATGATTCAGAAACGCTGCTGCCATCGACTGCCATTCAACTAGTCTCATAAAATTCGGAGTCAATAAAATGTCTCCATGAGTTATCTCGGTTTTACAAGCTAAAAGTCACTCTTTCTTATTAGTTTTCCGTCCCTTCATGTGAAAATAATCCCGTCATTAATTATAAAATAAGTTTCAGAAAGCCTTTTGGGGGGGCGTGTCTGTTTGATTGACAAGCAGGTGGTGCAGTCAGTTTACGGCTAACGGTGGGCGGGACAGAGTATCGTTTCCAATCAGATCGAGTCAAATCCACCGCTCGTTTCCCCCTTTTTAACAAATATAGAAGATCAAATTGAATATTGTTACGTCTTACTGGGAAATTAAATGTACAAGCTTATCAGTCATGAGACTTTTGATTCTACCAGATTGACACATCTGATATCACAAATAATTAAAGAAAATTGTGCTGCTCTAAAATGCATTGATCACTATGGAGATGGTTTATAACGGTTACATCTGTCTCCAGTCAGATAATGGTCGCAGGTCAGAGTGTACTGGACCTCAAAGCCACCTCTCTTAGCTGGGCAGGTGAATCTATGTGTCCCCTGGCTCAGGTACTTCACACATGATCCCAAATGGTCATCTTTCCACACGTCCTTGTCCCAAACCTCGACCTTTAAACCCGTGTGTGTGTCCACCTTTGTCAAAAAAATAAATAAATGAGTTGAGGTCAGTGGATCATCAGTAATTAGAACGAATAGCATAATCTATACAATACACTACACACATGATCTTAAATAGTAATTTTTTGGATCCATCAATATCTTACTGAAATGTTCAATACTTTGACATTCCGATGTGGAAGCATAAAAATGGGCTTGTTTTATGATGAATAAGTGATCTAGGCTCTGAATGGGCTCCATACAATTACCTGTCCATCAAACAGTGATGACATGTCCTTATACCTTAATTGGGAAGTACGCGAATTACTGTACGAATGTACAGTTGGTAAGATAGTCAGTGAGGCATAAAACTGGATATGAAATAGGCACTTTTGACCACCATATATTTTCAGTTTATCCTTCAGTTCAAGTGCACGCTTGTGTCAAAGTTTAAGGCAACTAGGATTGTTGCCCTTTATTAATTGCACTTCCTTTATGCCGAGGACCAGTTGCCTGGAACCCAGGTCCTCACACATTTTTTTGTAATTTAAGTGCACTGCCCCCGAAGTATAAGCAGTCATTTTTACTTTTTGACTACACAAGCTACACACAGGTGGTAGACACAGTAACTACACTGTAAAAGTACATCAACTTTTCTCTCAACATGTTCTTTTGAGCTTATCTGTTATTAAAAAGTTTACTGACCTTGCCCAGATTATATTGAGCGTTCCACCAGGGGTTGTTTGACCGGATCCAATGAGTCACGCGATAGATGGAACCGTAACGCACCTTAGCATACCTGCGATTAGGACAAAACAAAAGGAGAGCAACGGATATATTGACATTGCTGACTGACATACCACCTTAAGATCTCAATCCTTGAACTCACTCTACTCACCCCTCAGTCTTGCCAGTCAGATCCCCTTTCAGATCCCAGGCTCGGATGATGGTCACCACAAGCGTCCCCCTCCAGGCCTGTTTAGGACAGCAGTTGGAAGCCAGGTTAGAAACATGCAACCCACAATTTGGTTCTGGGGGTGATTTCTTCACAGCGTTGTCCTCTAGGTACTGCTCTATGGCAGCCTTCATCCCTGCCTTCTGCGTCCCATTTGGCACCAGCTCATACATTGGCCGGAGGGAGTACGAAACAACATCTGGATGATCCTTCAGGGTGGTCAGCCAATTCAGATAGCCCAGGGAGTCATTATGGCCGATTGAAAACTCCCCCAACCAACCAGTGCCTCCTGCCATCTCTGTGTAGTGCTGGTGGAGACCAGAGCTGTACATGGTGGAGAGGTCCTGGTTCTGTAGGACCTTGTTGCAAGAGCTTTGGCTACCGGATAGTTTCAACTTCCCCAGGCCGACAGAAACACCCAGTGATAAACAAGAATGGACCTGGAACAGGAGGGGAAATAAGTTATTACTTTAACTTATACGGCCATAAATGGCATTCACATGATAACTTTATGACAAGAATAGTGCTCATGATGATAAACCTGCACATCAAGAAAAATGAGGGTTCAGTATGTGGCTCAAGGACTCTTTATCATGCTGTTTGGAGGAGGCTAAATCCCCAATCACCTGCTCTGCATTATGTATCCACAGACAGGTGAGACATTAAAATGGTGAATGGTCTGCACTGATATAGCGCCCCATAGTGCAAAGTTCTCCTCCCACCCATATACCAAAACATCCTCAGGCAAGACACTGAACCCCAATGGCAGGCAAGTTTGAATGTGTCTGTGAGTGGGTGAATGGGAGGCAACCAGTAAAGTGATTTTCCTAGGTGATAAATCACTGTATAAGTGAAGACCATTTCCCATTTCCTATTTTACCTTAGAGGTATACAAAGCGCTTTTACATTCTTGCCAAAATGTAGTTTATATATGACATCATCAGATTATTATTACTGAAGCAGCATGTTACTGTTGTGGCTGCTGCAGGTGGAGCTAGTTTGAACTACTTTATATCCAGTTATATAATACTGGGACAGCAGATAAATCTGAGGGGTTGTCAGATGATTACTGGGAGAGGAAAGAAGAAAAAACAAACAAAAACAAAGTTCTGATCCACAGTTTCAGTTTTTGGACTTTTTCTCAGATTTTTGATTCTTGGTGAGATATTCTTTTAATTTAATTGTTTATTGAAATGTAACCATTTCATTTCACTATTTGATGGACCTGTTCAGGTACCTCGCTTGAGGAGAGCCCGTTCAGTGTTGATAGACAGGTTCGTGCAGCAGTCACTCTCCTCAGTCGACCCCCAAGGTAAACCTGAAATGAAGTACAATGTTGCTGAAACAAAAACAGTTGTGTTTTTATTAATGAAATACTGAAATTAAAATGATGTGTGTGTGTTTGAACCTGGCGGATGTAGTGTGTGCCGTAGGTGTGTATGAGCTCATTGTACTGAGCTCTGGTTAAGTTGTTGTAGGAACCTGGCAGCCGGGCCAAATCCTTCCTGAACTGAGAGCTGAGGGGCGGTGTGATCGCTACACGGTAACTAGACACATAGAGACCCATCAGTAAATCATCTTAACTGAAATTATTCCAACAAACTTCTATGAAAAAAATCTAAACTTATGTCATGATGCTGGGGTGTGCACAGCCTACCCATAATGGCTGCAGGTGACCCTGTGTATGCTGAAGGAGTTGCGGTCCTCGCTGGTCCTTTGTGTAGCAAAGCTATACATCAACGACTGAGTTCCTCCCACCTCCAGGTTGGCGGATGCAAACTTCTGTATATTTAGGCCAACCTGAAATGAATGATAAATAAAAGCTCCTAAGGTGGCTAATGTTCAACCCTAGTTTCCACGACACGGTATTGAATACAACAATTTGTTTTTTATTAAACCATTCACTTGAACTTTAGTGATAAAATCGACAAATCAACAAGCAACTTTCTATTTACATTTACCTGTTTATCAATCACAGAATACTATTCTGAAATGTTCATTTCATGACAACAATAGCTGTGAGATGTTTCCTACCTTCCAGTCGTTACTGTCCTGTGAGGTGTACATGCTCATCAGTGAGCTGTAGACACAAGTGAGAGAATCACTATTAAATTTCACTTTCTCACAGATATGCACACACTTATATTCATGCAGTACTTCTCTGTATTTTAAGCTTCATGTCCGTCATCAGCATATATGTATGCTCTGATAAAGCATACCCAGTTGTTCTATGAAAAACAGCACTATATGTTTTAGCATGGCAACCCAACAACACCGAAGCCTCAGATTTCACCGTGAGACACTGACCGAGTCGGAAAATAAGTGTGCAGGTCTGTCTTTGGAAATAAACATCGAACAAAAAGTTTGGAAATTTGTGTTTGGTAGATTATTTCTCCGTTGGAAAGCCTGTTAATTTCCCTTTTAAACTGTGCCCCATTTGTAAGGAACATGCATTTGTGGGATGAGCAGCACAGCCGAGTATGTGGGTTGCGCCCATGAAAGATTTGCCAAATCTTCTCTGCCGATGCCAAACAGCTTCAGTGATTTTAATACTGCACCTAACAGAGGTGTGAGCACTGTTGTAGATATCAGCTTGGCATCGGCTGAATGCACGCCAGTCCACCACAGAGACCGGCAGCTGAAAATGCAGGAGAGAACAGCATGATTAACACGAGGTGTCGGAAACGCTTAACGTCACTGTATATTACTGTTTATTTATGAATTACTCTTTGCAGCTGGTTGCCTTGAAGAGGGTTGGAGCAGAGAGTACAGGTGCCACTTGGGGTGAGGTAGGTCTTCATGTCAACCATGTAGGCTCCTTTTCGCTGCAGGGTGACCACGTCGAAGCCCTCCCCCACCAGGTTGTGGCCTGGCACAAAGGGGGCCGAGTCACACTGGCTTCTATTCCCAGTCTGACAGGAGAGAACAGGAGTGTTGTGGAGCAGAAAGAAGAGGAGACTCAGGCAGAGAGGGAGTGGAGATGAAGAGGGGAGCATGGCTGGAGTCAAAAAGACTGAAATATTTCAGACAAACAAAGAGAGAGGAGGTAAGAGCATAACAGGTCGTTATTTTAACAAGAATTGCAAACGTTTGCAGATCGGAATTGTGTATCTCGGTCTCTGCTTTACAGTATATGAAGTGGAGATTAAGAAAATATAAACATAAAATCTGTCTGTCAATCTTTATTTAATTTGTGACCATAAAACTACAAAGCAGGACATTTTAGTTAAAAACTTTTTTTTTAATCTAATCTAAAAATCTATGGAGTCAATAAAAAGGTGAGGATTAACTTGCATAAAGTATGTCACTGTTTAAAAGAAAGTTTGGCTAGATAAGAACTACCATCAGCAAATCTTCCCTGTTGTGTGCCAGATTTATTGCTATTTAGTGATAGTGCTATACAGCAGTACAATAACACATGCATAACGGATCAATTGTTGTACGGGTGTGTACTGAATATCATCAAACAATATAAAAATTTACAGATGCTGATATCTTGCTTCCTGGTTTGAGGTCAAGGTTAGTGAATTCAGCTGAAAACAAAATTCACATTTCAGTCCTGCACAACCCTTTTTTTTTCAAAGGACAAAGACACAGCTAGAAATTTTTCACAAAATTGGCATGTAAATTAGGATTTGACTCAGGTGCCCGTTTGATACATAGGTCTTAAGTTTTTAAGGCTGACTGTACCAGGGAGCTTTAAAATTATAACTGTGTCTGCTGCTAGAATAGAAGCACGTCTTGTGATCTCAGCAAACGCACACAATCCCACCATACAGCTGGATGTAGAATGAATGTAAATGTAATGTAAGCGTCAGTAGTCATAAGCACATCTTTTTCAAGAATAAAATGACCAGCATTAAAGCCTAAATCATGGACCGTCTGCTGTGTCGTGCACTGGTATGTTCTTTAAAATATAACTAATATAAACTACAATATAAAATAAATATAAAAATAAACTGTTGGTATCATCCTCCAGTAAAATAAAACAAATGTTATACCTGTTTCAGATGGTGAAAAGGTTGCTGTTGTCGCTCCACTTCTCGTGATCCAAATCAGACCAAACAGGACGAAGAGCTGGTGAGATTTGACCAGAAATGAACTACAGACAGCTTATAAGGAAATAAGATGAAAAGGGAGCATCAAGTCTGAAGAGATAAAGAGATGGCCTATCACATCCAGGTTTACCAACATGACTTTGGAATAGCTTCAACTACTGTTGGCAAGCACCGGCTCCCTGACTATACATGCTGGCCCTTTAATTTAGAAAAGTGGACATTTTTCACACATCGTGTTTTTTTTAGTTTTCTTTATTTAAATTCATAATCCCAGTATCAGGAATAATAACAAAACACATAAAAAAAGAAATGAAAGGTAAATAAGGTAAACACTGAAGGATGTACACATTTATTTTTAATGTTTCATATTTATAATAGTGTTAATCCATGAATTGTGTCATTGTTGTTGGAAGCAGTTTAAGAAAATCCTGTTTTCTAAAAAGTTTGGAGTAGATAACAATGAAAGGGAAGAACCATAAGGTATTTTTCAACTTCATTAGCGTTGCAAGATTTGGACTACTAAACAGCACCCATGTTAATAATTTTCTGCATCACGTGATCTGCTCTTTTGGGATGATTTTACTGGGACAGCCAGTCTTCACAAATTGATGGTCATTTGAAATCTGCAATTTATAGGTAACTTTCCTTACAGTGGCATTTATTTCAAATACTCTGGAGCCCTTTTCAACTCATTTGCCAGACTCACGGGCATCCACAGCCTTTTTTTTTTTTTCTCAGTTATTGAATATGAATCTGGAACTCTTGATTCAAATTTTACAGATATGAGGGTGTGATGAATGTCTTCTCCGTGCGAGTTATATGTTTATTTATATGAATTATAAAAATGACTGGAATACGGCAATTTTACGTCTTCTTCATCTGTAGCTGTGGGCAGTATTTTAAATAAATGTTTGATTGTACAAATATGTTGAAAAAGCCAACAATTTCCTTTAGTTGTACTTTTTGACAACACTATGTTTGGACAAACTTCCTTCTATCTTGCTAGAGCCACGCTGCCTAAAGACGTACACCATATGTAGCAAATGATGAAGAAGTACTTTCACATTTATTTTCTTTTACTTAAGACTACTGCAATACAAAAATGTCCATTTTCATGTCAAGTCCAAAAGGTACTCTGATAATTATTTTCCTGTCATCCACTTGCAGGTCATTTTACGTTCCCCCCGTTTTTCATTTTGACCTGAACACATCCCCTGGCCTTCACCACCATCTCTCACACACGCACGTTATGACTTCAAAAATGAAGAACTAAGTAAAACCAGACCTACAAAAAAAAGAGCTTTTTATTTATACCCAATGACACAACAGTGTTAACAGCTCATCTGAACGTTGACTCTTTTAAAAGCTGTGGAGCTTCTTGTTAAAACCTGCAAGCTTCCAATCGTGCCATTTTAGCATTTCCAAGGGGAGAAACCATGCACTGTTCAAAGTGGATTATGAAAACAAATTAATTAAATGTTTGTGAATGTTTGCAAAAGGACAGAAAAGTTAAATCAATTCTAAAGTGTAGAGAACTCAGAATAACAGTGCATTGCCCTGCAACACTGAAATACTACAAAGTATTTCAAACATATCATCAATCTGTCACCCAAAAAAAATAAAGACAGAGGACGTGCTTTGGCACACATACAGTGATGAATAAATGAAGAATGTTACAGGAAAACATAATGAAATGGTCCTTTTGAAGACATGCACATACCAAGAACAAGCTTTTACAGATGCATTCTTCAACTCGTGTGAAACTGTCAGCAGGCACTCACATTTTAATATCATGTCACTCCCATAGTTAATGAAAGCTCGAGGTCTTCAGTAATAATCTCAAATACTCCTTCATTTTCAGGGTAGAGAAATTATTCACATATGTGCGATAGCGCTTGGAACTAAATGATCCCGTAAGATAATACGGGCTGGAAGCTTTGTTTATTGGGAGGTGTGTGTCATTAAAACAAGTCGCAGGCTTGGTTGGAGTTGGACTGTGTGTGTGTGTGTGTGTGTGTGTGTGTGTGTGTGTGTGTGTGTGTGTGTGTGTGTGTGTGTGTGTGTGTGTGAGTGTAAGAGGAAAGTACGGTATGTGGCGTCTTCCTTTCAGCCAGTGCGTAGGATGATGTGGACTCCAGAGTCTGTAAAAACAGGACCGCTCATATCTCCCACTTTGAGAGCAAAGGAGGCATCTTCAAAAGGCTTCTGCATTTGACCTGAAACATAAATACGGTGCGTCAAACTAATGAAATGATGACTCACATTCAAATAAAAACTCACTGAATATGCTTTACTTTGTGCCGTCACTACATAACTTCCTACATTGGCTTTAAATATTTTTTTTCAGTATGTATTTTCTCCAATTGTCTTGTATTTTCTTTTAAATAATATATATAATATATTTATGTATATGTTTACATTCATTACGTTTCAGTTTGAGTGTGTCATTGGGACACGGTCATTAATGAGTATTCAAATTAGTAGCTTGCCACCATAGTGTTGAGAAGGGAGAATAGAATAATAAATAATAAAAAAAAGAACAACAACACAATGAAACTTCAGATAACAACACTGATACTGTGCACAGCTACAAAACATTGGTTTGTGTGACCTAACGCCAAGACAACCATCTATAGATACTCCAAACAACATACTATAACAGATACTCAGGAATTAAATTGACCTAAAACTCAAAATATTTTTGTCTTTAATGCGGTTTCTTTTTTGTTTGCCTTCAATTTTTTAGACTGAATGGTGCCTAATTATAATAACAAAAGGAACATTTAGGTGAAAGTGGGACTGCTCAATTGCTGGCAAGTCTCAAAACTGCTCAAAGATGAGGCTAACATGCCTTGAAATCCAATGAAAAGTCTAAAACCAACAGTACATCAGTTTCCCTCCTAATACTTTCCAAGTTTGCTCCCGTCTGTGGCTTTTATGAGGATGTTTATCTTTTTTTTTTTTAAAAAAAGGGTCACAAATATATCATTTCCTAAACTACCTCGAAACACATTAAAATAATGTACATGTCGGGGACTAATTTCAGCAGCAGATTAATGTACAGTTAGTACTCCAGAGAATGAGAAAATAATCTCCAGGCCTATATTCATTTTAATGCCACCCAGTGCAGCAGGGTGACTCACCGATGTGGTTAGAAATGGGGGTTTTTTTGGGGGGAAAGGAGACGAATGAACATCTGAGCTACAGCCAGTACTTGTGAAACGACAGATAAATACATCAGCACATACCTTTCCCTGCCCCTTCAAACATACACATAATTTAGAGTGGTTGCTATGGCAACGGTTACAAACCTCCAACCAAAATCAGTGCCATGAGCGGCAGTGCTAAACGCACGGTACGATGGCTGTTATTGTCTGAAAGGTCAGGTGTAGGGAGACTAATATTGTTCAATTCATGATTTATGTTTTCGTAGACTTTAACAAACACCATTTCCCAGAAGCCCCAGAGGCCGGTAGGCTCAGTGTCGCAGCGCGACAGAAGAGCAGAGGCCATGAACGAGGCTGCATCTGGATTTCAGAGATTTCAACTAGAAAGTTAAAACACCACCACAGGAGAGTGTTGGCGAGTTTCGTGGGTAAGTAAGGACCCAGATTACCTCCGTTGTAGTTTCTTCATGTGCTCACAAAGTAGCGGTTGATTCAACTTCGTCCATGGTTTAAATTTCATATGGCAACAGCTGCAGTGAATGTCTATTTGTCCCACGAACACACTTCACGGGTTCAGGCAGACTGATGACAGATACGCTACAGGAGAGATTAGCCTGAGCTACTGAAGCTGGAGGAACAGAAGCCAGCCCGGACGTGACGTCATGACGCGCCTACCTCTTCCAAACAGCCCCAGATCTCCACCGTTCTTAGCCGAGCTGCAGTCGCTGAACTGAGAGGCCAGGGACTCAAACTTCTCCTCTCCAGACTTTATCTGTTCTATGTACTCTGCACAGACGAGAGAAGACACTCAATATAACGATCAGACCAGGCCGGATCACATCTCCTCTCTCCCTCTGCTTTGCTTACTCTGAATGAAATCCAGGGCCTCATCTTTAGTTCGGGTAATATTTTGTTCCCGCCAGGAGGATGGACGGCGAGACTGATTATGCTTCACCAGGAGGTGAGAGCAGCGTACCTGAGGGAAGGAAAAAAAATTAGATGATGAGCATCAACACACCCAAAAACAACAAGAGAGATGTGCTTTATTAAGTTAGACTTTTCACTGTTTGAGAAGCCAGTGCCACTTATACCACTAATATGACAGAGAAGTTGCAACTAATGGCTCTTTAATGTTAACAATCCACATTTATTAATGCGTTATAAGTATGCGTCAATTGAGCTGCTGTGAAAAATGGCTGGTTGTTAAAAATTTTTTTTATGCAAGTTGATGGCTGATCAGAAAATGATAAAAAAAAAAAGTGACTTAATTATCATTATCACACTATTATGAGTCTCTCACTGGTAGTAAGACACTTGCCGCCAACAGAAATGAGGAGTTCTAAACATGAATAAATGACTGATGAACCTAATGGGCCAGTCATTACAAACTGATGCTGTGCAGACAATGCTACACGTGAAAAATGAATTTAGTTGGATGAGGAAGCTCTGTCGTATCAGTCAGTCCTTTCCGAGTCGTATGAAAGTCACTGGTGCAAACTGTAGTGTCTTATCTAATAAAATAGATAAGACCTCATACCAAGTAATAACTCCTCTAATCACATCACACATGAAGAAAAAGCCCCCAAAAATATACACGTTAATTAATCATTTTAGCATTCTAATTATTATCTTAAATATTTTACTCTAACATCTGGCACAAATACTGTCTCTGTGTGTGTGTGTTTGTGTGTGTGTGTGTGTGTGTTTGCACTACAGCACTTGTAGAACAAGAATTTAGGGATAAAAGAGGCTTCATCCACCCTTTTACTAATGTCAATCATCACTAAATTAGCGCCGACTTGTTCTTATGTTTGGCTTAAAGGCATTTTGTAGTCATTGCTTTGAGAAGTGCTTCATGATAAACGTTTATTGTTATCATGACATGAAATACTACACATTATACTCAACCTTATCTGGCTCCCCACGGCCGTCTCCCACTGGACGTTCCCACTGGCTGGCGTTGGTGATGTGGTTGAAGTAGTACACTTTGCCTGGAGGGGAAAAGAGAGAAACATTAAAAGGAGCTTTCATTGATAATTTTTTGAACACACACACACACACACACACACACACACACACACACACACACACACACACACACACACACACACACACACACACACACACACACACACACACACACACACAGAGCTGAAAACACAACATTTGCATGTTATCATCTTTAAATGATTATAATATACACGTCTCATGAGCGCTCGGGGGGGAAAAGTACCGTGTTAATATTTGATCATGCCTGAACTGAGATATTAGGAGTTCGGAGAGAAGAATCTGTACTGACTCTTCACTTTTAAAAGTTTTAGACATCCTGCTGACATTCAGCCACATTTGCATTGAATTGAGGACATTCTGGTGTACAGCAACTCCTGAGGGTGAAATCTAGTGCGTTAGCTCCTAAATATTCCACTTTCTTCAACATGTGGTCACTGATTTTGTCTCTTTGTAGTGTAGAGTGAGATTATCAGAGCTTTGCTTCCTGCAAACTACGGAGCATTAGGGTCACGTTGAAAAAAAGACGAGTACTGTCTGGAAGGATGAAGTGAAACTGTTGAGAACGACAAAGTAGAATTGTCGACAACAGCTGTGTGAAAATGTAAAGAAAGTTGATGTGGAACTGTCGAGTAGGACCAAGTGGAGCTGAAGTGGAGCTGAGGTTGAACTGAAGTGGAGCTGAAGTGGAACTGAAGTTGAACTGAGGTGGAGCTGAAGTGGAACTGAAGTTGAGCTGAGGTGGAGCTGAAGTTGAACTGAGGTGGAGCTGAAGTTGAGCTGAAGTTGAACTGAGGTGGAGCTGAAGTTGAACTGAAGTGGAACTGAAGTTGAACTGAGGTTGAACTGAGGTTGAACTGAAGTGGAGCTGAAGTGGAACTGAAGTTGAGCTGAAGTGGAACTGAAGTTGAGCTGAAGTTGAACTGAAGTGGAGCTGAAGTGGAACTGAAGTTGAGCTGAAGTTGAGCTGAAGTGGAACTGAAGTGGAGCTGAACTGAAGTTGAACTGAGGTTGAACTGAAGTGGAGCTGAAGTGGAGCTGAAGTGGAACTGAGGTGGAACTGAAGTTGAACTGAAATGGAGCTGAAGTGGAGCTGAAGTTGAACTGAAGTTGAACTGAGCTGAAGTTGAACTTGAACTGAAGTTTAACTGAGGTGGAACTGAAGTTGAGCTGAAGTTGAACTGAAGTTGAACTGCTTAAGAACGAAATATAACTGATGAGAACGAAGTGGAGATTTCGAGAATGAAATGGAAATGTTGAGAACAAAGTGAAGCTGTCAAAAGGATATTCTCGACAAAAGACTGCGTGTATAAAGTTCTTGATTTCCCCACGTTATGATTGAAAGGCCAAATAAAAAGAGCACATCTTCCTCTCGTGGTTCCTGAACGTGTCCGTGGAGCAGCTTTGAGGTCCCGGGACGAACAGCGGGCTTCAGGAGGAAGCAGCATCGTGACGGGGCGGCTGGTCGGGAGGAGACCGACGAGGAAACACGGTCCGTGTCTAAATCGGTTTCAGCGGAATGAAGCCTCCCGACGTGAACGTGTAAAAAAAAAAAAAAAAAAATAAAAGCCCCGCGGAGACTTCGTCCGGTCCGCAGGTGAGGCGGTGCGGCCGGTGACGTCACGCAGGGCCCCGCAGCAGACGGGTTGAATGAACCGGCCACGGCGCGGCACCCGATTACAGCCAAAAACCACGTAGAAGAGGAGACACCTCCAGAACCCAGCGACCCGTCGCTGGTTACAGCCCGCCACGACTCAACTTCCTCCCGCCTCGTTTCAGCACCAAAACCACGATGCAGCGGCTGCTAGCTCGTTAGCTAAGTCCCCTACATGCTACCATTTGGCCAGCTGTCCAGCAACATCTTAAGTTTCCTCACCCGAGCTGCGGCTCATTCTTTTCTCCCATCCAGACGGTAGATTCTCCTCGTCTGCCATGGTGTTTTTTCCGCAGCAACGTTTTTCAAATTCAATCTCAAGCGTCGCTGCCGTGTGACAGATTGAGCTGCAGCTAGGCAGATTACGACAGTTAGCGACTTGTTTGCGGTACCAGTTGTTTTCAGAATAAGGCCCGCCTTCCACGGCGAGCTCTCTCTCTCGTGATAGGTTACGTTCGGTTGTCAATCAACCGTGTAGCCAATACGCTCACTAATTCCGCTTTACGGTCAACGGGACTGAGAGCGTTCCAGAAAACATCAACGAGAAAGGAGTGTTTGTTATTCCGTTCAAGGTTTCCAGGTATGAATGACACATTCAATACCCGGCTTTTATGAAGAAACACGATAATATAGATGTCTAAGAAATAACGCTGTTTTTTTTTTTAGTGAGCACATTTGTCTGCACAACAACCACGACGTTGTTAGCCGTAGCTACCGTTAGCTGAACAAATCAAACTCGGCTGATTTGAAGTGTTTTTTTTTTTTAAAAGGCTCCGTTTCGCCCGCCACGCCGTGTATGAGTGAACAACATGGTCTGACTCTTAAACTATACACGCAGGCGTGACTGGCCGACACGTGGAGATGGTTTCTAGCCACTCCGCAGTCACACGTGACGCTAACTTCGCCTCATTTCCTCACAGCTGACAGGATCCGAAGATGATCGAGGTGGTTTGCAACGATCGTCTGGGTAAGAAAGTCCGAGTCAAGTGCAAGTATCCTTCTGTAACTGAAGTATCTCTAACTCTGAAGAAAATGCTCAATATTGCTTCCGGCCCACGAGTGTAAATGGTACCGACACCTGTGTTTACGTACCGACACCGTGGTACACCAGTCCTAATCTGGAGCTGGTTAGAAGAGATGTCAACAAACCACGTGGGGGACAAACGTGGTTTGTGTGGGGACACAAAGTGCTGATGATGCTTTGATGTCTGTCCGAATTGGGAATAATCACACACAGCAGATCATGCAGGTGACAGTTTAGTCCTCCAGCAGGTGAAGCAGCAAACACGTGTATTTTATCTGAATGCAACTTTCTGAACTCCCACACTGTAAACACAAAGGAGGCCAAAGCTTCAGGGTTAATGGTCTTCTGCGGCCTGCTGACCTGCGTGGTTGGGAGTGCAACGCAGTGTGGCAAACATTGTTTGTTTCAGCTACGGTTTCCTTAACTTAAAAGTTCATCTTTTGGGTTTCAGTGGGAATGTACTCGCACATCAGCACATCTGTTTTTGAGCCTGACGTTTCTTTGCGAGACTCGCATGTAGTGTGTCAATTCATGACATATTCTCCTCTGAATTTGAGACATAACTCTGGTTGAAAAAAAACACCTCTGAGATCTTCTTCCACCAGTTATAAGTAATTTCAGTATTTGTTTTAACAGCATCTCCTGTTCCTAGTGGTAGTTTTCATTTATTGCTAGAGGCAATAAAAACTGGACAAGGCTATCAGTTTATCAGGCTAAGTCTTATCAATTCTTCTTAGTTGGTTAGTTTAATAAGTTGTGGGTAAAATATTAAAGTAAAATTGATTGCTGTCCTCAGTTTGCTGAATGTTTTCTTCATTAAAAAGCTGTTCATTAAGTTGGCCTCTCAGGTTTAATGTAATTACTCTTCACTGCAGTAAAATGTGCTATCTGTTGCCACGGTGCTGCGTCAGCCAATCACCAGTGCACCCTCAAATAATGCTGCCTCATATTTCAAAATAACAGTGTACTTTTATCATGATAAATTCATCTAAGATAAACATAAATTCAAAGAGCCATTTTAATTTGGATAAAAACAAAGAGGAGAATATTTGCAGAAAAACCCAGTTATGTTTGGATTATTTATTCCATGTTTTGTGCGTATCTCTTTATGTTTTACTTGCATCACACCGCTCCTTCCTTAACTTGCACGTTCCAGCTCAGAGGACACTATTGGAGATCTGAAGAAGCTCATTGCTGCGCAGACAGGAACACGGCATGACAAGATTGTACTGAAGAAATGGTAAGATGCTAATCTAGAATAAAGCCCTGTTTGGCCCAAACAAGTCCAATGTTTCTGTCTTCTGTCAACGGCTAAACGTTCCTTCTCCGTTTCTGCAGGTACACCATCTTCAAGGACCACGTGTCTCTGGGTGACTGTATCCTTTAAACAAACTGGTCACAGAGCTTTAGTTACATTTCAAACTTTAAATAAAAGGACTGACAATTTTAAATTCCAGAAATGGCTAAAATTTGAAAAAGAGATGTACATTTTAGATCTGTACTGACAGAGAATTTGTGAGCCGATAACAGTAAATGATGTTATGGATTATATTGATAACCAATATTACTCCTGCAGCAGTAGTGTAATGATAAACAATCCAGCTGTACTTGGAGATATTACACTGCAGTGCTCATTCAGTCACAGAAGAGCTGCACAATGACTTCATTTTATTTACTCAGGGATATTATATTAATTATCAACATATCAATTCACTCCTAATGCTAAAAAAAATACATGTTCTTTTATCAGACGACTAAAAAAAAGGACATTCGAGTTATTGTTCTAAAAGCCTGCCTGCTTTATGTCTAATGGTATATTGTGTATTTTAGCAGGGATCATTCCTGCGTGATCGTTATACACATTTTTCTATATGAAAAGCATGAGGATTTTTCTTATTTTACCATCTCTGGTGGTAAATTTGCACCACACTGAATCAATGTTGTACTTAACTGTGAGCTCTTCAGATGAAATCCACGATGGAATGAACCTGGAGTTGTATTACCAGTAGACCAGAGGGGAGTCAAAGATGCTCAGACTCGCGCCACACGCACACGCATACACACAAACACACACAGACACACACAGATGGAGTTGATGGAATCTGTCACAGGAAACCATCATAGATGTGAGTTTTAGCTGTTAATTTTTTGCCCATAAACTATTATGCGAAAGACATGTTTTTCTGCGATTATTTTTGTTTTGATATTTTAGAAATAAAGCGGATATTTGCCTATCCATAAGACTGTCTGCTGCTCCATTTGTTGTGTTTTTCTCCTATGGGTCGAGGCTGAAATACGTCTTCCATCTTCTCACGTTACCTCAGTTGAACTGAAAGTATATAAGTTATATGTAGATTGATTTTACTGCATGTATAGTTGATTACTCTACTGCCAGTGGCACAGTAGTGTAATGTAACTATTAGTTTGTTTTCTAGCTTTGGGAAAACTTGCCAGTGTGCAAAGACAGAGTTCACAGAAACAACACTTGAATATGGAAGTAAAAGGTAAAAGTATGTAGACAACAGTGTATATTCGGTCTGAGGAGTGGAAAATAACCAGGTACATTTACTCAATTACTACACTTAACAACAACCTGGAGGTACATTAGTTTGTTTCTTCATACTCCTACTAGACTACACTTCAGAGGGAAATACCTCTACATGTATCTGACAACTGCAGCAACTTATTGGTTTATAGATAAATGTACTTCATGCAAAATATTGAACCAAATTAGAGAACGTGTATAATAATATATCAATTAAAAAGCTTTACATACTTCAAACTTAACAACACTGCACATGTTAGCACTTTAATACTAATATTGAATGTACTGGGTTTATAGTACTGTGTATCATTACTCTTGTTTTAGTGACATTATAAATACCAAACTACTACTTTTAATGGAGTATTTTTATACTGTGGTATCAATACTTTTACTTCAGTAAATGTTCAATTTAATATGGGAATATTTAGTCTGGATCTGTTTTTTTTTCATGGACTGGGCAAGACCTCTTTGTTTTACTTAAGATAAATATTGATGCCATGGTATAGATTATGTTTTGGACCTGTTTTCTTTAAACATCAGGAAGGCCCCAGCCTTTAAACTAAGCTAAAATAAGCCGCGCCTCACAATGCCACTATTGAGCTGCATGAAGAAAAGGTTTTTCTCTTAGTTACAACCCAAGTTAAAATGAAGAGAGCTGCAGTGTTATCTGGGTGTTCTTTTTAATAATCTTCTTAATGCACTCAGTTTAACATAACATAAAACAGACATCATCAAGTCAGCTGAATAAAAGTTTTTATTACCATCACTAAACACTCATTAAATGACAAGTACCAGCATCTCTCTCACTCTCTCTCTCACACAAACAGCGCCACACACAGCCACACTCATGCATATGGGTTAATGCAGTCGCTCACATACAGTATGAGTCTACATGTCTCCACTGGAGGAACATCAGCAGTAGTCAGAGTAATCCTCCTCCACATAGTTGGCTGGAAACAACCCCACCTGGAAACACAGGAGCAGTGCAGGTAAGACGAGATCCCTCATAATACATTCATAAATATGTTTTGAAAATGTGTAGGTGTTTGTGTATTCTTACTCGTCCGTACACCTCTCCTTTCCACCAGCCACTGTGACCCTTCTTGGAGAGGATCTTGATGGTGTCTCCCTCCTGCAGCGACAGCTCCGAGCGGTCCCTGGCTGAGAAGTCGTACCTGGCCCTCGCCACGCCGAAGTTCTTCATGCTGCCCCCTGTGAGACAGAGACCACATCTATACCCGATACAGCATAATACCCGTGTTTCATATTAAAATATTCAGGAAAGTCTCAGCTATAACGATAATGAAGCATCAATTTGACATACAGCATTGTGTAAAGAGATCATTTTGCCCTGATGATGAGAAATCTTTCAAATCTCTTGTAAAAACATCCCTTTACTCATGTGGACGGATTGTTTTGGTGCTTTGGTGTCTGTTCAGCCTCCCAGCTCCGGGTGAGAGTCACGTATGAGCTTGTAATTAGATGGAACAGGAAGCAGGGACTCTACATGTTCCTGCACTTTGATTTATGACCCAATAACTGCAGGATTAATGAGATTCCCATCAGCCCCAGCTCTACTTTGTGTCAGTACTAATGAACAAATTTAGCAATCTAACAAGCTAAGATTGAGGACTTGGTGTAAACATATACACCCATATTTTTTTTTTAATCAATATTGTAAACTATATATCAAACCATTGTTGTCTTTATAAGCATGTTAGCATGCTAATGCTAGCAATTTGCTTAAAGCCCTACTGTGACAAAGTAAAACCTCATAGAGCCACCAGTTAAGTTGTAGACTTTGTTTTACCATTGGACAGAGCCAAGCCAGCTGTTTCCCCTGTTTCAACTTTATGCCAACCCTCTCCTGACTTCAACTGAATTTTTATCATACAGTCATGAGAGTGGTATGAATCGCCTTGTTTAACTCTCATTAAAAGAGTGAATGAAAAATTTTGCTCTGAATGTAAGACTGTTCCTTTTACATGATCATAATGACGACTGTAAGCAGTGACAGAGATCTTCTTTACCTGGTGTGGTGTTGGGTGTGCTGTTAGATGAGTTGCTCTGCTCTGGCTGTTTGTACGGCGTACACAGGGTGGTGTCCACATCCTTAAAGTACTCCTTCAAAGAGTTCTGCTGGTAAAACTGAATCATGTCCTGACACAGAACAAAAACAAGAGGAGAAAGAGACCTTGAGGAACATGTGAGACAGGTGTTGGATGTAGTCGGAGATGAAGTCAATCAGAAATCCACTACCTAAGATACTAAGATACGGTTTCAGTGTCTTTGGTTTCTTCTGCCATCTATGTCACAGTACAGGCCGTGGATGAGGAATAGAAAATGTACCCTGCTGACCAAAGTATCTCTCCAAGACCTGAATTTTTTATTCGAATCCTTTGAATTTTCTCGTCCTCAGTCTCATACACCCAAACTGGAAAAAACACCCAACCAATCAGTCTTGTGACACAGAACTGATCCCCATGATCTTGTAGTCCTCTCAGGAAGGAATAGGACTACCTCTGTAACACATGACCAAATCGGTGTATTCCTCCAATCCTTCACACCTACTGACCTCACTAAACTCACTTCCCTGATTTCCTCAGCAAAATCATCAATGTACCTAGACCATATATCTACAAAATTACTTAAACAACTACTGCCCTTAATAGATTAGATGCTATTTAAGTAACAAACAATTCTTTGATTTAAGAACATGTACATTACCACAATCATCCAAATTAGCAGTGATCAAAGTATCTCTCAAAAAAACAAACCTTAGTCCTGATAACCTGTCTGATTACAGACCTACATAAAACCTCCAACATCCAAGAAGAGCTGTAGTCTGGATTCAGAGTCCATCACAGCACTGACACAGCCTTAGACAAACGTCTGAATCATCAATTCATTGCAACTAATCAAGGATGTATTGCTATACTGCTTCTTGTTGGCTTTGCTTTCAACAGTATGGGCACTAAAGACATGAACGCCATGTTGGTATCAAGGCTCTGCCCTTGCCTGCCTTAGGTCTAACCTTTCTGACCTTCTTCAGTTTGCACATGTCCAAAATGAATCCTCCAGTCACACTAAACTAAGTTATGGAATACCCCAGGGCTCAGTGCTGGGACCTCTGCTCTTCTCTTAGTACATGCTGTTGTGCCTTAAAAAGGAAGCATCGTATCAATTTCCATGCTGATGACAGCCAACTATACCAATTCATGAAGCCTGTCAAAACTATACAGCTACCTCAGAGAAAGCTTGCCTGAAAGATGTGAACACATGTATAACTGACAATTTCCTGTTCCTTCACACAGATAAGATTGAGGTTATGATTGTAGGCCCTAAACATTTGAGAATGACACTGTGCAGCCAATTACTCAAACTCAATGGCATCTCCCCAACTTCCCCCTTACAGAAACACCACATGGGTTTCACATTTGCAAAAACTTATGTCATCACAAGTGACCACATGACATGCGATTGTACATATGTGGAACATTTTTTGTCAATGGGAAACGTGGTTTTGGAAAATTTTCATGGTCTATGTAGATTCTCATGTGAAAACTTTTCCACATATTTTTACCATGTTATCATGTTATCATAAGTTGCAACATGTGGTAAATGTGTTATACATGTGATCATAGTGATTGTAGACCTGCACAAGGCTGGAATGGGCTACAAGACTATCATCTAAAAGTTATAAATTGATTTGCATTTGATTGTGTGAAATAAGTATTTGATCCGCTAGCAAAACATGACTCAATACTTGGTGGAGAAACCGTTGTTGGCGAGCACAGAGGTCAGACGTTTCTTGTAGTTGGTCACCAGGTTTGAATCATCTCAGGAGGGATTTTGTTCACTCCTCTTTGCAGATCCTCCAAATCCTTAAGGTTTTGAGGCTGTCGCTTGGCAACTCAAAGCTTCAGCTCCCTCCACAGATTTTCTATGGGTTTAAGGTCCGGAGACTGGCTCGGCCACTCCATGACCTTAATGTGCTTCTTCTCAAGCCGCTCCTTTGTTGCCTCGGCCGTATGTTTTGGGTCATTGTCGTGCTGGAAGACCATCCACGACCCATTTTCAGTGTCCTGGCTGGCTGGCTAAGTTGTCGTCCAAGATTTCACGGTACGTGGCCCCGTCCATCGTCCCCTCGATGCGGTGAAGTCGTCCTGTCCCCTTAGCAGAGAAACACCCCTAAAGCATAATGTTTCCACCTCCATGCTTGACAGTGGTGACGGTGTTCTTGGGGTTATAGTCAGCATTTCTCTTCCTCCAAACACGGCGAGTCGAGTTGATGCCAAAGAGCTGGATTTTGGTCTCATCTGACCACATCACCTTCTCCCAAAACTTCTCTGAATCATTCAGGTGTTCATTGGCCAACTTCAGATGCGCCTGTACATGTGCCTTCTTGAGCAGGGGGACCTTGCAGCGCTGCAGGATTTTAATCCATTACGGTGTCGTGTGTTACCGATGGTTTTCTAGGTGACTGTGGTCCCAGCTGTCTTGAGATCATTAACAAGTTCCTCCCATGTAGTTCTGGGCTGATCCCTCACCTTTCTCATGATCATCGATACCCCATGAGGCCAGATCTTGTGTGGAACCTCAGACCGAGAGCGATTGATGGTCATTTTGTGTTTCTTCCATTTCCGAATAATCGCACCAACAGTTGTCTCAATCTCACCGAGCTGCTTGCCGATGGTTAGAGGACTAATCTAACCGGTCTGTGGGAGCCAGAATTCTTGCTGGTTGGTAGAGAATCAAATACTTATGTCACACAATCAAATGCAAATCAATGTATAACTTTTATATGATGTGATTTTCTGGATTTGTTTTTTTGATATTCTGTCTCTCACTGTTAAAATAAACCTACCATTACAATTATAGACCGTTCATTTCTTTGTCAGTGGGCAAACTTACAAAATCTGCAAGGGATCAAATAATTATTTCCTCCACTGTATAAGGTAACCTAGCTCTGTCAACTCACTTTGTCTCCTTTCTTCCCCTCCAACCCGAGAATCTCCACTATGGGATGCTGCTGCAGTATTTCAACATAAACCTCTTACAGATACCGTCAGTTTACACCATCCTCCAATCCACCGCCTGAGTGTTTGCTCTAAGAGATTATTCAATTATGACTGACAATTTCCTGCTCCTTCACACAGATAAGATTGAGGTTATGATTGTAGGCCTAAACATATAGTGCTAATTATTATTTACATATAATAGATTTCTGATTTGTGTCATTCTGTTTTGGCCAGATGAGGTTGTAACACTTACAATTAAACCCTTGAATGCTTTCTTGTCATTGATGCGGTACAGGCCTTCAGCTGAAGTGATCTTAATGTGTCTGATGTCCATGTTGAACCTGGGAGAGCAGAGAGGGATTTGATAAGAAAATAAATGCTAATTAAGTAATAGCAAATGCTTCATGATTAATAACATTAAAAAAAAAATTCACTGGGAATTTTTTCTGTACTTTTACTTAGAGATGCACAAAATCAGGATAAAAGGTGAACTTAGTAGGTCTTTTAAAAGAGGGAATACTGACTTCCACAAAGATGAATTGCTTTTATGTGTCAAATACTTTTTTTATGGACATGCACAAACCCTTTTTTTAGTGAAAGTGTATTTCCCTGCTTTTAAAAGGAAATGATACTTGAGCTCATTTGCTGTTTAAAAAAATTCAGACAATTGTAAACATTTCCATCACAACTTCCTAGAGCCTCAGAGGATGCCTAAAAATGACTTGTTTTGTCTGACACTGGTACAAAACCCAAATATATATATTAATTTTAGACCATAGTGAAAAAAATGTGGATCATTTTTTAATTATTTAAATAGATGATTATTACATTGGTTTTGTTGACATGAAGAAATGTGAACCAATCATTCAATAAAGAAATAAAGTAATTAAAATACTGTTGAAACAACAAAACATGTAAAATAGAAATGAATAAAAATGTCACTTTTCAGTCACAGTTCAAACAGTTCATCACATATCTGTTGGCTCTGCAGCCTTCAATCAACGGAAGATAAGACTGTAAAAATAAAACAGTGCTTTCATAAACTGATGGACTCTCACTTGATGCTGATGGCAAAGTCTCCTCCATCTTTCTGCCGCACGAGGAAGGTTCCATCAGACCGGGACATCAACAGGTTTTTGGCGGCGGTGCGGTCCATGTTCCCTGCGAACCTTGAATCACAGTGAGGACCACGACATTATTCTTGGCTTCAAATGAGATTATGTAACTTTTGAAAGAAGAAATACAAAAGTGTTTTCTAACTTTCATTATTACATTACATTACATTTCATTTAGCTGACTCTTTTATCCAAAGTGACTTACAATAAGTGCATTTCAACCATGAGGGTACAAAACCCAGAACAACAAGAATCAAGAAAATACAATTTCTTCAAGAAAGCCAAACTACAAAGTGCTAAAAGTAAGTGCCATTTTAAGCGCTACTAAAGTGCTACTTATTCAAGGTAAAGTCGTTCATTTGAGATTTTGTCATGACAGCATTGTATCTGGTGACTCTCTCTAGTTGTGCCACTGAAACACTAACAGCTTTTCACATTTTCCTTGTGGCCAATGTGTCTTGTTTCAATTACACATTACAACTGCAGGAACACTTCAAGTCCACATATTTCCCATTTATAAGCAGCATACTAACACTTAGTACACAATGTAAGACACAAAATGCAGTTGTACGCAGCTGTAATGACATTTATAAAGTATATTTAAGTATAGTAGTTGTCAGGAATGATAACTTATCTTATGAAGAGACTTTTTATAATAATACAGTTGTGTCATTCATTATCATTTTATGCAGCAGCCTCTGATTCTGGGTGCCCCCAGGAGGAGATATAGTAATAACCAAATACATTAATAAACAAACGTCTGCTTACAAACATCAGTTTGTTAAAAATTATTTGTTAAAGGTATAATATAGAGATCTTACATCCTGTATTCTGTATACAGGTGTGTAGTTGTGAAGTTGTATACAACTGTAGACTCTCATAATATTGTAGCATGAGGATTTGTTTGTAAGATAAAATCACACGTTATCTGGTGAAAATTGAGTACAGTATCCTACAGGATGCTACCACCAGATGGAGCCAAAGTAAAATATTTTCTAATCTTACACAGAATAATTTAAAGGACAATACTGTGTTTTTACAGGCTCTTTCTGATTTTAGTCAAGATGAGCTGAGGGGCAGAGAACAATGACTATACAATACATGACTTATAACTAAAGGTTAATTTACAATTGGGATTTACAGCCTTAGACCACTGTCACTACCCATCAGTTTCACAGTGTATCTCACAGTGTATCCGTATATCCCAAACGCTGCTTTAAAAACAGCAGCACTTCTCAGTATCTGGTTCTGTCTTTGTGCCTATTAAACAGTGTTGTTTTCTGTGTCAGCCCTGTGGTGTTTCCCAGTCATTTTTGCACATCACTCCAATAAAGGAAGAAATGAGACCACCGAGGTTAACAGCCGTTTGGTGAGCAAGTGTTTCAACCCAGTTCCTGTTGTTACTCACCAGTGGAAGCCAGACAGGTCGGGGATCGGCCTCTGGAAAGGGGTGACATCACAAAGATTAAATGTAACCCTTTGTAAATGGCTGTGGTCCTCATGTAAACAAATCTATACGTCCTAATACTGCTAATGTTTGTTTCAGTTCAGCAAAAGATAGCCAGCTGGTGCGACCTGACAAAAACACTGAACTGACCGGAGCAAGTCTTTCATTGGTTTGTTGCCCAGGGCTCTGGTCTCTCTTGAGAATAAAAACATTTATTTGTAAATGCTGCTTTGTCAAAATGCATCATTTATTGAAGATGAGGGTGTTTGCTGTTTAGTATCTCCTGCTGGCTGATGAATTTTACTCACAGGGACGTGGGGCTGAACTTTTCGGCAGGGGAACCACCCCATCTGACCCGCAGTCAGGTTTCTACCCTGAATGACACACAAAACAACAAATCACATGGTTAGAGTTGGTGGACCAAGCACTCTTTGCAGCATAAATGAATCATCAGACAGAAATCTGTTAAACCTGCTAAACAAACTCTTCTCCCTAAAACAAATAAATCCCATGCAGGTGATAGAAATCTGGTATAATTTACATATTCAAAATCTGTATGCAAACCAAACCAGCAGATGAGCGAGAAGTTTTTTCACCTAATGCTATGTTTTGGCCAACAAAGCAGGTGAGGGTGGTGATGCACAGCAACGTTGGACAAGTGGTTTTCACAACACGCTGTGGTAATTGTGTTTAAAATAACGGATGAGGTTGCAGTAGTTGATCAGTAGCTACCTGATGAATAACCACCTTCATTCCTGTCTTTTGCTCATTGCAGAAAATATCCTCTGGCTGCTGTTTGTTCTTTTTGTTGAGTGGGTGCAACAAGGGGAGAGACTTGGCAAAGGGAACTGAAGGATTTGGGGTT
This sequence comes from Brachyistius frenatus, assembly GCF_029030835.1. NCBI lineage: Eukaryota > Metazoa > Chordata > Actinopteri > Embiotocidae > Brachyistius > Brachyistius frenatus. Next base: position 4,086,179 of record NW_027210606.1, on the reverse strand, counting down.
TAGGCATCAAGCTCAAGCACAATGCTTCCTGGTACGTATAAGGCACTGTTGGCACGGCTCCGCTAGCAGGAAAATCCAGCTTTCTTTGTCAAAAAAGCACACACCGAGGATATCAATTTTTTCAATTGACTACTTTTGCGATCAACACTGAGACAACATCCGCGTAAAAACTGGCAAATGAATTGAGCTCAATGTGACTTCGACGTTTCCCGCAACAAACCAAATATTCAGGTAAAAGAAAGTGTCTTTACTCAGCAGTTTATAGTGTCCAGGAATTCCAGAAATGTCGAAAATCAATTTGCAGAGAAACTTGGCTGAGATTTGCCATCCTGAAACTAAACAATAAAAAAAGGTCTTCGTTTCAAGTTTACAGTTGGTGAGTAAGGCAGTTAAAGGCAGTGAATGCAGGACGATGTTCACTGTCCGTTTCTGTTTATTGCTGTGAATAGAATTTTATGAATCCAATGTTGTTTGGTACAGTGTTGGTAGTAAAACTACCAATACAACCATGTAAACATCTTACCCATTATTAGCAAATAGTAGTGTAATTAAAATGACTCGTTCTGTAAAGAAGTGGTTCCTCGGAGTATTATATTATTATGTATTACACTGCTCGAATGCAAATACTCATATATTCATGTTTAAGCAGAATTTGACTGTTTATATACCGTGTGTACAGGAAGGATATTAACAAGGACTTTTTGTTTACTGACGGTGTGACAGCCTGGACAATAGCAGAAAGTAATAAACTGAAGCAGCTAAATGGAATTCAGTCATTAAATAAAATTAATTTTCCAAATCAAAACTGTTCAGAGGAATCACTGCAGACAGTAGTGATGGTTCGGCATGAGGGAGGAAGTGGAAGATAAAGAATGAGTTGCAGAGAGGAAAATGACAAGCACCTCACACCTACACATGAACCGCAGGAAACAAGGCTGAAAACTCGACAAAATAATGTGTGATCCTGCCTCAACCTTCTGAATACAGCGTGTATATGTTTGTGTTTGATTTTACCTCCCACCAGGGCAGATCAACATCAGCCCGGGTCAGCTCAATGATGTCACCTTTGGAGAGCTGTAGTGGTTGGCCAAAGCCCACAGGAGGCGGCGGCAAGCCATAATACTCCTGACACACCTCCATCTTAGGAAATCCTGACACAGACAGAGAAGAGATGTTGTGATATCTGGAAGGAGATTTAAAACCTAACACCTCACTCTACAACCAGCAGATCATTTTGGAGAAATGTGACCACAACACCTGTGTGTCTACAAGTAAAACGGGACAGTTTAAACTTATTGTATCATTAATTTCTTACCAGTGCTGGGATGTCCGGAGGACTTGTGTGGTTTATTCTGGAGGAACAAAAGACAAAAAAGCCGGGCACACTTTTAACCATTAGCAAAAGTTATATAAAACATAGGCCAATAAATTCAACAAGTGACAAAGTGTGCAGAGAGAGGAACAAGAAGTCCAAAAAGTCCTTATTGTAGCCTTACCTTCTTCATAGTGACAGAATGATCTGTAATTTCAAAAGGACAATCAATGCAAAACGTCATAATTATGCTAATAAGAAGAAGTACTTCAACAGAGACACACATATGTATACAGACCCGAGTTTCGTCCGCAGGCAGGGACTCTGCCTAAACACTCTTTATGTGCCGCCATTTTACAGCGAGTGCAGCGATAGCCCTGGAAAAATATCCCTCTGCAGACGACAGGTGGACATTTTACATCGTGTACAAGCTTTTACTTTTTTTTTTTTTTTTTATTAAATCTTAGAGAGGAGCAGAGAGAAAGAGAACATGAGACCAAAGCACCTTAACAACATGGAGCAGGCCTTGCAGGAGGTGGTTTCCTCAAAACAGTGCATCTGGAAGTCGTGGTTGTTGGCTGTGGAGTTCTCAGGACACATATTTGACCTGCAACCATAAAGCACATTCGTTTTTGACCACCAATGGAGGAACCAAGCAATCACACAGATGGTTCACACTGGCAGATAGTTTGATTTAGGTAAAAGGAAAAGAGCTTGTTGTGCTAAAAGAGCAGAGAGTGAAGAAACAAACAGTAGCAGCAACGCAGTGCAGTGAGATTACAAATAACATAATCGACAAATCAACTGACATCTACTCATTTCCTATGAAGTTGAGCAATCAGCAAGTCAAAAGCATAAATGACAAGTGGCTACAGTTAAACTTCCCCGAGTTTACACTTTTTTAGTTCTTCTTCTCTTTTGGTGTGTTCTCTCACATAAATTGTGCACCGATCATTTCAAATTAAGTGTTTGATTGCAAAAGAGTAATTAACTAAAACCTGCAGTAATCGATTTTCTGGCCTCTTGGCCGCCAACCAAGCTGACATACTGTCACTTTTTAAGTTGAGTTCAGCCAACTGTTAATTATTTTTCACATTAGCAGTTATGCGGTAACATTAACTTTAATTTGAAGTTGAATTTTGGCCACCCAACGAATAAAAGTCCCATATCCACTGTCCTTCAAACTACTTTTGGGGGAAATATCTGTCTGTAAAGCTGCTAAATTTCCAGTGTGTTCACCAGCTACTCGCAAACTGTGTCTATCTGCTTGTTATCGCTGAGCAGGTCGTCTACGGTCGCTGTGTGTTTTCTTTCCATGTGTATATGAGCATGTGTGTTAACTCACTGAGCCATCTCAAACTGTTCCAGCCATTTCTTCTTCAGTTCTCTGGTTTTGAAGAATAAATCGTACCCACACTTCCCATAGCAGTCCAGCAAGAGGAACAAATAGGACCACTGTTCACAAACACACACACACACACACACACACACACACACACACACACACACACACACACACACACACACACACACACACACACACACACACACACACACACACACACACACACACACACACACACACACACACACACACACACACACACACACACACACACACACACACAGAAATGCATACACTGTCAGCCTCACAGATGCCTAACGGATGTATCATCTGGTATAAGTGGTGCTACAGTACAGAGTAGAAGACCTTTTTATTGTCCCTCTCTCCAGTGGTTTCATCCCGTATCTGGTAGTTCTGTAGTTGAATGATCTCCTTCAGCTCGAAAGTCTCTCCGCTCTTCTTCTTACAAATAAACACGGCTTTATCGAAGAGGAATGCATACCTGCAGAGCAGCCAAACAGGTGCAAACACAAAGTCAAACAACAGTGTGTAACACAGGAAAACACACACACAGAATTAAACAACACACACCTGTCCTGTTTAGACTTTTTCTCTGAGCTGCAGATCTTCAGCTCTCCGTCGATCTTGGGTCGACCGTAGAGAGCGAGAGACTGAGTCTAAAGAGCAGAAGAGAGTGAAGATGATCATAAAAGAAAAACAAAGAACAGCTGATTAAAGCTGATTAAAAGTGAAAACTGTGACCTTACCATGTTTTCTATGGACAGCTGAAAGGAGGTGATTTGTCTGATTATCTCATTGTCTCGCTTCACTTCATTCACACACTGTGCCAGGTCCTGGAAACACACACACACACACACACACACACACACACACACACACACACACACACACACACACACACACACACACACACACACACACACACACACACACACACACACACACACACACACACACACACACACACACACACGCAAAGGGTTAAATCCCATGGATTACACATACACACACACACACACACACACACACACACACACACACACACACACACACACACACACACACACACACACACACACACACACACACACACGCACTTACTCTCATTGCATCAAGAGCCGTTCGGAGGTTCTCCTTATCTGTTGGGTCAGTGGTGTGTTTCACCAGCTCCTGCACACACAAGCAAACCACATCCAATTACAGCTGCAGGATAAAACTAACTTGAAGATACGGTAACTACATGCAAATTCATTCACTCACATACCTGTAAGAGCAGGTGATACTTGAGGACTCGCTGCAAAGGCACCATGAGCAAATCTCTGAGAGAAAAACGGCCACTGTTTGCTCTCTTTGAACACTCCTGAGAGAGAGAGAGAGAAGGAAGTAAACATCTGCAGTGAACCGAAGAGATGTGAAGAGGTGGCTGTATGGCAGACTTCCTGACAGTTTTTTTTATGTCAGAGTTTAACTAAAAAAAACCCAGAAAACATTTCCCTTGTAGGTTACATTTTAGGAGTTATGTTTGTACAACTGTCATGGGACTTTAAACAGCATACAATTCATAGTATTACACTTTGTATCACAACGTTTTAAACAGCATCTGAACGGACAGCTGAAGTTAAGGGCCCAGTATGCATAAGGCTGAGGTAAAAGACCTTAAAGCATAATTCAGCAGCAAACCATCAAGGGAAGTTATATTTGGATAAATAGAGCTATTTTTCTATATCATTTCCGTTTTTCCTTAATACACGCAGGAACACGGCACCTTCATTCCTACACTTCTAGCCAAAAGTGGAGCAGAATTACTTGAGTAGCACATTAAAATGCTCAATTGTCCTTCTTCCATTGGTATTTCAGCAAAGCAGAATTTCCAGCAAGTGTTTCTTTGAGGCAGTACTTTGACACAGCTGAATGCTAACATGCTGATGTTGAGCTTCTCTATAGCCTCTTTACTGCCGGTGGTGACTCGACTGTACTGTACATATTATGATTTCCATTGGGTAAAAGTGTTGGATAGTACTTGGCACCAAAAGTGAGTATAGTTGAGTACAACAGTGGGCCTTTGTGCCCTGCTCAGTTTAGCTTGTTAGCATTTGTTAATTAGTACTAAACATATGTACGGCTGATGTGAATGTCACTAGTTTAGCAGATATTTGTTTACAAACCAAAATATTGGATCAATTAAAATGACCCTGGAAAAACACTTTTAGTTATTCCAGCTAATTCATTTGGAATCAAATATCTGTGCAGATCCGTTGCACAGATATTTTACTTGATGAGTTAAACTTTGACTTGCTGGTAGCTCCACAGGAAAAGGCCGATAATCACTAATATCATCGTCTAGGCACCGTAAATGCGGCAACTGCTACCCTTCCAAAAAAACAGTGATAGAGCCGCCAGCATGGCTAAAAGTACCGTTATAGACCCAAAGTGTCTTTAATTAGGTAATACTGAATTTTTTGTTTTGTTTTTATGCCAAACTCGGTATACAGATTATGGATGATACCATTTTCAAACATCCACTTCCAGTTTGTTTGTGAAATGTTTTTCCCAACACACAGCATGTGCATCAGTTCGTCTTTCCCTACAGCTACTGGCTTTTCCAATAGACATCATATACATAAAAATAGCCTTTCTAGGATTTGGGAAAATGTCACCTTACTGATTTAAAATATCACACATCTGACATTCCTGTGTCATTAAAGGCAACATATCAAACAATTTGTTTTCAAGTGTGTGTCCTCCTCACCTCCAGTTTCATCCTGATATCCTCCCTCATATTTGAAAGCTTGTCGAGGTATTTTGATGCCGTTTCCACTTGACTACAGTAATGACCATACAGCAACAGCCTAACGAGAGATAGAATATTTGTAATGTAACTGTATCATTACTGTACAATAGAGACATTTGTGTATATGTGTGTGTTTCTGTATGTGCAGAAGTATACCTCTCCTTGTAGCTCAGAAACACCTGGTGAAGATCCCTAGCTCCATGATTAAGGATGGAGCTCCGAACCTCCTCCAGCAGACTACGGTGGGTGTCAGCTAAATCCTACAAATACAGACACGCAGAAAACATGTACACAAAGCTAGAATGTGAAGGTGAGCCTGTATGCACAACGGGTGTGTAGATAATCTCCTCCTGTACCTTGATGTTGATGAAGATGGTTTCAATGTCTTGAACCTGGAGAAACCTTTCAAGAGGCTTCATAAAGTGCTGCACAAAAAGAGAAAGGATGGTTGTTGGTCTGTTTTCTAATGTGTGTATGAATGTCTGTTTGCATGCTTGTGTGTGTCTGGTCGTGAGAAACGCTATGTTTAAATGCATAGATCTTCTTGAATGACACTAAGGACGTGTGCTCACCTGTAATATAGATTCCAGTGTATCTGTGTATTTCTCTTCTGTATGTCTGATCTCCTGCAGGCAGCACTCTCGCTTGTCGACACCGGTCTTCTGCTGCTGCATGAACACACAAAAACAAAATGTCAAACGAGTCCAGACTGTCCTTGGTGTGTTTTTATGCTTTAAATTCGGCACAAATGTTTGTGTGGACTCAAAGATGAACTGATTCGATTCTGGTGGTCAAAGGTCAAAGGTCACTGTGCCATAACTCTAAAAATCCATACACCAGTTATGACAAAATGTCACACAAATGTCGATCAAGATAAAATAATGACGTGATGACATTTTATGTCCAAAGGGTCAAAGGACAACTTCAATGTGACATCCTAATGTCCTGCAAAAAACACTTTTCTGTTCAGTATTCAGCACCATGACTCGGAAACAGTGTGACCATATTGCACATTTATGTCAGATACTGAATCGGTGACGCCAATCCTGGGTGCCCAGGTCTCCAAAGGCAGCTCAGACCCTCCTTGTGGTTTGAGGTCTAATGTTCCATGTGAACCACTCACGGTTTCTGGTTGTTCCTCTGTCCTCATCAAGTCCTCATAGATCTCATCTCCTTCGTTCTCCTCATCTTCCACAAAGTCGTATAAATCGTCATCCTCATCCACGGTGTCACTGATGCACAAAACACAAAATTGTTGTCATCATATTCTTTGTCTTGACTTCATCAATATCCCCCACAGAGAGGTCAGAGGTCACAGTCTGCTAACTGGTCTTCAACTGGAGAAGGACAATTATTTACTTTCAAACATTTAAAATGTAATTGCCAGTGCATTAGATGAGAACAATACTGCATAAATGTGAAAACACTTGTAAAAAGTATTGCTTGTGTGAACTTGTATTATTAAAGCATTATTTTGTGTAAAAGGTTATCATATAAATTCATCCACTAAATGTAGTGGATGTATTTCTGCATGTACTTATCCAGCGTTAGAACAGGTCACTGCTGTATATGGTATTGAAAGGGATGAATCATTGGATTCACTAGATACAATAGCAGACTAAAAGGATATCCTGTAAACTCTTAACCCATGAACCAATTTCTTTTAACACAAAACAATAATTAAATTTTTGTGGCAATACATCAAATGATTACAAAAAACAGTTTGCTGTTTGAAGCTACTTGTCTTACTCCTCGACTTTTATTTGAACCTAATTGAGAAAAAGTCTTACTCTATCTGGTCAGACAGGCCACTGTAGATCTCATCATCTGGAGTGCATCCTTCCAAAGGAAAAGGCCTGGAGGAGGGAGAGTAAGTGTGTGTGCGCGCGTGTGTGTGTGTGTGTGTGTGTGTGTGTGTGTGTGTGTGTGTGTGTGTGTGTGTGTGTGTGTGTGTGTGTGTGTGTGTGTGTGTGTGTGTGTGTCGAGGTGAGATTAGTGAGGCGGGGGCGGGAGAAAGAGAGAATGAGAATAAAATGAAAATAGTTATCAAGTGAGTCATGGACTTCAATCTGGGTTGTAGGCTGAAGCAGACTAGCCTCCATTAATGCGAAATTAATTTGGAAATTTGGTTTGGCGATACATGTTGTGAAAAGTTTGTAAACTTCTCATTTAAACCATAAACCAGCAACTGATTCCTGCTGAGTGTAACCGGCATCACAAAGCAATTTCACATCCAGACTGTGAAGGCCAGACACAAGCGCTACAGCCATGTTATTTTCTCTTGTATAAGCTTGTGTAATACATTTTAAATTTAGACTAGATCTTTGACACTGAATAACTTCCACATTCACACAGCAGACTACCTTCATCTATCAAAGGGGGCAGCAGTCTATTGTGATTAAATCAAACCATTTCTGCCTCCACTGTCAGTAACATCAGTAGCACTGCAGAGAAATCGACATGATTTCTGTTAAATCCATATACTAACTGCAAGGATAAATTAAGCAGTAACTCTCTACTTAAACAATCCCTGTCTAGTACTCAGAGGCAGAATATATACCTTTATGAATTGGTTCATTGGAGACTACAACAGATAACACAAGAAATGAATGAAAATATTGGAAAAACAGAAAAAGTAGCCTATAAGATAAGTTTGGTTTCAAATAATGTATATTAATAAACATGCTTAGATGAGAGAAGCAGGAATCTACTCACTGAAATCGTTTTTGTACAGCAATATGTGAATGGGACAGGATGGACAAAGTGTTCATGACCTGTCACACAAAGAGAAAAAAAACAAGTAAATAATAAATTAATAAATCTAGTACAGAGAGAAAACCACACAGACTGGTTGAGGAACAGTAAGAGCTGATTCAGACTTTAAATGTTAACCCTGAATAAATCGCCTTTGACCTGGTTTTACTCTTATTCTGTTTGACAGTTCAAGTAAGAAGTGCAGCATTATCATGATGGTATTTCAGATAACCAGTTTCATGAGATGTGGTCAGAAACAAACTCAGAGACATCCCATTGGTCCAAATAAAACTGATTGTTATTTCTGATTAAGACAACATGTAACTGAGCTCTAATATTTCAGCCTATGTGGACTTTTATTCATGTCTTATGACTATAATGTAACAAACAAAACAGTGGATTTTGTTTTCTTACATTTTTATTTGTTTGGAGACTTTGCTTTCTCTCTCCAAAATGGCATTTGACTTTTGTATCTAGTTGAAACTTTTTCTAAAAGTTGCCTCTAAACCATTTAACTCTTCTTCTCTTTCAGAGCAGCAGATAAAAGGTGGTTTCAGCGTCTCTCATGACACTTCTAGTGATATATATAAATAAAATAAAGTTGAATTGAATATAAAATAAATACACACTCTAAGTAAAGACTATATTTTTCTGTCTGGTTTCTGCTTTCAATCAGGAGAGAAAAGGGAGAAAAACTCTTATAAGAAGTGAAAGTCCTGAGTCCTGAGTTCTGAGAAAAAAAAAACCCACTCGACTAATTTGCATCTTACTGCCACTTACTGTATAACCAGAGAAGTCTTCAATAGGACTTAAAAAAAACTATCAACTTTCTAGTGGAGAGTTAGATGGGAAGATCAAAATCACTCTGTTTTCCCCTGCTCTTGTTTTGTTTTATGCTAAACTAAGTAAACCAGCCACTCACTGCATCATGTTTAACAAACAGATATGAGAGTGGTATTGATCTTGTCATCTAAATCTCCTCCATCCAAACATGTTAAAAATGTGGGGTCCTTAATTTTTTTAGCAATTCCACCAAAGAGAAAGTTCCCCTCTAAGCTTCTTCGCTAGCTTTATTTGACCTAACAGTTGGGAAAAAAAATTTCACAGAAAAACCAAAGAGGACAAATTTATATAGCAGAACTTGTTTTTTTTTCTTCTTTCCTCTTCTGCCAGATTTATTTTGGAACTGTTGATTTGATTGCTGGCTGCAAAACTACTGGACTAAACTATATATAAAGTCAGCAAAAGTACTTCCACCAGCGACAACAGCAGAGAAAAGCTCACACACGACTGACAGTTTGATAAATATAAAAATATACATTAGTGTGAATATATTTTGCGATAATACTTCTGCATGCCTTCAGTTCTAGCTGACAAGATTACTGTAATGCAGTTTTTACTCCCAAATAAAACAACAGACAGACTTTTGTTTTGTCATTTCTGCTCCAAAGCTGTGGAACACACTAACTGTAGATATCAGGGAAGATAGCTCAGTAAATACCTTTAAAAGGAAGCTTAAAACACGTCTCTTACGTTAGCCTTAAACTAGCTACACCTGAAGGTCCCTTGCACTTGTTCGCACTTTGCACTACTGCGCCTTTTGCTTCTCATTTTTTATTTAACATGTTTTTATGTTCCTTTATATCTGCTTTTATGTGAAACACTGCATGTCATTTTCTTGCTATAAAGTAAAGGATCTGAAAACTTCTTCCACCACAGTGAAACATATTGTGCAGATAACACCACACCCATGTGTTTTGTGTATTTTATTGTTCAGGGTGACTGTCTGGAAGCAGCAAAGTGAAACGGGAAGCTCAGTGACAGCAAAAGACTGTGCACTGAATAAAAAGGACAAATACCGTAAAAAATAGAGCCACATTTGGGCTCCAACTCTTGTTGACTCATTTTGTTTGTGGAGATGCTCCTTCCTCTAACTTTACATATGAAAATCAAACAAAAATTATAATTTTGAATCCCCTCTTGTTCACACTGAATTGGTGCAATGTGCAGAAAGTGAAAGAGAAGTGTGAGATACTGAATTTATGCAGTCACTCAGCCGCTTCAAATTAGAAAATCACCAAGCTACTTCCTGTTGTGGGTGCCTGCAAGCTGCAATAACGAGTCAGGAATCTATTCACGCTTCTCACTTCAGCCGTGATGACAGAAGTGTGAGTGTACAATGTGTTTGTCATGTTGCAGGGACAATAATCATCATACTTGTATTAGATATAATAGAAAGAAAGGTTTTAGAAACTTTAGATTTAAATTCACAAACATCAGGGTGACATCTAATTGGTCCTAAATTCATTCTGCAGCATAACAAACATACAAGCAGCTTCATTTAAAGAATGACCTTTAGAGAAAACAAGACCTGCGATACATCGTATGGATCCCACAGAACCCTGAACTTAACATCACACAGTAAGTCTGGGATTACATGGAGACAGAAAATATGAAAACAGCCTGCATCCATAGAAGATCTGTAACGAGTTCTCCAAGATGTTGGAACAACCTTTCTGCCAAGTACCTTGAAAAACTGAGTGCAAGTGTACCAGCAGAGTCTGATTTAAAAGGTGCTCACACCAAATATCAGTCTGAGTTGGTTTCTTCATGTCTTGTGTGAAGTTTGCTGATAAATAAAACCTATTCATGGCTCCATTTGCTGATAGATAGATGCGGTGAAGGAATACCTTGGCAAAGTCTCGAACATCAAACAGGTCGAAGGCTTCAAACAGTTCATTCTTTTTGAGATGAAACCTCTCCAGACAAACTCCCAGGAACGTCCGGATATTCTTCAGGCACAGGAACTAAAAACAAACACAAACATTAGTTTAGTGGTAAAGTTAGTACTCTAATGGTTCAGTTTATGTATTTATATATCCCTTAATCACAATTTTTTTGTCAGATGGTTGTGTAATCTGGTCTGCATACAACACGCTTTATCATTATGACTTTACTCCTGATGAGGAAAACTCCCCTAAAAGCCACTTTGCTCATGAATTAGTGAATCAACTGATAATAATTGACAATAATGCTAATGATCCGTTAATTCCATGTCAAATATCATCTTGTTGCAGTGTCTTACATGTTAGATTTAGCTGGTTTTGTCATTATATCAATCACACAAAATTAGCAATATGAAGACGTTACAATGAGCTCTGAGAATTTATAATTGTATGTTTTACTATAATGTTACATTTTGTAAACAAACTTTTAAATAAATAAATAGAAAGAAAAAACAATGCATTCACCTATTATGTAAAAAACAGCAGTATTTGCCAAATGGATAGTTTAAAACAATTTAAAAACAAATTAAGACTAAATCACATGTTTCACGACAGCATAAACAAAAAAAAACAACCTTACACAGTAGATAAAACAAAACATCTGAGTTGAATGAATTGTAGCTTTACAAATACTAGATGCATATAACAAACAGGTAAAGTTGACACATATCGAGCCCATAAAGAAGACATGAGGCAAACAACAGGTTGATTTTAAAAAGACTTGATAGACAATGTTGAAAATAGTGGGATCAAAGAATTGTTAAATATCCTGAATGCCTGCACTGTTGTTTGATAAGGAGCAAGAATTTAACCTTCTAACAGCACAAGTACATGTGCAAGAACAATGTACAAGTAGGCTTACATTAGATACCACATGAACTAAAAACTACATCCAAGTGAATATGAGTCTTCTAAAACTACACGGACCGCATGAAAAGCATGTAAAACAGTGGATAGAAATAAAGAAATGTCTGACGCTAAAAGAAACAGTTCAAAGGGCAGAATTTTAAAGGTAAAATATAACTGCAGAAGAAACCACATAACATAGAGCACAGAGCGACTGACATGGTGGTCAGCCATACTCCACCTCACATAACTTTCTGAGCCAGCTGCTCTTTCTCTTTCTGTCTGTCTGTTCAGAAGCGGGAAATGCGGAACTCTAATTTGAGAAAAGGGGAAACGTGAAGTTCTGACTGATACTGCTGCACACAGCACATCCATCTGTCAGCATCTCATATTAACACAGTAGCAGTGTAGCTACTTGTAGCAGTAACTCAGTGGAGTAACCCGTATTGCAAGAACACAGGGAAGATCCTCCACTTGTGCAATGTCATCAGGTGTGTGTAAGCGTGCTTGCTTGTGTGCTTGTGTGTGTGTGTGTGTGTGTGTGTGTGTGTATACACATCAGAGTGGACTCTTGTCTACTGTTAATTAGCGGATGTTTCTTAACAAACTATGACCTCATAGGATTTCCCATAATTTCACATGCATGAGGCACAGCACATTAACTCCTAAAGACACACACACACACACACACACACACACACACACACACACACACACACACACACACACACACACACACACACACACACACACACACACACACACACACACACACACACACACACACACACACGTTTAAGGCATTGTGGTGACTCCTACAGATATGATACAAGGACTTCCCTGAGGAAGTTTAGGCCAATCACATGACAGCCTGCTTCTCTCTCTTCGTCACAGTCTCTCATTCTCTTTCTAATGTCTTCATCTCGTGTTCCTCTCGTTAAATCTCTGTCCCCTCATATGCACCATCTTGGTTTTTTGGTGTTGTTCACTGTATGTGTATTAGTTTTCATGCTACCTCAAAAACTTGAGAACAGATTTCAATGAACTTAAAACAACGTGGAGTAAATGAACCATCAACCAGGATCAACAAGACTTTTTCTTGTGTGACTCAAAATCCAATTGGACCCAGAGTCTTTTTTAAGATAATTTAAGGAAAGGTAAAAGAATAATGTCACATTTTGAGACTTAGGTTGAGACATATGTAAAGTTTTTGTGCTGGAACTAGCAGCTGTTAGCTTAGCTTAGCACAAAGTAGGAGAACAAAGGTAAAACATATGATTGTATATATCTATTGTGTTAATTAATGAAGTTAAGATGGCCAATTTTTTTTTTTTACTTTTGACAGAGCAATGTTTCTTGTCTTCATGCTCAGCTAAGCTATCCGGCTACTGGCTCTGTTCTCATGCAGCTTACAGAGTGGTCACAATTTTGTTATCTGGCTCTCAGCAAGAAGCGCACACCAAGATGTCTCACTATTTTTTCAAAGCTGCAACATGGGTTTAAAGTAGTAGTAATATTATATGTAATTAAAAAAACCTCCACATTTAGATTCAATATTTGATTTGTTTTAATTTTGAATTTAGATTACTTTACTGATGTCATTGAAGTACACTGCTAAAATGGCGATATCGTTCTCATTTTAATTAGAGAATAAAGTTGAAAAAAAAACACAACAACACGCAGTGCACAAAGAGATTTTTAAGACTTTGAGGGGTCAATAAACAAATTCACTTGACAAGGTTTTGTTTTTGTGCTGTGTATGACCTCAGGAATTTAGAGTTGTTTCTCTTTGTTCCTCTACATCATCATCATCATCATCATCCTGTCCACTTTACATGCTCCCAGATGGAGACGAGATATAGATTACAGTATTTTCCTATCAGACAGCCTCTGGGCTTCAGTGATGCATGCTGGTCGCTATGGAAATGACCTTTGTTAATGGTGTAGAAAAACGTGTGTGTGTGTGTGTGTGTGTGTGTGTGTGTGTGTGTGTGTGTGTGTGTGTGTGTGTGTGTGTGTGTGTGTGTGTGTGTGTGTGTGTGTGTGTGAGAGACTGTGTGTCTTACCTGGGACATCTGTGGGCGCAGGTTGATCTCTTTCAGGTTGACAGCCTGAGGCAGCAGGTTGTTGAGCAACTGGCAGAGCAGCACGCCATCTCTCAGAGCCTGAGCCAGGTCACACACCTGCCGCACCATTAACACCAAATTAGACTAGATACAGTGCGTGTATTTGTGTGCAGTGTGTAAGTAATTGTGAAACAGCTGATTTACCTGTGCACCCTCCCATGTGACCCGGTGGTTCTCGGGTAGAACCCGGCACTCTATCAACCACATCGCACACTGCCGCCACAACTCCATCTTTGTTTTCTGAAGGACAGATAGAGACATACACTACTCTGTTGCAGTTAAATGTCTTCTTTTTTAATCTGTAACACTGGCACTGAAATTACCAAGTAGAATTTTTAACCAATCTGAGATCAAATAAGAAGCAAATCAGTTGGCCAATAGTGTGAACATTTAGCAATCATTCAATCCTATTAGTAGATTATTAAAACAGCCTTCTTGAAACGCAGTGCAAAAAAGCCACGTTTGTATCTGAAAACACAAGTCTTTAACTGCATATCAATGTAGGGAGGAGTATTACCTTTCTTTAGTTTCTCCGTGCAGTTCTGCGTCTTCTCTCTCGATGTTCACCGCTCTGCTTTCCTTTCATTATCTCATTTTCAGACTTCAGTGCTCTTGTTCTGCCTTTCTTCCGTGGTGGGTGTTCTGCAGAGCTGCACTGTGTCGATGGCTTTTAACTTTATCCCGCAACTTCCTTTTTCCTCTGACGCACCAATCTCTCTCTCTCTCTCTCTCTCACACACACACACACACACACACACACACACACACACACACACACACACACACACACACACACACACACACACACACACACACACACACACAGTATCTTAAATTGAATACATTTGAATAATGTATTTAAAAAGTAGCTCATATTTTTTTAAGAAGATTTTTTGAGAGACACAGCGGAGGCTCTCATGATGTCATTCAAAGAAAAATGCCCGAGCTGCACACTGAATAATGAAACCGCTGCTCAGACACTCTGACAGCACCCAGTGGTGATTTGACTGCCATGACAGCACTTTTTCTGAGAATATTGGTGATTCAAGTCTTCACGTCCAGATGGACAACATCAGGAGACAGTATTTATTCCAGTACAGTTTTCAGATACTTGCACTTTATTTGTGTACATGCTACTTCATACTCAGGAAACTACATTATTTTATTAATGTAGAAACTACAGGCTACTTTGGTTTAAAAGCAAAACATTAGATCAATTTCAAAATATTATGCACTGTCAGAGAGCAAACATCCAAAAGTATAAGATAGTTATAATTAGCTTCATCTCAACCAGCTACAACATAAAAATAGTATTTGACTTTTGATACTATGAATATATTTGGATTATAATCCTTTTTTAGTATTATCTGTAAAACCTGGGGTTTGAATACAGACTTTGAATTTTGACTTTGTGATTTTGCTACTTTTATCTGTAAGTAAATGATTAGAATACTTCTGGGAGGCAGTTCTCTGTGTTTGTAGATATTGGATTTTATTTTTACTTCATGGACTAAAAATAAGTCATATAAAGATAATATTTTTCATCTAAACCTTTGTGGGATCAGTTTGATTGTTTTGAGACTGACTGCTTTACACAATGGACCAATTTGCACTTAACATATCATGTCTTTTCTGAAACAATGTCTCAGTTACTCTGAACAATCCTTACTGTATAGTTATGTCACTAGAGGCATGTTTTAAAATACATTGTCCAAAAACTTTAATCACAACATATTCAATTTCCCCCTCTTTTTTTTTGTATTTAAGTGGCAGGAAAAGTCTCAGAACTGTGTGCATGTCTAGGTGCCAGCTGGGATCAAGGTGGACAAACAGATCAAGAGGTCAGCTGAGACGTTATATGGTGTGCTGGTGTAGTTTTAGCTGAACAGCAGCAACTGTAGCCACAAGCATAAAATCCAGGGTAATGGTAATTGCTATTACATGGTGTAGCATCAGTAGAGAGAAGACTCACAAAGTTAGTTAACTGACCCAATGTCCATTATAGAGCAACATCTATCAAGTGTACATTAGCCATCATATGTTGCTGGTTCAACTGCAGGAGCAAAACACAGTCTCGCTTTAGGCATCAAAACATTAAATCTCATGAGAGATTTTTTTTTTTTTTTTTTTTGCGTAGTGGATGTACAATATATTTATGCTTGTACTCCCATGCTTAGTGTCTTTTATTCTTTTTTTCTTGAAGAAATTGTGTGGCTGATCTAGCAGTCTTGCCATGTGCATTAACAATCCAATCAAGGTGACAAGTTGTATGCATATATTCCTCACAGGATGTAAATAAATGACCACAAGATTATGGTAGAATACAAAAAGGTTGTAAACCAGCAGCAGTCAGAAACAAAACAAAAGATGGGCTGATATGGCGCCACTGAAACATAACATTTCAAATACCTGGTGAGGGATTTGATATAGAAAGATATGTGGCTTTTATGAAATGCATGTTGTAGGGAGAAACATTGCCTTCCTGCGCCTTACTCATATGTTGTTGATAACTTTATATTTTTCCTGCATCTTCCTAAATATATTTCTATAATTATCATGAAAAGTGAGAAATAGTATACAATCAACACAAATCAAAAGCGCATTAAACAGTAAATTTTGGCCTGAGGAAAACTGTGTTTTTTTTGTTGTCTTGCTGCTGTGAAGCCTTCCAACCTGGATATCCAGATTAAGGATTGTTTCTTAAAGGTGCTCTATGGATTTAAATTGCACATCCATAAAGTTGGGGGATTTTGAGAGACGATTTTAGTCAAGTGACTGCATCAAACTCCAAAATGCTTGATGCTCACAATACCTCATAGCATCTTCTCACTGTGGACTTATATCCATGTTGTTGCCCGAGTTTGCGACATAGACATTCTCTTATAAACTTGTGTACCACACTAACACATAATGCTGCTTCACTCAGGTGAAGCGGTTGTCATCAATATGACTAAATTGACCTTTATGTGCAAGTCACTTTTTACTTCAACACTAGGTGTCACTCCTACACACCACTTTTCCTGCAGTTACTTTATCTCACAACATGGATGGACAGACAGACAGACAGACAGACAGGCAGACAGGCAGGTAGAGAGACTCACCACTGTACATGAATGCCTATCTCTGACTTGACATGCTGACAGCTGCCTAACATTTAACACCCCCCTTCTTGTTTTTCTGAACTCTCATGACTTGCCTCTACCTGCACCCTCTGCCTCTTGAGAGCTCATGCTAATTCCTGCGCTGTGATTTGCTGTTGGGTGAAGGGTACTGTGTTCCCACTGTACAATCTGATTGGCTTTTTGAGTGACCCTGCAGGTTTGAGGGGGAGCGGGCTTGCACTCTTACCACAAAGAGAACGTTAGAGGTAGACTTAATGACAGAGGTAACTTAGATGAGAGCAGCTGCAAAGAAGGAAGGAACACTGAGGGAAAGTAAGGCAAGAAATGAAATAGTGATAATACAGGGAGAAAGAGAGACGACAGTGCCACGGTGGACACAGTTAACAGGTAGGTGTTACATACTGTAGCTGCTGCAAGGCAAACAATACAAAGACTCTCTGCCTGCGCGTCTCGTTAGCTGCTTTCTATAACAAATCCTTCATTTGTATTTTCTCCAATGAACAGAAACATGTACAAGCATGTGTGTTAGCATGGGTGTTGGTATGTAATCACCATCTTTTCTGCCTTTGCTGTTCAGACATGAATAATCGCTCCATCGCCTGGTGGCTGAACCAGATCGGCCTGCCCCAGTACACCAAGACACTAGAGAGTGAATATTATGGTCTGGAGGTATGTACATGTTCAAAATGCATTTGTGTGTGCTTGTTTCTATCTAAAAATCCTGCACTTTCCTTTATTGCTTCCCGCACTCTTTTTTTGCTTCTCTGCAGGGTTTGCTGAATGTGACAGACGGAGAGCTGAGGGATGCCGGCATAGAAGATGCAACACACAGAGAAACCATTCTCAAGCAGCTTGCAAGACATCGACAAAGACTGGACCCACATTCTGGTGACACACACCGGCCACATTAAAGCGCACAGTCACACCAGGACTGGACAGTATTTCAAATCGTATAAAAATCTTATCAGTAAATGTTTATCAAGTGGTCATGGTGCTCAGGCCTGGCAACAAACAAGGGGGGAACCTGAACTCCAGAGGCCCTCACAGCTTCAGGCTGATGTGTATCAACACATGTTTGTACTAACTGAATTGAATAATTGTTGCACTCAATCAACCGACATGATAACCGCATTAAAACGACCTGCTTTCTGGTTTTCTACTCTTGAGGCCCTATCTTGAAGGAGCACAGGATTTCAAAACAAGTTTAAGTTCAGTGTTTTCATTCCATAGTTATAAGTTGCATTTTTTGAATTAATGTTTGGTCAAATTACCACACAGCAAATGTGGAGGTTGAGTATTATTTAGCACTGCACACAGAGTTGGAGAAACATGGTGTTAATGGGGGAGAATAAACAAATCTGACCAGTCAGTCAATGCCAGCTTTCAGTGTTTGATAGTTTTCTATACCAAGTGATGCAGCCACGTTTTGGTCTGTACCAGAAATGTACCAACGTTCAATACAAAGCCATATTGATAACAGAAAAATAGCCTTGATAATATTTTGATATACTGTAATGCTAGTGCACACATCTGCACATATTATGTGGGTACTCACACATACTATGGACATACATGGATGAACAGACTTGCATACACTAAAGCTGTATGTGAAGGCTGTCTTCTTCAATTACTCTTTATTTACAGCACGTTCTGTTGACATACTAATCTGGGACATTAGCTTATTCAAGTTGCTTGTGTGTTCAAGTACATGTGTGTCTGTATTCAGAAATAAGCCTAGGAATAAACTTTTATCTTTCTGTGAATCATCCTTTTCACCTTGCAGAGAGCGGGATATCTGTTGAGATCATTTATAATCACCGTGAGAAACTGGTTTACCAAGTCAAATGTTTTATATTTTAGGTGTTTACTGGCTTGTTACTGCTTAGTGGAACTGAAAGAAGTAAAATTTAAAAATATAGAAGGCCTGAATGAATGATGATGTCACAAGTTAATGAATGCCTTGAAGTGTAGACGTGTCAATGCACACAAACTAAAGGATGAGTTTTTGGGAAATACACCTTTTAGCTTTGTGAGTGAAAACAGCCAGCCTGGCAGATTTACAACTTTTAATTATTCTAATTAACATGCTGTGTGTTGCTTTTCTTACAGCTTCATATTTAACAGACAGACCTGAGAGTGGTATGAATTTTCTCTTCTTTAACTCTTTGCAAGAAAACAAATACATATATTTTCTATAGTGTTGAACTATTCCTTTAAAATGTCCTTTTGTTCTCTTAGATGTGCAGGTCGTAAAGCGCAGAGTGAGCCGAAAGTACTCCCTGGGATCATCTCTGGATCTAGTGAGGGATGCAAAGTTTTCACTACACAGCATCACAAAAACAGTCTGCTCTAAAGTCACCTGTATCTGGGTCTCTGCAGGAAAAGCCGAAGGATCTGTTTCGTCACAGTGTTCTTCCGCGCCTCCAGCGCGCTGACAAAAAACAGCGCCTATCCGCCTCGTGCTCGCAGCTCCGCCCCCTTAGCGAGGACATCATTATCAGTCAGGACAGCTGTCAGGACAGCAAACACAGGTAAGCTGACCCCCTCTGCGTGTTTAATGCGTGTCTGTGAAAGAGTATGACAGTGGCCGTATGTTTGGGAAAGAGATCCACTTTCTCAAGGTAGTCTACACATGAATGGCTAATAATTAACTTCATAAAATCTGTCCGAGATTGTAAAGTGAGGCATACAATCATGCATCTACAGATAAGTTGGAAAGACAAATGAATGAAAAGACATCATGGATATTAAATAACATGATCTCACGTTGTACTTTCATCGAAAAAGAAAACGGTTTTTGATGGCTCAAACAATCAACAACACACTGTAGGCTTTGTATTTAGGTCTCACTTCCTCCTAGTGAGAGGTCAAAGACTGAATGACACAATGTGTGTTTGTAAGCTGTTAATCCTCAAGTCGTGGTCGTTGCAGAGCAGAAAGCTCAGTGCCGGATCATCTTCAGCATTAAAAGTCCACTTCATCCGAGGATTAATAAAAGCAACAAATCCTCAAGAGTTTGGCTGGAACTAGGGGCAAAAAGATGTTGCACGCAGGTAATTATCTAAATGGTTGTTTCAGCTTTATACATTTTTCTTAAAGCAGAGTAACTCGGCTGCAAAACATATTTAAAACTTTATAGCTCGAACATGCCCCGTACAATTGTGTTATGGGGAAGAAAGATTAACTAAAAGATCCAGGCTGGGACCATATGTTGCTGTGGATTTTTTTTTTACACATTATTTTTAATTCATATAAAACCATAATTATTTATTTGCAAACTACTATACAAAGTAAGTCAGAAAATGTGTTTTTAGTAGTTTGGGAGAACCAAACTCTTCCAGTCGTTAAAGTAATTTCCTTCAGAGACGTTTCATATAGCCTATGTCAAAAAAAAATAGGGCACATAAATATTTCTACAGGGATACAGTGTTAGTGTAACAACTAACAAGTAGTCTACTTAAGGTGTATGGGCTGGTCAAGTACAGGCACATCTTTGAATGACTGCTAGAAGCCGCAGGTTGGAAACCAAACGTCTCAGTGAAGGAGATAGTTCCGGTCCTCCACTCTGATTGGCCGAGACACGTCGGAAACCAGGTAAAATAACTGAATAACACACCTGACCGCATTATGCAAATATTAATGCGCCGCCACAAAACCACAGGACATTTGAACTTTAAAAAAAATAAATTTAACGAGTGTCAATGAGAGAAAAAGCGTTTAGAAACTGAAATAAACAGAATTATTGATTGTTAAAATATTTAATGACTGGGAATTTGTGCGGTTGTCAGGGTCTGCCCTCTGCTCAACATCATTTTCTGATCTGAGGACGGTGTGGAAATGTTAACCTTTAGTTTGTTACAAAAACAAATCTGACGAGACTAAATCAGCTCCGCATGTGGCATTTACTGTCGCGCTGCTGCCCACCTACCATACAGCTGGGTGATGCGTCAGCTCAGCTTGTGTCGGTATCCGAGGAATGTCAGGCAGACAGCGGTGCTTCAGCACCGGGGCCCGGGGCGGGGGAGAAGGAGAGCTCGGGAGAACATGTGGGAACCCGTCCGAAAGTACGCAGGGAGGAGAGAGAGGGGGGGGGGGAGAGGGGAGGGGGAGGGACAGCAGCAAAGAAAGACTGAACAGTACGACTCCCCAGATGTTTTTTTTTTTTGTTTGGACCACAAACCGCCAAACATGTCCGGGACCGGTGAGCTCTGAGTCGGACCGACAGGTAGGACGGAGCGTTGGTCGCTGCCAGAACACCGTTAATAAAATAAGGAACAACTTCGTCAATTAACGCGATATTTTAGAAGTTTAGAGGGTTTTTTTGTTTTTGTTTTGAACGAAAGTTGATTTAACTTTGTGCGGTGTGCAGGGTTTTCTCAACATTTACTCACAGCTTCACATACAAAACTATTAAATTTAGAGATTCTTCACAGCCCACAAAGTCGGACTGGGCAGTGGCTACTTTTGGTTTGTTTCTACCTGCAGCTTTGCCAGCTAACAAAGCTACCTGTTGCACAACTTTGAGGCACTGGTAAGTTTTGACTCTGTTCGGATTCATGACGAAAGTTATTCGATTAGGAAACTACTGTCATCAAAGTGTGAGATTAGTCAGATGAGTACTAGTTTGCTGGCGAAGCAGAGTAAAATAGCTTGAAGCATTGTCAAATGAGGTGTCAGGTTGCGTTTCACAATAGTGGCTGTGCTGCACAGGTGTTTCTGAAGTGCTGCCTCGACCAACGCCCCTCAAACAGGATGTGGCACCTTGTTACATCATAACAAACTTTTCCAACTGGGATTTTATGTTGAATGCACCTTGCTGCTGTCACGGTCATCTTACTGTAAACATTCAATTACAATAGTAACACACTTACCTGTTCAAAGGTTCCTCTCAGACTGTAGCCTATGACACTGTTGTGAAGGGTGTAATGTTGCATTTCAGTATTTTTTTTTAACACTTTATGAACCCCTTTTATGACAAGAGGGTAGACATTTACAGACACCTCAGCGTTTGTACAGTATAATGCAAGACACTTAATAATGATGATTAAACTTTAGGACTCACTGACCCTCTACATGGCCAGTTATGTCCGTGAAAACTATAAATCCAATACCGACACAGAATTGTAGCATAGAGTTGAAACAATTAGTTGATGAATGGACTAGATTATTAAAACGATTGGTAGAAAGTTTATCTGCATTATTTGGAAAGTCACGCAATACTATTTTTCAGAAAAAAATGCCAAACATTACATGTTTGCAGCTTTTTTTTTTAATTATGAGGATTTGCAGTTTTACTTCTCTCTAATGTAATAGTCAACTGTATCTTTGGGGTTTGGACTGCAAATCTGACAAAACAAACAATTTGAAGTTGTAATCTTAAACTGCAGGACATTGTGACATTTTTTTTTTTTTAACCACGAGATGAATTGATAAATCAAGAAAACAAGTTTGGCAGATTGGTCAATAATGATGAAATGTAACGATGTTGTAGAGTAGGACATAAAATGAAGTGTGGAAATCTGCATTTCAGGGAAGACGCATTCAGACTTAAATTATTACTATTTATTTTTTTGAAATCCATAGTAAGATCAGTGTAGTCAGAAATGGGTTTGGGGAAGTAGATTCAGGTGGAAGATGTGGCTGTGAAAAAGGTCCGGTCACACCAGGTCCAGTGTTTTGTCCCGAATTCAGGCAAGAGCAGTGTGGGACGAGGGTGCAGGATGGGGTGGGGTGGCACTGAAGGTCGTGACCTTGAGTATCATTAAGGATGTGGAGGTGATGTCCTTGAAATGTTTTTCAGTAGGACCTAACTTACTGGTATTTTAAAGCGATATTCCTGTATAGACTTTTCATTTGAAGTCAACAAACAAAATTAATACATGAACAAATGGTTCTGTTTTTCAGACATTTTATCCCCAGCAGCTTGTAGCAGAAACCCAGCCGGCGATCATTACCTTGTAAAGAACTACCTCACGAAATCCTTGGGGATTTAATTCACCTAATAATGGACAAATTTGAAGAGAGCAAGTTTAAGGAGTTTATTTTGACAGCATCACAAAGTACATCCTCCAAAATAACCTTTTAGTTGATTCAACAATTCTGCAAACAGCATTTTAAAAAAACGACCAAAACCTTTACTCTTGTAGGTTTTTATTACAACGCCTCAATTAGTTTTAGGTTACATAAACAGAACAAATTGGCAACTTGGTGTAAATGGAAGTATTTGTTTTGTTTTTGTGGATGTTGAAAGCAATGTGTAAGGTCAAAGCAGAGTGAAAAAAGGAGCCTTCACATCACTGTTTTCGCACATCCCTCCAGTAATCCCAGAACACATGATTTGTTCCACATTGTTTACTCGTGTCCACACAGACAGAGGCAGGTAGAGGTAGATTTTGTGGAAAGGGTAGTAGTTCAAAAGATTGCTGGGAGTTATCTAGTTCAGCCCTGTTGTAAGTTCTGCTAGCCCTTCATCTGGGAGCCTTGTGTTTGCAGAGGCAGGAAGGAGGAAGCTTGGGGAGGAAGGAAGGAAGAAAATGAGGCAGGCTATTAAAAGTCTGTCAGTTTTTGTGGCGTTAATGACAGACCCAGACCTTGGCCTTCCACCCTTGTACTGTTTGTTCAATGGAAAAACATGGCACCATCCTCCATGGCTCTCTGGGGTTTAGAAAGGTAGCTCCAAATCACCTCTTTCCTCTTGTTTTTCAGCAAGAGGAGGAGTATCAGCGCATACCTCAGCCAGCTGAAGGTAAGAGTTTAAACAAACGGCCTCTCTGTCTCTCACTTGCCCCCCTTTGCTACATATATTCCTTCACAGCCTCACACAGAGACAAGATGCGGAGTAACTGTGGTTTTTGCTGAGCTGCGATGCATGTTGTAGGTGTTTGGTGGTCGGAGAGAGATGGACTCATTGAAGAAGGAGCTGGAAGAGGAGCTGAAGCTCAGCACAGAGGACCCAAGGAGCCACGCCTGGTACCACGGATCACTGAGCAGAGAGGTGCACCTTAAACTTCTCCTCGTATTCACACTTAATAATCTTTTACAACACATATGAAAGGGGCAGACTGACTACACTTTAGGAAATATTCTTGTGAAGAAAAGATCGGTACCACACTCTCAGGTCTCTCTGTAATATAACTTAAGCTTCCAGCCAGTAGCCGGTTAGCTTAGCATAAAAACTGTAACCCAGGGATGCTGCTCGTCTCGCTGTATCCGTTCAAAGTAACAAAATCTCCCTACCGGCACAAAATATTGAGTCTTGACCTCATCTTGAAGTTGCCAGGCAACCAGTGAAGGAAGTAACTTCTGACCAAGAAATAGACATAACCCTCTGCAGGAGTGTGCCATATTTCATTCATCATAATAACGGCATCTTTTTTTTTTTGTTGACGTAATGACGTGGTACGTAGCATGACATACGTTACATGCATAGATTACGCACAGAAACAACTGGCATGGCTGAGAGTGGCTACATGTAGAGTATAGAATCCAAACTAAAGAACCAAGATCATGTTTGTTTAATTTTTACTGAATATTGGCAGACAAACTGTTACATTTATGCCAACATATCAAACTACAAAACTTATTTTGTTGCAATTATGTTCTTCAGATGAATAATTCGATATTCTGTAGTATCATCAAGAATATGTTTATTTTCACAGAACTAACCTGAAATATTATGATATTATTTTAGGGCTCAATCGCCCACCCGTAACCCTGCTCTTACACTCTGGATTAAACAAACAGATACAAAAGTACATTTTTGTCATTGTTGAGTGTGATTGGTGCAAAGCAATTTAAAAGAAATGTTTGAACAAAAATGAATGGAGTCTAAATCCTATATTTATGAAGGTTGAAACTTGTTGCAAAGGTTGGGATTGAACTTTATGATCGTTTTGGAGGTTACAGTGTTGTATTGTTATACTAAGAGGTGTTTCTATTATTCAGCCCCGCCCATTTATTTAAATGAAAGCAGGATAAACAACAGAAACACCTCTCTGTGTAATGCAGTACAGTTAAACTGCATCCTACACTGATCCTACAGCTCTCTAAACACTTCTAGAAAACATTTTCAAAGGTAGAGGATTTATAGTATTGTATTAGACTGACTTAGTTAAAGCTAATTATAGCTTACTGGCAACTTTCTGTATTTACCACATGGACATGAGGGCGTTACGACTGATCCAACTGTCAGCAAGAAGATAAATATGTAATTCCCAGAGTATTGAACTACTACTTTAACCTCTTTTACACTGTGGCCAACAACACTCAGCTTTAGTTATATACAGAAATATGTCAACACAATGTGAACCTCTACGTTCAGCTGACCAAGTGAACCTGCTGACTTGTCGCCCCAGGCTGCAGAGTCTCTGTTTGAGAGGGACGGCGACTTCCTGGTCCGAGACTCAAGCTCCGCCCCCGGGAACTATGTTCTGAGCTGCCTTTGGAAGAATGGCCCCCTGCACTTTAAGATCATACGCGTGGTCCTTCGTCCCAAAAAGGTGGGTCTACAGAAATTATAGTGTTGTTCAAATCATTTATTAAGCAGCAATGCCTAATTTTTATGTTTTATATAATTGTCAATTTGAATCTTTTGCGTATTGGTTGGCCAAATCCAGCAATATGAAGATGTCACCACAGGATCTAAAATCTTGATTGACACTTTTATTTTATACACTAAACAATTAAGTCAAGTAATTTTAATAATATTTAGTAAATAAAGTAAGTTCATGCTAACTTAAAGACTCAGGTTTGTTATCATCTACATTTACTTTGTGATGCATTACTCATTTTATTTACATCTTTGATATGGTTTGCTTTATATCGGGGGCCATTTTGAATAGTATCCACTTCATTTATGTAAATAATTTCAGACTGAGCATTCAAAACCTCTTTTAAAATAATGCATTCTGGTATAACAACAGCACCGACTGAGGCCTCAACCAGCCCCAAAATCTACTTTAAGTCCTTGCAGTCCTCTTATGTTAGATTTTTAATCAGATTGTACAGGTGGACATATTGAACTTGGATAACAGATATTTTAGTAGATGTTAGTCAGACTTGGTAATCTTATCAATACCCAAGGTATTTGCTTGATCTTTCATCAAACAAAATATTTAACCATTTGTTTATTAAACGATCAACCACTGTAGGCTAGTGAATACTTGACAAAATAATGACTTAAATTGAGAATGCAGAGCATTACTGAAGACATGGGTTATACTGCAAGAGTGGTTTGACATATTTTAACAGACTTTTCATAGTTTTATCTAAAACTTTGCTGTGACCCTGTGTCAGATTTCCAATCTGACATCTGCTAAACTGCCAGCCACAATAGCCACGTCTCCTATCTCTGAGCAGAGTTTTGTCACTTAAAAGGCTCTGCTTGATGCATTATGTGTGTCTCCATCTGTGCGACAGGGCTACTCTCGGGAGCTGTTCCAGTTTGAGGAGGATCGCTTTGACAACGTTCCCGCTCTGATCCGATTCTATGTGGGCGACCGTCGGCCCATCTCCCACGCTTCAGGCGCTGTGATCTTTCACCCAATCACACGGACACTTCCTCTGCGTGTCATCACCGAGCGACATGCAGAATCCAAAATAGGAGGCGTAGGGGGGGAGAAACAAGCCGAACACAGGAAAAGACGCAGCTTCAGCTCCACATACACCGACACACTGCAGGTCATCAATCCACTGCTAAGGTGGGAGGAGCTGTCGTGTGCTGCACCTGTATATACAAACATAATGCATGTAGTCAAACGGGTACAATGTTGTTTTATGTGTTGCAGGAGTGGAAGTCAGCCTGCTAACTTGGAGAATGTGGGACGGAGGCCTTCACTTCAGTCTGCACAGTCTGACAGCAACCTACGGACTGGTACATCATCACAAACATGCAACCTACTGTATATATACACATGCGCAAACACGCGTCTGTCTGATGACCCCTGGAGGCAGCTGCATTGCGATGCGATCCAGTCAACCAAGTGTAAAATAAACTCCACAAGAAATACAGATGCAAAAGCAACAGATACAATAATTTGTTGGCACATTAACTGCAGTGAACTGCTAACTTATTTTTTATGTATGTAAAATGGAGAACTTCACTGATTTTACTCATCAAAGTATGTTTACAGGCTTTGGGGAATACAACTGCATATGTTAAAAAAATAAATAAAAAAAAAGTTGAGTAAAGCCTTTTGTGGCTCCAGAGGGAGCTGTGCAAACTCAAGAAGACTCCAAGTTTGAAAATGAAAAAAAAAAAATGTGTGTTGAGAAAGTGAAGTGAATTCTCCTTTTTTCTGCTTCAAGCTGGAGGCTCACCACTTAATTAACTACTGCAAGCTTAACAAACCAGAAGGGCTTCTCTATGGCTGAGCTTAGTGGCAGGTTCTGATAAGAAAGAATGCATGGAACAAATAAGAGATCATTTTTGTTGGAGGTGGTGGGTACAAAAGAAAAGAATAGGAGGAAGTTGATGTCCGATCTTCAAGGCCCAGTAAATGTTTGCTGTGGTGACAGATCTCTGGCTGCATACAGCTGCTCTGAATCAAAGCCACTCAGACCTGAGCCTCCAGGTTCATTGATTAGCCCCACCTACTACCAACCAGCCAAAAGAAAAGAAGGAACTACACTCTTCTACTACAGAAAATACAAATAAAGAACACTACTGATACTGGGGTAATATGAATTAGAGAAATGAGGAATATTGAAGTTTGTGTTCATGCATTACTGTTAAAAAAAAAAAAAAAAAAAAAATTCATACCACTGCCAATCAGCCAATAAATCCTCCTTAGATTTTTTTAAAATGGTATCAATATTTGTATTGGTAATAATAATTGTAGTATTGGTGTTCAGTAAGAGGCTAGTATTACTGATTTGTACCTAAAGAACCACAGTGTCAACACCGTGGTTTATTTTTCACCTTGCCACTGTAACTGTTCTTCATCCAGGTGTTCCACAAAGCACTCAGTCGGAGGACACTGGCCCCGCCCCCATCTCCCCAGTGTTCCGCACAGGCAGTGAACCCCTGCTGAGCCCACGCCCCCGACACGCACGCCCCTCCTACCCAGGTAACGTGCTAAGATGAACACAAGCGCAGCTTCTTTTCGGTGAAGATGCACAGGTCATTCTCTGATTTCCCCTCTCTGTGCCCGTAGGTGGTGGTGTAACTCTACGAGGCTCAGACGGGCAGCTGCATCCGAGGGCTCCTCCTAAACCTCTGAGAGTCTCTGCTATTTTCTCCAACGCTACGCCTCCCCCACCCACAGACCCGGACGAAGACCCCTCCTCCTTCTACGATGAGCTGGTCATCCAGGTAAAAAATTCGCACCACTCATCTCTGTCATCTTTCTGTTTTGGGACAAGACAAAAGCCTCACAGTCTTCCAGTAAATCCTCCATGAAGAGCTTATATCCCCTTGTTATCTTGTTCAGTTGCCACATTGCCAGCGGAAAGGTCACGTGGACCGTCTGCGTGCAGAGGAGAAGTGGCAGAGCCGTGCCCGCCTCACAGAGACTTCCTTTGGATTTCTGGAGGCCCAGAAGAGTGAAGCATCGTCGCAGCTGCTGTTTGACAAAGAGCTCCAGAGGAAGGCAGCGGAGGAAGAGGACTATCATTTTGAACGGCCACATGTTTGTATAAATATGTATAAATATGAGGTGTAAAATTGTATGTGACAGCTTGAAAGAACTGTTTGAAAACACAATATAAGATTATTTTTCAGATATTGGCCTCAGAATACAGTATTGGCCACAGTAGTTAAAAAAAAAAAAAAAATCTGTGAAATCGATGGAGTACTGCACATGTACCTTTGTACCAGTTGTGGACTAAAATGCTTCTGTCTTCATCACAGATGGAGTTGGGCTCATGTTTCCAGTTGGATCGGTTTGAGTCGTTGCTCTTGCCGGACAACAACCGACCTCTGGAGCCTAGTGTCCTGCTGTCACTCAAAGAGCTCTTCAACCGCTCAGACGCCAACACCACCGCTCTGCACATACTCAGTGTTGACTGCCAGGTAGAACCTACTCTGAAAAAATCTTAAGAAACCTGAATCTTAAATATAAGTAGCTTTTATTTTTACGTTTGCAAATAAAAGTGAGGAAATTTTACTTTTATCTTGCACTTAATTCCACACTGTCACTTTCAGCGCTGATAGAAACAAGCTGTCATTTGTAACCGGGTGTTTTCAGTCAACTCAACAACCCTAGTTTGATTAAAGTAGCTTTAATGAACTGGATGTAACCCTTGACTGCCCGTTGATTTATCGTTGTCGTGTCACTGCAGGTAGCACGCATCGTCGGGGTGACTGATGAGCAGAAGAGGATTATGGGAGTTGACTCCGGGCTGGAGCTTGTCACTTTGCCACATGGACACCAGTTACGAGAGGACTTGTTGGAGAGGTACATGTAGCTGACACACTTTATACTTAAAACCAGACGTATGAATAGATAGATTGGTTCACCTATTACAAAAAAGTAAAGAGCTGTTATATCTGCCATGCAGACAGTGTCTTTGGTTTGAGTTGTGGATAAAACACAAAAAGCGCTGTTAAGTTTTCAGGCAGATCATTTCTCTGGTAGTTCTGTGGAGTATCCAGTAGGATATTGTAGATAAATATTTCTGCTTTTTTTTTTACATGTAGTTTTAAAATTATACAAGTAACACAAAGTCTGTTCACCTCTATTACATTGTGATGGACTTGTCAGATTTGTTAGGCAGTGAAAAATGTCCTTCATTACTGACCTCATTCATTCTTCTATCCACTCACAAACCTTTAATCCATTCCTCTTTATTGTTTTAAGGCATCATTTGATAATGCTGGGAGTCGCAGTAGACATCCTGGGCTGCACGGGCACTGTGAGCCAGAGAGCAACTGTTTTACACAAAATAATATTACTGGCTCAGGCCTTGAAAGAAAACGCCCACAACCTCTACTCCTTCTCAGCCGTGATGAAGGCTCTGGAGATGCCTCAGGTGAGGTTCTCATGACAAAGATGTGCTGGCTGGATGCAAAATTATACAAAGTTAAAACTGGTTTAAATTTTCTTACACATATGTTTTTGCATGCACATGTGCAGATAGTGCGACTGGAGATGACGTGGCGAGCGCTGAGGAGAAACCACACAGAGACTGCAGTATTATTTGAGAAAACACTCAAACCCTTCATGAACTCGTTGAACGACGGAGACGGTGAGAGTTAGAGCCACATCCAATTAATCTGCTTGATGCTCTTGTCCAATGTGTCAGAGATGCACTGGTATGAAACGTCAGGGCTGAGAACAAATGCAGACAAATACCTGTTTTGGCGTGCCCAGAGCCGGGGAAGCTATAACCTTAATGTGTAACTAGTCCAAGTTTTGTAGCTTGTTTAACATTGGCACCTGAGTAACACATTTTTGTGATCACTGGTTTGGGTGCATCTGCGATTTCTCCATGGACATGAGCAGAGGGCGCACAACAAATTCAGTGTCAAACTTGAAATGCTTTGGAAAATCTGCGGCAATGAAGCAATGAGCCGGATGCGGTGTAGTGAGTGCCATTCGCGTTTCAAAATGGGCAGATCAAAAAGGTGCATCAGGTGAGGAACACAAGCAGGTGAGGTTTTTTCGGCAGTCATGGGGTTTTGCACCATGACTTTGTCCCCCAGGGTCAAACTGTCAATGCCGAGTTTAACTTTGATGCTCTCAGGCAATTGAGGGTAATCATTCAGCGCTGATGTACTGTGGCGCGATATTGTGCCCATTTACAGCGCGTTCTCGTCTGCAACGGCATATTCATTGCTCCCAACCACCCCTACTTGTTGAATTTGGCTCAGGGCAAATTCTTTCTATTCCCCAAAAAGTAATTTTTAAGACTCAAAGCTCATTAGGCTCAACCTATTGAGCTATGTATCATTGACCATTACTTAAAAGTCATAACTTTACTCGAGGTAAT
This sequence comes from Brachyistius frenatus, assembly GCF_029030835.1. Taxonomy (NCBI): domain Eukaryota; kingdom Metazoa; phylum Chordata; class Actinopteri; family Embiotocidae; genus Brachyistius; species Brachyistius frenatus. Next base: position 4,055,147 of record NW_027210606.1, on the reverse strand, counting down.
TTATCAAACTTTTGCCCTGCTCACTATTTTTATATGTGCTCCCCAACTCCTGTAACCACACGGTGATGTGTAAAAATTGTGTTCACTTCCCCCTTAATTGAGATAAATAGTAGGTACAAAAAAACACCTGTTATCACAGACCTGTTGAAACAAGTGCTGCATTGTGACCCATTTCTTAAGCAGTCAATGTAATGCACAGAGTCTGATGCATAGTGTGTTCGTATGTTTGTGTTTAGACACTGCGGTCCAGGGTCCCATAGCAGTGCCTCACCTGGTTCCTCTGCTGCTGCTGATGGAGGGTGAGGACCCGGTGGAAAACAGTGAGCAAGGCTGTCAGCTCCTTTATGATGTCCTCCAATCAGCTCGCAGTGCTGCGTTGCACGCTCAAGATTATCAGCAGCACGCACGCTCTCTGCTCACAGGTACAAACATTCATCCACATGACATAACAAACAAAAGAATCAGTCGTAGTATGAGGAGAACTAAAACAAATAGAAAGAGCATCGCCTTACAGAGACGGAAATAAATACAGAGTAATTTGATGTGAAGTTCAGCGTTATAAAATGACTTTGTAAAGCAGAGTGGTCCATGTACCAGGAAGTAGGGAGTCAAGGGCACGTCAGGGAGAAGTATTGAGAGATATAGTACAGCAGGTGATGTTACACTGTCAGATATGATGACAGTGAATGCTTCCCCGGACAGCGTCTTGCACAAAGACCTTGAGGCACTTGTTGCAGTAACAGAATTTTCTGAACAGCCACTGAAATGTACAAGTTGACAAAATGTTGAACCTGAACTTGGAAAGCAGATTACACAGATAAGGTGAACAGAATATTCACTTTTCACGAGTTTCTTTTTTTGTGACTCATTCAGATTTAACAATCAAATTGTAATTTTTAAGTAAGTTCAGCAAGTGTTTTCTGAAATATGAAGAACATGGTTAATGCAACAGATTTCTCCCACATGCTACAAAAAAAAAAAAATCTGTTCATGAGGGGTACTTGCATGGGGCTCATTGCAAGATAAGGGTAAACATTGGCTGCGGCAGGAAGTAGCAAAGTATTACATTCAGAAACGGTTACCATTGTAAAAGTGATGTGAAGTTCCGTCACGTGCGGTATCTGATCAAATGTCCATCACGCTGTTACAGCAGGAGGCTGGGAGCCAGTTCCCGAGCTGCTGGAGGCTTTCCAGACAGAGTTCGCCCTGCGGCTGTTCTGGGGTCAGCTGGGTGCAGTGGCAGACAGAGAGGAGCGATACGAGAAGTTTGACAAGATCCTTTGTGTCCTCTCGGATAAACTGGAACCGGAGGAGCTCACCCCACAGCAACCTGACCCTTTAACCTGAGCCTAAGGGCCCGTTTCACAGAGTGGAAGGTGAAATCAGCTCTTTCTTCAACTGAGGAAAAATACGAAGCCAAGATGAAAGAACGACGCTTTTAGTTGAGTCTTGGTGTCGTGAGGTAGTATAGGAAGAGATGTCAGCCATGAGATCAAACGGACACAGAGGGAAAAGTAGTTTTTCCTTTACTTGCCGAGATGTGAGTGACTCTGTGCTTTTGAAGCAACAAATTAACGTGACTTGTAGAAAAATGAATTTGAACCGGAACGTGAGGGCGGACTTTTACTGTGAAAAGGCCTGCTTTGGATTCATTTTCCTTTTTCAGAAAATTTGAAATTGTTTACTCATAAACTAGCTTGTTTGCTTTCCAAATGTACATACTCAGTGTTTTATCAATCCAAACCACTTCTTTGATCCAAAGGACTGACATTTAGCCTTAGTCCCTTCATCCTTGAACTGCTGTGACAGGCCACACTGGAAACTGTTTTTCATTTCAGTGTTTCTAATGTAATAAATGCATGTTAATTTTGTGTTGTCAGGTTTTTGCACATATTGTTTCTCATAAAGGTGTAAAGAAACAAAAAAGATAAATTGTTATGGGTCTATTAATTTTATGATACATGTAAATACAGACATTTTAAAATTTGGATCATACAATGATACCCCTTACATGTTGAAAACAGTTACTAGAGCAGGACAGAGTGGTAGAGGGAGAGATGAGTAAACCTTGTGGCTCAGTGAGAGAGATCTTTAAACATGATTCAGATGTTATAAGTGCTTGACCACTCCTGGCAGTGATTCAGTAAGAAAATGAATCTCAAAACTCTCATTTCCTTTTCTTGAAACATATCCTGGCGCCACTGATTTTTTTTTTTTTTTTTAAACAAATTGGCTGAACAGGCCATCTGATTTTCAAGTAAGAATAATGATAAAGTTTGTAAAAATGGACATTGTTTGAGATTCAGACATTCAAAGGCTCAAAATACGAGACAGGTGGTTAAACAATGTGAAACCAGAATATAAGAAACAAAGAGTAACCAGATGACCATCACAACTGAAACCGCTCCAACACAAAGTCCAGCCCCTTCTTTGCAAACTTAGAAATCAAAAGTGAAGAGACTGTAGTCCACATCTAAATTATCAGCTCTGATAAAGCCAGTGCAATGTGATGATCTCTGAGGCTGCAACACAGGTGATTCACAGGATTTCTAAAACATTATAATGTATTTTTACTTCACATTGAACTCTGACCTTTACTGCCATCGTACTTTTTCCTTTGGTTTTGACACGGCTGTCTAAAATTCACAAAAGAAGCAGGTTTCCTTTCAAACCTTTTCTGTGAAACAGGTCTTACAAGATGTAATTTTTTTTGTCAATTAAAAGTTCCCTTCTCTCTGCAAGTGATGGCAGGCAAATCAGTCCTCTCTCTGTGGAAAAATGTAATGCAAAGAAGTCTGATACTTTAATGAGGGTTCAACAGTTTGACTTAATCAATTCAAGTAGATGCCTTCCAAAAACATCAGGATTTTAACATGACATTCCTGTGATTCCCCCGACAATGTTTCTCTGCTGAGCTGCAGAGGGGAGAAACAGAGATTTCATATTAAAAACACTGACACATAAGAACTCAAACTACTGAAGCATCATATTAGCTTCAGAAGGAGGGCTGTGGATTTAGTCTCTATCACTGAGATTGGAAATACATTAGAAAGGGATCTTGTAATGGCCAGTATGAATAGGAAGAAGCAAAATACTAGAGAAACTGGTTTCACTTTTCACATCAGCACCTGACTACTACTTTTAAGACCGACATAAAATAATGCAAACCTGTCCATGGAGAGATATTATATTTTGTGCACCCGCTAGTGGTTTTCCTCCAGTTAAAAGTAAAAACAAAAAACAGCACATCACTTTGATAAAATAAACTCACATTTTCCTGTCAGGAAAGAGGGTTTGAGCAGAGAGTTACAAAAAGAAAAAGTTCAGCAGGTTATTAGAATTGGCAGTGGGAAAAGTCAAGTGGGCGGATACAGGTATCGCAATAAACAAACTATGATGCTGAGTATGTTGCAGGAGTCGTCACTTAACACGGTGACCAAAAATTCAGGCATACATTCAAACGTTTTTTTCCTATTTTACTTTTAAAGGAGCTGAAATCTATAAAGATCTGAGAGGACTGACCGTCTGCGTTTAGAGGCGGCCTCTCCTGCCACAGCGAACAGAGACGGGGAGTGTATGATATCGCAATCAGCCTTGATAACAAGCTTCATAATCACTAACTCTCATCTCACCAAACACATCACTGACTGAGATAAAAGCTGTAGAGAGCAGCCCCAATTATCTTGGATGACTTTGTATTCACCTTTCGCTCTTAACTTCCATCACGAGTTTTGTGATGGAAGTTAAGATGTGTGTTTGACATAGGATGAAGGTATATAGCCTTCCTCTCCCCTGGCTCTGAGGACTCTCATCCATCCATCTCCTTTATCCTCCTCCATTATACTCAACAGCTCTCCCTCCGTAATGGAAATGGTGCCCTCGCTGTTGCCTGCACACAAACACACAAGTAAGAGATGAATAAAGGCCTAAAAGGAGATCTATTTACGAACAAGTGTGAATATTTAAATGTACCTTCAAAGGTGTACAGAGCTGTGCACTGGCCAAGAGGAGCTTCCAGGTCGTCAAATTCATCATCAAACTCTGTGTAGATGTGCGGCGACTGGTCAGCTGTTACAACACTGGACATATCCCCCCAAAAGAATGAAGACATATTTAGTTTATTTCACTTTAAACTTTACATTTAAAGAAACTGATTAATATTCTTGGAATAATCTCAACATTTTTAACAGCAAATGTTTACAAAGACTTTTCTGAAAACTTGGATTTCTCTCTAATTTAAACTGCCTTTGTATGTTATAGTAAGACATAAAATGTGTTCTACAAATGGCTTAAAATATTCTGATTTAAAAAAAAAAAATCCTGTTTGCTCTCATGCTAAACAGGATTTTGAGTCGAGTATTTAACGGTGGAATATCCGAGTGTCTCTGAATGCCAGATTCAACCACAATCTAAACCAACTGCGTATTCTGCTCTCAACCTTTAACCTCCCATAACCACTGACATCAGTGGTTCCAACTGTTTGACCTGTAATTTTGTGGAGCTGTCCTGGTGCCAACTTTTTGGCAGTGGAAATGTGTGGGACTGGTTCTAGATTAGGCACCTTTGTCTGCAAGGTGATGGCCATGTGACCTCTGGAGGCAACAAAGTCATCAGTAGGCTACTTCATGTTAGTCCAGCTAGCTTGGGTGTCATTCCTATGTTCCTCTGGTCTAAATAGCACATAATGGGAACCTGAAAAAGATGATCCCCAACTGTGTATTTGCTTAAAATGGCTACTGGAGGTTAGGGTTGAACTGGGGAACATTGCACCGTCGGAACACCTATATATCCTGAAACTAGCTCGTCTACTTGCATTGTAAATTAGAGTGAACCATAAAGAAGCGCATAAAGATACTGTCCATAACAAAATCTAGAAAATAGCACACTTGGCATTATATTTATTTTGAATAATCATGCTAACATGACTTTTAAAAACCAATTTTAAGGATCAGATTCAAAACAAAAATCATGAACAGAAACATGATGAAAAGAGGTAATTCAATGTCAGTCTAGTAAAAGACAACAAGTGTGATTTTCATTAATCTGCTGAATGAAAAAAACCACTAAAATGTGTTCCCAGGGAAATTTTAAAGTAAAAACTAGTAAAAAACAAAAACAAAAATCCCTACCAAACCCTCTGTCACTGTGGTCTCTTAATGACATTGTAATACCTGACAGATTAGCTCGCTAACAATAATGCTGGCTCAGCTCGAACCTCAGCTTGCAGGTTGTAACTGTTCATCAAGAGTCTCCCCGTTTCCTCTCAATGTTAAACTAGATAACTAGATGTTGGCAGTAGTTTTATATACACTGTGCAGACGTAAACAAAGTAGCACAATCTTCTCCTGTATTTCCCAAAATGTTAATTGTGAATTATTCCTTTAAAAACAGGCCTTACCCATGTTGAGTGTTATTGTTGATGTTGTTGGAAGATTCCTCTCCTCCCACTGCCTCTGACAGCCACGTCTGTTATGAACCAGCAACAGATCATTATACGTTTTTGAAAACTGGCTAAATGCTGTTCATTGTTAGCGTATCGGTTTGTGTGATAACCTCGTATTTGGTGAGCTCCCCCCTCAAGCGGCCGATGTTCTGCGCAGTTTCTGAGATCTGAGGCTCCAGACTGGACGGGTCGCCCATCTGTGGATTCTGCTCATACACACCCTTCATCTTCTCCAGTGCTTCGCTGAGGTCAAAACAGACAAAGAGCTGTGTTATTGTTGTGGAAATGTGGGCGCTGATTAAGGAAGCTTCCCTCTTGTGCGACGCTGCTGATAAGGAAGGGCGCAAGTGTTTAGTAGCTAAGAAGACATGTTGAACTATGTGAATATGGCCTTGGTGAGGTCCGGCACTGAGGGTTTGTATTAAGACCTGGTGTTCCAGTTCATCCCAAAGCTGTTGGACGGGGCTGAGGGATCAGTGTAGGTCAGTTAAATTCTTCCACATCAAACTCCAACAACTATTTGTGTATGAACCTGGCTTTGAGCACCAGGCTTGTTTCAAGGTTAGTTTGTGCACAAAGGAGCTCACACGCAGCTCAGCTGTCTGTCAATAAGGAGAGTCAAGTGTGTTTTTTTCATTCGGCTGTGATGTTGTTGGTGATGTTTGCACCTTTGGTCTTGCGCCTTCTGCAGCTCTTTGGTGATATCATCGATCTTCGCCTGCAGCCTCTTCTTCCTCTGCTCTGGGGGAAGGTGAGAGAAATCTTCTGCAGCAGGCGGCTACGCAAACACACCCACCCACACAAGCAAAACACAAAAATGCACATACACACTGTGAGTCTCCTGAGCATCATGTATAAAACAAACATATCAATGCTCACCACCAGATGTCTCTATCTGTCTTTCCTGCCGCTAATAAGACACACACACACACACACACACACACACACACACACACACACACACACACACACACACACACACACACACACACACACACACACACACACACACACACACACACACACACACACACACACACACACACACACACAGTATCTTAAGTTTTTATGTAAATAAAAACACTGAATACAGCTTGTTAGTCAAAGACACATGTCAACAAACACAATTATTCTGTGTCAAGAATGCAGACCCTGTTAAAGGTATGAAGGTAGAGATGAAGGTTACAGACAGAGTAGTCGACTGTTCAGAAACACAACGTCCCAAGACACTCTTTAATTATCCAAAGGAGAACACCACTAACTTTCAGCTGCGCTGTGGTTTGCATTGATGCATAACTGCATGAACAACTCGTAGACAGAATCAACAAGGAAGACTCTTTCTCCTATGATACCATACCGATATACAGGAATTACAATTTTAAGGTTCTTATTATGTTATATATTACAATATTAATTTCAAGTAATATTTTGCATACAGCGACTTTGTTGGGCAATTTTCTGGTTTGGCTGGTAAAAGTCTACTGTCATAAAGGTGTTGTAAATCAAAAAATGTCACAAATAAAGACATTTTATTATTTTCTTAACAGAGAGATTAAAATGTTTTATACCTGTATGCTATCAAAGAGAGAAAAATGTATAACACATCCCTGAATAGAAGATGTTACATCATGTACCATGAGAAAAAGAAAAATAATTTTATTTGATTGATTAAAGAGTAACTGCACCTAGATGGATAACCCTGCTTGCACTGCCAACTAGTGGTGACTGCAGCAGATTGCAACAGACTTCAACAGATGACACCAGACTGCGGTTGCAGGTGTGGCAAGAAGGGCAACAATCACAACTGCATTCAAAACAGGAAGTGTTGCAGCAAAATGGTGTCATTTTAAAGGACTTGGGTGTGATTACTGGTTTCGTTCATGGTGGCAAAGTAAATGAGTGATTTTTTTTTTTAATTGAATTTAACTTTTGAGAACTTTGAGATGCCAACAGACAAGACAATACACTCCAAACTTGAGAATGTGGTTGAAATTAGTTTTTGTCTTGCATGATCTTAATCTTTTAAAAGTCTTTTAGGATTCTTGAAACACCTTGAAATTCCTACGGGTCTTTCAAATATCACTGGGCATTTGTTAACTAGCTAACATTTTGTGCTATAGTTGGCACACAACAAACGCATGCCCAGGACTAATACCGGTTGTATTCGTTCTTGTGGCTTTCTAGCTCTGTGACGGATTAAACGCTCTGCGTTTTCTTCTGCACATTTCTTCTGATTGGAAAACCGGCGATGCTACATTCCGCCCTCCGATGGCCGAAACCCGACTGTGGCACAAGCCTATCAATTAAACAGACACGTCCCCAAAAATATGGCTTTTTGAGGCTTATTTTCCAATTAATGATGGGATCATTTTCAGATGGATGGCCAGAAAACTAATAATAAAGAGTGACTTTAGCTATCAAAAACAAAATAACTTATGGAAAAAATTTGACCTCAAATTTCATGAGAAGTAGAATGAGAGTCGATGGAGCCGGAGGCTTTTTAGAGTCAACGTCTCACCGCACTTGGTGGTATTGCAGTTTATTGCACCTCCACATCGGCCTCATTTTACAGAGGCGGAAGCTACGTCCACTTTTATATATATATAGTATGTGCATGTGTGTGAGTTTGTGACATCACAATCTTACAAAAGTCCAAACAGCACAGTTGCTGCATGCAATTTTCTGTCGACTGGGAGTTCTGATATTTTCAAAGTAATTATAGTGCACTCAAACCTGCTTTGTAATAATAAATGAAATAGAAATTTGATATTACACAATATGGGACCTTTAATACATTCATGCTTTTTCCCCACAGAGGTCAGTGCAGCATTGTCTAGTATGTAGTTACTCCTTAAATTGTATTTTCCCCTGAAAAGAATGCAGCACCAGATCCTGTTATCCAAGCAGCTTTTGGGTCTACCCTCCATATAACAATAATAAATGTTACCATGTGCTTTTCAGCGTGTGATATCTAGACAGAGAGGAACGAAGACTCGGTGTGAGACAGGTGCACAACAAACACAACACATGGGAAACGCAACAACAGGCATGTTAAGGGTTTTTACAACTGGCACTACAGTTTACGTAGTGAATATCATCCATTAAACATTTACAGAACGAGGACGTGTACACAAGCTGGCCTAAATGGGAGCATCACTCACCAAGCAACGTTTGTGTAATTTCTTCAGGGTGGAAATCCTGGGTTTGACAGATTGATTAAACTCCCTCAGATAGAGAGAGAGAGGGGAGTGCTGCAGCTTGGAGAGGGGGAGAGAAAGAGGATGGCCGCCAGGTTGGAAAGGGGATGGGGGAGAAAAAGACGGAGGGGAAAACTGAAGCGGGGAGAAAACAAAATGACAAGATGGAGGAACGGGAAGCAGAGGAAGAGAAGGAAAGGAGGGAGAAAAATAACACTGGTGATGAGAAGAAGACAGAGTAAGACAAAGAGATGCAGAGCTTATTTATAATAATGCAGACAAAGAGTTAAAGAGAGAACAAGAGGTGTTTTTGGGGCAAGTCTGTGCAGCAGACTGGAATGGCCCCTGAGGGCAACAGCGTGGTGGGGTAAGATATGAGAGGAATGTGTGTTTAGTTTTGTGTGTTTGAATTTGTTTTAAGCCTTTTATGAGACAGTGTGAGCGACATTTTGCACTTCTACAAAGGTCAAGATAAGAAGCAGGCTGCTCTTCATATGGATTTAACTACTGATGATTTGACATGAGACGTATTTTTTAGTGTTCTTCAAATTTTCAAGGGTGGTTGCCAGGGCAACCTTTCCCTCAAACCTATAAATCCACAGTCATCCACAGTAACGTAGCTGTAATGTGACTCCCTTCCCTCTGAGTGTCTTGAGAAATGGAAAAGAATTGCTTATGTCAACAAATCCCATTAATTAAAAGATCAAAACCAACAATGAAAGCCTGATATTATTTATTCCTGTGCTGGAACGGTGCCTTTAAAAACATCAATCATGCTAAATGTGGATTAATTGGTGGCTAAAAATTTCCCAAACAAATGCACCATTTACTCCTGTTCCTTCATAACCTTTAAGCATTCACATGGTCTGAGAGGACAGACTTCCTCTTGGCAATGCACTCAGACTTTAGAAAACCAAGCCGTAGGAGACTTTTGGCCAATCACAGGTTACTTCAGAGATAAGCTGTTCCCATTGGCTGTTTTGTAGATTCAGGTATGCATGCTGCTTCCTTCAGATATTACGCCTAACTCATCCATCTGTCTGATCTATTTTCTTCCGTATACCAGGGGTTTGGTTGCGGTGGCAACAGGTTGAGCAAGGTAGCCCAGACTTCGCTGCACAGAGGGCCACCAGGAAGAAGCAGGAGGCCTGATAGCATTCTCACAAGGGAAACCACAGGTCCCCACCACCAGGAGAGGTCTGAGATAGCAAGGCGAGAGACCTGCCACAGGTAGAGCAAAGCTGGGTGAGGGCCAGCTCCTCCACCACACAGAGAGCAGCTGCTTGCCAAGGCACGGCGGCATACTGGAGGCCACTGTGGTGCGTGCAATTACCCGTGTGGGGGTAGAGGCTTAGGACAGAGAGGGGAGGACGGAGAGCTGCAGGAGGAGGGCTGGATTTTCAAATTCCAGCCTTTTATTTAAGTATTTTTTTTCCTTTTTCCAGGAAACTGCGTACCCCATCTTTAACTGTCTGAAGGTGTTACGAGATGGACCACTTTTGTGTTGTGGTTTATAATTTCCTGGAATTTGTTGACAATAAGAAAAATACATACATACATAAAGCCAGTTCTGTCATTCTGGAGGCAATCATGATCAGAGGAGGTAATTGTCAAGGAATCAAAATATAATGTTAACACTAACAAAATAGAGTTACTGTACTGATGCATAAAATTACAGCAGAAGAAAATAAGTTCATCTGCGGTAAGACGCCCTCTTCAGCACATAGAGCATCAGGTCATCCTGAAGTCACAAGAACTTACGACACCACCGCAGGACACCACAGATCTACAGATAAACTCCCAAAAACATCATAAAACTCACCTGGCCGAATAAACAAACATGTTCTCCCCTTTCGGCTTGGGTTTGACTCTCTCATGCTGTGAACCAGCTGACCTCTGACCCTTCTGTCACCCCCACAAAGTGAAACTATCCAGACAACTAATGTCTGCTGCCCTATAGTGGAACATTGTTACAACTCCACAATGACAAACTCAGTATCCAAGCTGAAACTATAATGTACACACATCCTATCATGCTTTTCATGTTTTATTCTGTTTTTTTTTCTCATGCAAATTAATAACACTGATAATAATGATGTTTAGAAGCCCTGCCTCTTTAGTTACTCATACTGGCTCATAATTTAACTTGTAGGAATTATTTGTGTAACTAATATCAACAAGTGTTTAACTTTAGTCATGGTGGATGAATAATGAACTTTTATTCTATAATTATTAGCCCTTTTCTTAAAGGAAGCAATCTCCCTCTTTTCAGAGCAAGCTCAGTGAGTGGTCATCTGACACTTGATCCCGCCTCCAACCTGGCCATTCATAAAACTGTAGACCTCAGACTGAATGAAGGCTTTTTCTCTTCTTCTGATTAACCTAAATATTTATCATTAGTCGCTCTCTGTTTAAATTAATCTCACACTTTCTGACCGTCTTCAAGTTACCACACTCTATTTTTCTTATTAACCCCAAGTAAACTTTAAACCAAGTGAAGAATGCGTACTTTTGATTAAGTTTAATTGAGTTTAATTATCGCCTGCAATCAACAACGCCAGCATTTCATTCTTTCTCTCTCCGCTCATAAGAAGTATTTTTGATAATCTATTAAGGATAAATCCAGTCAACTCTCAACCCGGACAAAGCTCAGAAGATCCTTTTTGCCAAAACTGACAGCTGTTGCATCACTGCACCCTGGTAGTTGATCCTAAACAAGACCCAACGGTACCAGCAGAAGAAGCCTGGACGGGACACCAGCTGTGGGAGTGAACACCCACAACATGATGCCAAACTCCAGGCCCTCGACATCTACATGGAGGTCAGCAGGAAAGAGGCTTGTCTGGATCACTAGGACCACCCTCCAATAGGCAGAATCTATGAGTACTTTGATCCATTGGGTTGATGTCTGATAGCTCATTAATCCAATTCTAAATTCATAATCTCTCATTATATTATTAATAACTTAACTATTATTCATTCCCACCATCACTCCACTATAGTTTAGAAATCCTGTTCATCACATCCACATAAACCCTGCTATCTGCATTTAAAGAACCAAGTTATGTGTATGTAATTTTAGCTCAGACTCCTTAAGCCACATTTGAAGAACAGGACAGGGAGGATTTTCCGGTTGTCACATGGATAAGTAGCAGAAGCAGGGAGGGGAAAGGCAGTGATTATCTGTTCTGCAATTTTTATGCAAACTCAAATAGAGGCAAATCTCGTGTGCGCAGGGTTCACCTTGTGTTTCTTGTTGAAAGGCCAGAGCTTGGCGCGCACTTTTGGTGGGTTGAGGCTGGAGTCTGAGGTTGCTGGTTTGATCCCCTGGGTGTAGTCTTCAAACTCCACATCTCCAGGCCGCTCAAAACCCGACTTGAGCTGCTCTATGAACAGTATTGAGTCCTGCAGGGAGACGCACAGACTCAGTGATATCAAAGCAACAAAAACAGATTTTAAGTAGGTGTTTACTCTGTGTGTGCGTTCAGAGTTCTTTAGAGGTGCTCAACAGAGCCACACTGACACACTCAGGGGTAACTAACAACGTACTGGCTGCTAAGTGTTAAGTTTTTTTTTTTTTTTTTTTTAACATAAATCCAACTACAAATGTGCTGGTATTGCAGAATTTTTTTTTTCCTCCTTACCGTCACAGACTGCTTGTTGGGTTTCTCTCTATAATATTCCAAGGTCCTGGCTTCACTATGTAAAGTGCCTCAAGATGACTAAAGTTAAGATTTTGCACTATACTGTATATAAAAAACTGAAATAAAGTGAAAACTACTCATTTGTGAAGAACTTGAATTACCAGTGTGTGTGTGCTGCAAAACTAAGCTTTCCCTTACAGAAGGGCAGGTATGAATAAATGACAACCATGATTTGCCCATAGGGGAATTTACTTTGTACATGAGCATCAACAACAAAAACCACACGACAACACATATATGGATAAAAAACATAAAATATTGCGACAAAAAGCTTCAGAAAACAACAATAAAAAGATCATAAAGCCTCATTTGGGAAATTGATAAAGGACAAAGTGTGAAGAGCAAGAGAGTGAGAGTCCCAATCCTGACCATCTGATCGGTGCTTAGCAAAACAGTTAGCTTAGCATGAAAACTAGAATTGTAAGTTTGCTCTATCAAAGGTAAGAAAATCAGGGGTTATGTGCGATCCCTGAAGTCTCTGATGGCTGCCAGTCTTCCTCACACTGATGATAGAAACTTCAGAAAGTTATTATATTTGGTCATAACCTCACACTTAAACCCCAGTCAAGAAACATCTCTTTACACTTCTTTTACACTTTGGTGGTCGTTCTTATACAAATTAAACAAATAGACTATAAATCATTCATCAATGAGATTTGGAGGTACTCGTAGGCTGTTTTTGTTCCCTTTGATCAAAGCCAGATTTGATATTTCCCCCCTTTGAGAACTCTGTGTTATCCCCGACCCTGACCGCTAAGAACCTCGGCGTTACACTCAACAGTCAACTCTCCCTTACTGCCAACATCACTGCAACAACACATTCCTGTAGATACATGCTGCATAACATCAGGAGAATACATCCTCTTCTCACTCAGAAGGGGGCGCAGGTTCTGGTCCAGGCTCTGGTCCAGGTTCTGGTCCAGGTTCTGGTCCAGGCTCTGGTCATCTCAGGTCTGGACTACTGTAACTCCCTCCTGGCAGGTCTACCTGTTAGCGCCATCCGACCTCTGCAGCTCATCCAGAATGCAGCACCTCGACTAGTCTTTAACCTCCTAAATTCACTCCCACTACTCCGCTCCTCCTCCGCTCCCTTCACTGGTTACCAGTAGCCGCCTGCATCCGTTTCAAAACATTGGTATTTGTGTGCCGCGCTGCGAACAGATCGGGTCCAGTCTACATCCAGGACATGGTCCAACCTTACATCCCAGCCTGTTCACTCTCACATCTACCAATCGGCTTGTTGCTCCCTCACTGCGAGCTAAACACTCTACTAAATCATGACTGTTTACTGTCCTGGATCCTAAATGGTGGAATGAGATCCCCACCGACATCAAGACAGCAGAAACTCTGTACATCTTCTGCCGCAAACTAAAGAAACACCTCTTCCGACTTTACCTTGAATAGGTAGCACTTTAGTGGCGCATAAAATGGCACTTACTTATAGCACTTTGTAGTTTGGCTTTCTTGAAGAAATTGTATTTTCTCGATTCTTGTTGCTCTGGGTTTTGTACCCTCAAGGTTGAAATGCACTTATTGTAAGTCGCTTTGGATAAAAGCATCAGCTAAATGAAATGTAATAATGTAATGTAATTTGCTGTTTTGACATTATTCTGAGATTACCAGCTACACGAGAGTGGTGTCTCTTTTTTAAAGAATGACAAATTTATGTCAGGCTGTTTCTTTAAATGCCAGAATGGACCAGCATCCCTCTAAAGTTTCATAACAATCAGATCAAAGAGGTCTCAGACACAAAATGTGACAAACGTCTCACACTTGCCTGATTCTCGTTAATTTTGACCCCCGCTGAAGAGATTCCCTCCAGACACTTGGAGATGATGGGCAGCACCCTCTTCTCCATGTCGGAGAATTGGCAGTAGCCCTCCGCCAGCCGCCGGATCCTCCGCTCGTCCATGTCCTGCAGTTTCTGTATAGCACACACACAGCAGCCTCTTTTGAGTTATGCTGGCTGTTTCTACAGTGTACATTCACATGCACATGAACACCACTTGTCCTGCCTTGTGAGTGTGTTTGTTGATGCGTGTCTTTGTCTCACATTGAAGATCTGCGGTATCTCCGAGTAGTAGAAGAAGTTCTGTTCCTTGTTGTATTTCTGGAGCTGTGCTGCGTAGTCGTTCCTGCACTCCTCCGCTGTGTGCGTGCGAGCATGGGAATGCTGCTTGGCCTTCAGAGCGAAGGTTGGATGGAACGACAGGAAACACAGACGGGAGAGGATGAGATGGTGCAGGAAGCGGGAAAAATAAAGAGATGCAAAACAAAATGCAAAGTGGAGGGGATGCAGGAATAGATGCAGGGAGGAGGAGGAGGAGAGGGGCGGGAGGGAGACAGACAAGGAAAGTTCAAAGATTTTTTTGGACTGAAAATATCTTTTAAAAAGTAAAAAAAAAAAAAACAGTGTTCAGTTATTGATGCTAATGTATATATATGTGTGTGTGTGTGTGTGTGTGTGTGTGTGTGTGTGTGTGTGTGTGTGTGTGTGTGTGTGTGTGTGTGTGTGTGTGTGTGTGTGTGTGTGTGTGCGTGTGTGTGTGTGTTTACTTTCTCGACGTCAAGTCTGGTGGCATTGAGGTCATTCTCGATTTTCTCTGCTTGTTGTGTGGCTTTATCAGCCTCCGCCCACTCCTTAGCAAAACGTTTCTTTGTCTGCAGGCAAACGGCGTGAAGTAGGTTACTGTGTGTTAAAGGGTCCGTTCACAAAAATGTTAAATAATAGAAGTACAGAGACTTACTCATCTCTCATGGTATCAAGTCATGCAGAGACAGTTGGTTTTATTTGGTTCAACTTTGAGAAAGCACTCTGATTCAGCTCAAAGCATTAAAACGGTACATTCATATTTTTCAATGAGACACCCTTAATAAGCACTTTACTAACTGCAATTACTGGGTTTCTTAAAGGTTAATACGTCTTTCAGATTTATAAATTATAGCGATGAACTGCAAGGCTGTGAAAAGTCTGGTGTTTATCCTCTTTCGGCAGGAAAGTCGGTTTTTTGTTGTTGTTATCTTCTCTGTTTAATTCATCACTTTTTGGAAAACAACTGCAGAGCTTCAGGACTATGAAATCTACTGAGACCTACTAATATTTCAGGAATTCTTGTTAAACGTGTTATTATTAACGTGGTAACATTAATAATTACAGATGACTTATTTAAAAGGTAATCTTTGACCAGTTGGGGCGCTACAGAGAAATATTTTAATCCTGCAAAAACACAAGCAGAGTACTAAAAGGAAGCAAAATGTGGATGTAAATTAGGCATAATTTAAAACCATTTAAAATTGAGAACAAAATGAATTGGTTATTTCCAAGAAACTTTCAAGGCATTCTTAAGATATTGTAGTGAGAAATAATGGACCAGTAAAATAAAGCTTTACGGCCAAAAGTATCTGCATGATGAGATACCACGACAGGTACTTTGAATACTCTTTGGATCAACAATCATGATCCATATCTGTAAACAGCAACTCATGACTTACACTTTCTAGTTGTTTGAAGCTGCCCTCTAAATTCTGCTGGGCCTTCTTGGCGTCAGACAGGTGCTGGGGAAGGAAGAGGTTGAAGTAAATGTGCTGCAGTTTCAGATAATGACACAGCAAACCACATCAATCTGCAATCTGATGAATTTCCCAATTCCCTGTTTATCTCCCCGTTAACCCCCCCCCCCCCCCGCCTCCCTCCATCACTCACTGTTTTCCGTTCTTGTTTGATGTCCTGAAGGTACTTGGTGAGCTCGACACAGATGCCAGTCATCATATTCTCAGCGATGAGCTCCCGTTGCCCGGCGTAATCGTTTAGCTCGTTCAGGATCTCCTGGAACGATGCGTGATTGCTGAATCTGCAACGGAGAAGAGGGACACATTGGCAGCTGGAAAGACATTTCACAGACTGAACTCTTTCCCTCAGCAACTGTCTTAATCGTAGCTTAAAAAGTAAGAAAAGGCCTGTCAAACTTTGGGATTAAACTGTGTCTTTATTTGCTTTAGTGTAAACTATAAACATTAGCATGTCATGTGGTTTTGTGTTACTTCTGACTTAATTACATTAATATGTGGAATCAGAGGTTACCTTGGAAAATTTGCTTTTAAGGACTCAAACATTTACATTGTCAAAGCCGAGATGCCCTGACATTTAGTAGTTAGCAACAACCAACTGTGACGTCACCCTTTGGTTTGTCAACAGCCGTCTTGGCCTTTTGGCTGTTGCTGTCTTGCTAGCTTGGAGCAGTTTGGAACCAGAAGTGACCATATTTGGACGAGCTGGAGATCTGACTCAATTTAACTGGGAACCTGAGGACACTACCCCCGCCCACCTATAGCAGAAATCTGACTGCACAACAGGCCTGTCAATCAAACCAGACACTTCCCAAAACCAAGCTCTCTTTGAGGCCCGAAATCTAATTAATTACGGAGTTAAGGACCATCAGAGCACTAATCAGAAGGAGTGAATTTAGCAAATGACATTATAATAACTTTATTGAATTGTATTTCATAAGAGAAGTTGACTCTTTTTTAATGGGAGTCTATGGAGCCAGAGGTTTTATGGAGCCGGCCCCTAGCAGCTCTTGGTGGTATAATACTTTAAGTCACTTCAGCACTCTGCACACTTTTCAGACTGAGAAGCTACGTCCACTTTTATATCCAGTGTAGTGCTGCAGTGCCAAGGCTGCTCTGTGCTGCTCATAAAATGAGAAGCCAGAATGACTGTGACTATCTAGTGGCACAGTGAATCTGCCGCCATTATAATTTTAACTGCATTCGTGTCGTGTGACAACAGAAGACCTTGTCAGGTTTACAAGAGCAGAAGTAAGGGGCAAACAGTCAGTTACACTTTGTATGTGTGCAACATAAAGGTGAGGGAGAAATGAAATAAAGAAACATTTGATTGTTTTCTCACTTGCAGTCTTGCTCTTCTTTGCTTCCTCTTTTGGCGTATTTCTTTGATAGACTCCTGTGAAACAGTCCAAAAAAAAGAAGAAGCAGTGGCTATTATCACGCGCATAAATAAATGCACAAAAAAACACAACACGCCCAATATACCAGTGAATGTGAATACGAATCCACACGGAGCCCACCTGAGTTGCTTGGCGTAGCTCTGCTCTACCTCCGTCCGCTCCTTCACAAACTTTATGTAGCGCTCCACCAAGTCAAGGCCCGACTGCGTATGCTTGTCGATGCCATCGCACTGGTCCTAAGTGAGAAACAGCAGAGCGACACCTGTTTACATACGTGGACTGTTAATACGCAAACACTGGAGGCTTCTGTTAGGAAACACCACGAGACTAATGAGTGACACAGTCACAGCTGATACGGGGCAGTGTCGAGGTTTCTGGACACATATTTTCATTGTTCTGTTTTTTTTACTGCACCACTTAGGATATGAAATTACATTTGGACTATAAGGTTAAAGTTGAGGATGGTTTCATCAGTGTAAGACACCGATTTTTATGCGCAATCAAACTTTGGGTCAATGCATCACAATAATGGCCAAATCAAGTACATGATTGGTACTTGAATGATAAAACAATTTTCAAATAAAATAAATTACAACCATTTTACAGTTCCAGCTCCTAAAGATTCACTGCTTTCATGTGTGAAAGCAAATCCAAACTATATCAAATTGAATTTCGTAAACTGAAAGCAATTTACAGACATTACTTCAGGTTTCTGCGATACTGTGATATTTTCACATTTTCAACTAAAATAAAAAACACAACCGCATTATAAGTTAATCAACAATGAAATAAGTGTTAGTTGCAGCCTTGGTTAGTTGCAGACAGGTACTCCTTATGAAGATATTATCACAAATCTTAAATATAATGGCTTTCGATTGGTTTCCCAAAATAGGCACAAACATTCACTGAGGCTGAAGAGTGAACTGATTATTTCGGGTGTTCACCTTGAAACTGTGGTGATTGTATGAATGTAGATAGAATCGGCTTTATTAGCCAAGCATGTGAACAATTAAGGATTTCTTCAAACTCTTTACTACGTACATGAATCAGGATAGACATGGAGTAAACTGGCACAGGTGTATAACTGCGAGGCACTAAATTTAGTTAACTGTTTTTACTATTGTGTTTTTTTTTGTTAAAATTCCTGGTTTAGTATGAGATCAATCTCACTGCTTATCGTTTGTAAACTGTCAATATCTTGTCAGTAAATATACTAAAAAAACATATTTGATTTTCCTACACTACTATGTTCAATAATCGAGTGCCAGGAGAATTAGAAGCCAAACTTTGGCGAGTAAGACAGCTACTATGGGATAGTAAACATTTGATAATAAGATATGCTGCATATCTGCAATGAACAGCTGCTTTTCTTATTGATAAACTGCAGATTATTTTCTTGGTGAGTCGACTCGGTGTGGAAAATGTCAGGAAATACTATTAAATTCCCAAGAGAGTTTACTGAAGCACAAGCAGATGTCCTTAAATGGCTTCATTTGTCTGACAAACAGTCCAGAAACCAAAAATATTCAGTTTACCATCACGAGACAAAGAAAAGTTTGACAAAGAACATTAAAAGTACATACATGGAAATGAATTGAGGAATCCTAAAATTGTGTGACAAAGTACATGTACTGTCTTGACCTTAGGTATTTAAAATTCTTGCCATGATTGATTGATCTACTCCTTTTTCTTCAATCAACTTAATGTTTGGTCTTGATGTGAGCAGTCAAAAATGTCATCACAAGATCCCAGAGTACAAAATGACTTCTTAAAATGTATTTTTTTTGTCCAGCCAACAACCCAAAAATTTAAGAAAAAAGAAAAGCAGGAAATATTTACATTTGTGGACCTGAAGGTTGAATGTTTGTCATTTTGATTTGAAAAGAAATAACTAAACACAGCATAAATCGATTAATTATTAAAACTGTTGCCGATACATTTTCTGTTGATCGTCTAATCATTTAAGCTTTAATTAAATTGCCATTTGCACCTCGTTTAATCAGTCTGTCTATCTGCTACAAATAGAAAATGAAAGCCTAAGAGTAACTGCACACACGCACACACACGTGTAGCCGAGAATAAGAGCAAAGACCAGCATTACTCTCCTTTCAACATTCCTCTCTCTTTATACATTTATTCTTTCAACACACACACACACACACACACACACACACACACACACACACACACACACACACACACACACACACACACACACACACACACACACACACACACACACACACACACACACACACACACACACACACACACACCTACACCTGTTGGACAGGTAAAATTTGTTCTCTCTGCCCCGACTGGCTTTTGCTAATGATGACATACATTGAAAGGCTGTCTGAAGATGAATGTGACCACAGAACTGAACAACACACGGACACAGAGAACTTCTGGGTGCTTCTCTTGTCATGTCTCTTGCAAAAGAATACAAAGAAAGACTCCACCTTTCGGTTGTGTTGGTTTGTGTTGTTGTGTTTTGTGTTTTGGTGTATCGGGGTGTGTATCGGGGTGTGTGTGTGTGTGTGTGTGTGTGTGTGTGTGTGTGTGTGTGTGTGTGTGTGTGTGTGTGTGTGTGTGTGTGTGTGTGTGTGTGTGTGTGTGTGTGTGTGGAGCCAGAGACACAGATTGAGTCCTCAGAGGAGTCGGAAGCTAAATGTAGATCGTACAGTAACACAGTTAGTGATGTCCTGGATACCGGCGCGCTGGGAGGAGGCAGCGAAGGAGGAAAGAACAGGATCATAAAACAGAATGAAGTGAACCAGGTGGTTTGTACCAGGAAGGAAAGTGATCACAAATCAGATGGCTGATCAACAAACAGTGAATGCTGGTGTTGATGGAAAGATTGAAGAGTTTGTGAAACATCGCTGAGATGTATTCTCTCTGTTGCGACGCCCCATTACTTTACTGGAAGCCATGCAAATGTTTGTGTGCGACAGAGAGAGTTCAGGAATGAGATAATCATGAGCTCAGTGTGAACCTCCGCCCTGTGACTGACGGTCCCAGGGGCCTCTACAAACCCTGGAACCAGTCGGACTAGTCCCACCCCTCAGTGTGACGAAGCAGACGAAGTCAGTGTTTTAGTAACTGTTATCGTCTGTCAAATGGGTAATGTACTAAAATGTGTTGCAACTTTCAAGCTTAAGACGCCCTTCAGCCTTAATTTAAGACATACAAAACACTTATAAAATACTGCTTCCTGTGGGGTTTCTTTAACAAATACCCTTAATAAAAACTACATCTTCTCCCTTTGTCATTGAACAAACCAAAAAACAGGAAATGCAAATGCTTTTGAAAAACTACTTGACACAAGATGTTTCGTGTTTGACTGAGTATGTATGCTGCAGGTTTTCAGTTTCCATGTCACACTTGTGTAAGTTGTAGACTGGGACAGGACCGGCTTACAAACAGTGGCGTAATAATACTTGTGCAGTAGTACTATACTTAAATACAAATTTGAAGTATTTTTATTTAACTCAAGTATAACTAATTAAAGCAACTTTATACTTCTATTCCACCACATTTCAGAGGCAAATATCTGACTTTTTACTCCAAAACATTGTTTCTGACAGCTTTCCAGATGACAGTTTTTCAGCCTGTCTGTCCAGTAAAAACCATGTTTCTCCAAATTTGTTGATTTTGAATTAATAAACTGAAGGATTAGATGTTTCTTTATGGTCTGAGAAAATTCTCCTACATTTTAAGGTAAATACACTGTTTTAAAACATACTTGGATCAGCTGGAAAACACACTGTTGTTCTGAACTTGCTGCCTTTTTACATACGTGGTTCTTGCAGAACAGAAACGAGACAATCATTTGATAATCTTGGAGAATATGATGGATTGCTGTAGGTTAAACTAACCAACAGTACATAAAGAATTTAACATGAACTCAATCTTAAAGAGCCACAGCAGTGAAAACACATTAATTCAACAATAATATTAATTAAAAAAAAAAAAACGTGTTTTATAAATGTAAAACACTGACTGTGAACAATTTACTGTAGTGTGTACTTTTACTTTTATTTCTTCACAATTCTCAAAATTCTAACTCCTTTTTTTCAAAATTATAGAGTACATTTAACATCAAAAAGTTACTTTTGATACTTAAGTACAGTAAATATCAGATACTTCACTCGTGTAATTTTCTAACAGCTGACTTTAACTTTTACCAAAGTTCTTTTTTTTTAGTAAGATATCTGTACTTCTAATCAAGCATTGTTTACAAACTAGTCAGGATGTTACACAATCATGATTGAAAGTAAGACAAACAACAAGCCATCTCGCATCAACTGCCATTGTTTTATACTGTATGTAAATACATGGGCGACACAAAGGGAAGTAGTAAAGAAGCTGATTTAAGTGCACATGAGCTCCCTGAATTTACACACCATGTCATCGGCTCACAACAGGACAATCAATGTGGAGAAACTGTGTTCGCGCAACCTCAAAGTTTGATCATCCACTCTGGGCCAACTGGTATGATACTCGTAACCTAAACAAGCCCAATGAATCGTATCAATTTGCCAACCATTTCCTCTAATTCAAACTACCGCCTGCTTTTTTCCGCTGCATGATGAGATTAGCTGGACAACAAACTTTAAAGGGACTTTAAAAAAGGTACAACTTAGGTAGAACCTTCTTGACCTGCGTATTTTTGGGGAAAAGTGATCCAGCTATAACAGTCACAGTTAACTAGTAGAGAGAAAAAAAGACAGAAATCATGAGTTCGTTATGCGTGTACTTCATGGAGATTTATGCATCACCAGATTAAAATGAGCCGCACCACACAAACTAATTCTCATTAATCTTACTAAATATCTACTCACAGCGCCGTTAACTGAAACTAAAACTATTGTTTTTCCTTGCTGAGGTATGGCCCATATAGACTGAAGAGGAAAAGAGGTTGTAAGGAATATGGACTTGATAAAATGCTAATAATGATGTAAACTGACCTTTTTCTTTTATAAATAATACATTCAGTGTTCCCTCTCAAAGTAAAACTTCAAATTCCCTGACTTTTTTCTGAATCTCACAGGTATAAAGTTATATTTCCATGACCTATAATGAACAGAAATACTGGCCTAACTTTACAATTAGCTACTCTGTCGACCACTCTTAACACCCGGTCTGGAATTCACCATTTTGTAGCCAGAGCACTAAAACTTAAAATTTTCCTGGAATATTTGTCTTTTGTAGCCGGTACAAGAAAAAGCTTCTTTACTGAAGTGATTGTCAGTTGATGAGCATAAACGGGATAAAACCGCTCACCAAATACAAGAAACATGACTGTGATCAAATATATAGAATTTTTACAAATGGCAACTCAAATTAAAACATCCAACAAATTTCCCTTGTGTCCCATGACTTAGCCCAAAAATGATCAAATCAACTGACTTTCCACATCTGAAACAGAGTTTGTAAAATTTCATCACAGTCCATAAATGTAATGACCAGTGTACATTATGCTCCTGAAATTTCAAACATACCAATAAAAAAGCGACCTACTAACAAGAGCAGGATTTGAATAGTTGCATACTTTCCAGTAAATCTGAATCACAGACGTCTCCACGGATGCAGATCGAATTTAAAATCACAGTCATATCTTCATTTACAGATGATTGGCACTTGATGAACAAACTGTTTGCCAAGCTAAACTGTAATATCTGGAAGTTCTCCCACAGTTTGTGACGCCTCAGTGACCTCCTGATTACAAAGTGGATTGCTTTCATGACAGATGTTTCCAAGAACACGTTTACATATCGCAACATTTTACCATCTGAGACACAACTGTAGTTTTAATGGAACAATTTATTACTAGTTTGGAGGAAGCAGCAGTTATTAAAATCTTAGAAAGGATTGTAATGCAGAAGTTCAGCAATGATTTTACAAATGGCTGCTGAAAGTTTGTTCTGATTCCATTAAACACCTCAGAGCGTCTACTCCGCTGATTGACCTGCTCATACTGGGTTTTTGTGTAATAAAATACATTTTTTAAGAGTGATGTATTTTTAACAGTGACGGTCGTTCAAATTTTTAAACATTAAATTGAGGTCAAATCATTGATGTGAGCTGGGTGTGTTTGGTAAAATATTTTATACCAGTTGGTTGAGTTTTTCCACTGACCATCTGGCGGGTCTGTCATTATGAAGTTATGCTGAGCAGGCAAACATTGTTTACACCCACAGAACTTCATTTCAAATTGTACTGTGGATTATAAAATTCACGAAGGTAGTAAAAGTGTCTGGGGGGGAATGTGTGAACTAAATCTGGGATATTTTCTTTGATTTAATGGTGCAGCTGTACAACAGAAAGTTTCAGTGAAGAAGAGCTGAAACATGTTTGTAACGAGATGAACCTTAAAGCTTTTACGGAGACAACAATATTATGTGGAGTTAAACGAGAATAGGTTTCATTATAATGTTTATGTGTGATTAAACAATGTTTGATTTGTCAGATAACTTGAAATTTAAGTTCTGTTCAGAGGCCTGTTGTCAAAGTGAGGGAGGAGACTGCTTCAGGTGGTTCAGGTTATAAAAAAAACTCAAAAGATCAGGGCCGCAGTTAATAATTAGTTAGATTTGTTATTCATTTATAGATGATTTCTTTTGGTTATTCAGTTATTGATTTATCACAAGATAATGAACCAGAGCTGAAAATAAACATATTCAAATTGCTGGTTCAACACCCAGAAATATACAGTTTACTATCAATGAACTAGATAATAATTGCTGGAAAAATGACTTGATCATGTAAATAGTTGCTGATAGAGCTGATACGATGACAGCTTAGATGATCAATTGATTAGTAAATTGACTGGAGATTAAGCAGTTTTTCCTCTATTTTCTTTCATTGAATAAACTGAACAGCCTAATAATTGATTGAAAACATAATGATATGGTTGTTTTGTTGCAGGTCTAGATGTCAGTTAGTTTTTGTTCAGGCGTGTTTTGGTTTTCGCATAATGAAGCGCCATAAAGTCTATCAGATGCCATCGCACACATCACAAACAGCAACAGCTGAATGATTTCGATCATCAACTCTTTAAATGCGGCCCAGCAGCCTCGCCCAGTCCATGTTCAACTGGAATAATGTCAGAGGCGAGTGTTCAGGTTTCAACCAAAATCACAGCAGGATTTATAAAATGATTTGTCTTTGCTCTTCATCAGCAGCGAGAATAAACAATCCAAATCAGGACTTAAGACTTAAACCACATACTGTACTGTATTGTATGTAACATGCATCTCTTACATGCCATCATCCATATTGGACAGACTCTGATCAATGTAGAGATTAAATGATTGGTTTCTTCGTGATAAGTCAATAAAGTTAGACTGATTTTGGTAATAAAAGAACTGTTTATGAAGCAAAGATAACAAACAACCTGCAGCTCCAGCCTCTCGAATGGGAGGATTTCCTGCCTTTCTCTGTCACAAACAGTGTCTCTGAGCTGTGGGACTGTTGGTCGGACAAAAACAAGCAATTTGAAGACTTTATCTTGGGATTTAAAACACTGTAAAGAACAGTTTTGGGCAATTTAGAGCCAAAGATGAACTGATCTATATATGTGGCCCCTTTAGTTCAGTCCCTGTCTGACTCCACACTGGTGCTGGCTGTGCTGTGAGTGATGAGGAGCTTGTCTGACCCTTATGACAGAGGTTCACAACTGATACACTGACCAGAGGCTGCTACTTTCTCAATCAGTAACCAGCCAGCCAGAAACCTTTACACTCCTTTAACAGTGATGTCACACAGGTCCAAGCATGCATGTACAGGGCCAGGAAGGACAGAGGAAAAGGTGGTGGACTACACCTTTAGCCATCAGAGTGCAGATAAGAGTGCACGGCCTGGCTGCGGCCACAATGGTAATAAACCTGGCTTCTTTTCCCTCTGCTTATGATAAGGTATGCAGCTGGGGTTGCGAAATCCTCTGGCTGCGGGCTGTACAGATAAAGAGTCCTACTGCTGTTATACTTAACCCAAGGGCCTGCCGCTGGAAAACAACAGCAGTTAATGTGTCGACGAAAACAATAGCAGCGCAGTCTACTCCCGAGGGGATGTTCAAGGTATTTTTTTTTTTTCTACGAGAAACTTAAATCCCACAGGACCCCGCTTCTTCTGTGTCAGCTGTCAAACTTACCCAAAGATCTGTTCCCCAGTCCATATCTGCGAAAGTTTCAGCTGTGAGGGGGGGGGGGGGGGAACGAAGAGTCCTCCCTGTTGTTTTTACAGACCAGGTGGAGAGAAAACGAGAAGAGAAAGAAGTCCGTATATCCGAACAAAGATTCCACAAAAAACTTGGAGGCTCGAAAGCGGAGGAAATGTTTGGAGGAAGTCTACGCCTTCTCCTTGGCACGGACACGGCTGTCCTGTTCCTTCCAGCCAGTGAGGAAGAAAAAAAAAAAAAAAAGAGAGAGAGAAACGTTCAGGCGGTTTTTTTTCTTCTTCCTGAAACAACTTTGGATCCCAGAGAGAGAGAGAGAGAGAGAGGGGAAGGAGGGAGGAGGAGGGAGGAGGAGGAGGAGGAGGAGGAGCGGGGTCAGACAACCTACCAGCGCCGCTGCTGCTTGTTTTATCTTAAAGAAGCAGCTGGAGGTTATTTTCATCAGAAATGTTCCTGAAAAGCCGGACCCTTCCAATAAACACAAGTACCGTCTGCTTCGTGTTGTTTCTTCAGTTATAACATCTCACCTGAGAGGAGAAACTCCTGTAAATCATTAACTTACCTAAAAAAGCAGTGGTGGAGGAAATATTAAAATTCCTCATTTAAGGAGCCCACTAATACACGCTGTACAAATACTGCACTGAAAATGTAACTGAATGGAAAGAATGTGAGCACGATCAGGAAAGTAAAAATAAAAGTACTCAATTCAGTAAAACGCTCCTTGTCATATATGATTTTATATCATTAGATTATAATTATGAGGCAAGAGTTTGGAAGTAGGATTTTATGTTATTGGATGAAGTGGATTTTACTGTATTCTATGTCAACCAGTGGATAATTGTAACTATTTACTTTTACTTTTAGTTTTTCCATTTTATACTCAACTAAATCTCAAGAGAGACAAATATTGTATCTATTTTTTACTCATCTACATTTGTTTGACTTTTAAGATTACAGTTTTTCTTGCCCTTTCTGTCCAATGAAAACCACGCATTTCCAAATTTGCTGTTTTGTAATTTTTATTTTTCGTGTTAAACAAAATGATTACATGTTCCTTTATAAGCTGAGAACATTCTCCTACTTTTTAAGCTGAAATAAACTGTTTTAAAACCCGTTTGGATCAGCTGGAAAACACTGTTGTTCTGAGCTTGTTGACTTTTTAGAGATATGTGGTTCTTACAGAACAGAAACAATACAAACAAATGATGTTATAGAACAAGATGCATTAATGTGGATTGAAGTAAGCAACAGTAGAGTGCAGCAAAATTCTGCTCACATTTTACTGCATCATAATTCAAATGATAGTGGGAGATGTCACCCATGCTGCCATCCCCCGCTGAATCATTAACGTGTAAGAAGCAGTCCTGCGTAGTTCAATCTGAAAAAAAAAACCCCATCATTAAATAAACTGATCACGTCTCATTTGTCTGATCGTGAGCAATTTGTATGTTTTGCTGAAGTAAAGGATGCAACATACCCATATGTATATGGGCTTTATGTGAACACAAAATGTAAATACATCAGAACTTTATAGCAGCTGAGTAAATGTAATAAGTTACTGTCCATCACTTTGGTGCAGGCTGAAATATCTCAAACTGTTGGATGGATTTTCTTGAAGTTATGTGCAGATGATCAGATGCTGGTATCTCCAGAGGATGAATCTCTCTGACTGTGGTGATCTTCTGAATTGCAACACCAGCAGGTTGACATTTGTAGCATTGCATGTATTAATACCTTTGAATCTCAAGAGATAAGCAACACAGTCTCTAAATAATAATAATTAAAAAAAACAACAACAACATGATTTGAAAGTATTTCCAGAATCAAAGGACTTTTAGATGGAAAAAAATATATTCAAATGGAAAAAAAAGTTGATTTTTTTTTTATGCCAGGTGATGCAAGAGTGTTATGTCTTCATTTCTTTCTTTTTATTCATAAAACACAAACAAAATATTATTTCATGTGATTATATGAAATATGAAAAAGAAACATCTAAAACTACCAATTTAACTGAAAATTTAAACAAATTTTGGTTCATGTTGTACAGTTATAGCAAAGACAACTGGACCATTTTCATTTTTCAAGATGATGAACCGATAACCTCATTGTTCCATTGTGATTTTGATGCTGTCACATCTGATTGATAACAATATGAAGACTAATGAAATCTTATCTAATAGTAAAACAAACCATATGTCCTCTTGATCATCCAGCACCAAAACACCTGATTTCTCTGCACATGTATGAAATAAAGTCAACATACCTGTTGAGAGCACACCTCTCCACAGGTAAAGGATGATGCAGACTGATTACAGCTGTCAATTCAGACTGAACTCTAAAGAGGTTCTGCAGCACAAGAGTGACACCGTGTGTCAGGTGAACATGCAGCTTGCGTGTTATTAATGTGTACTCTTGAGAGATGATTTGGTCAAACAGTCTCAGAGTGACTTTGACATTTAACCTTCTGCTCTGTTGACATCTGAAGCACACAAAGCTTGTGTCATATGAAGCTATCATGGAGTCAGTTATCCATGAAAAACGCAGCAAGTCAAGGTTTTTACAAATTATGTGAAATACCTCAACATCTATGAGATGGATTGGCCCCAAATTTGGTGCAGACATTGATGGTTACTCTGACCTTTCATCCAGTCTCACGAGCAGGTTTGGTATTTGTGTTTGAGTAACATTCGTCAACAACTACGAGAAAGATTGCCAAGAAATGTGGTTAAGACATTATTGGTCTCTTATAAAGTTTTGGTATTCCTAAATGTTTCCTATAATTTGTTCAATACTTTGCTTTATAGCCAAATTATTGCAAAACTAGCAATGACTGTCTGATCAGCCTCAGCTGGACTTTTGTTTAATAGCAAATGTTAGCATGCTAACACATTCAAGAAAGAGGGGCAACATCAAACGTGTCAATATAAAACCTGCAAAAAATGTACATGTTATTATGGCCACTTTAAAGATGTTAGCATGACTGTCTCAGACAAATGATTAAAAAAAAACAGTTAACCAGAATAATTACACTTATTTTATTCATCAGTGAAATGCTACAATGAACAAATCCACCCTCCTCCTACTCTTCCAGTACTAGTACAACTAGTACTGCTACTCCTCCTCCTGTACTAACACTAGTCCTATGCTACTCCTCCTGTACTACAAGCACGACTACTACTCTTGTACTACTAGTACTACTGCTACTAATACTCCTCCTCCTCCTCCTCCTCCAATACTCCTACCTCTACTAGTACTAAAAAAAATACTTATCAAAAGTATTAACCATAAAGTATTAACCAAAATGCATTTTATTAAAAAAAAAAAAAAAAAAAATACAGGCTGAAAACAATAAAAATCCCATAATTGAACATAAATTAAACGAACAGATGCATTCAGACTTAAAATATTCTGACTGGTTGTGAAACTATAAATGAATAAGAAAATGGATATCTTCTCTTCTCTTTCTAAACATATTGTTGGTACTTATATCGAGTAGGAACAACACAGGAGCTGGAGACGATGTTCACCAACATCCCAGCTCTCTTTGTGTGATTGAGGGTGAATTTCCATAATCTATTTAATCTACAGCTAATCTGGTTAATGTGTGCGCAAACACACTGATCTGATCTTCACGGCTTTTGTCCTAAGGGAGCTGAAGTCCTTCAACGTTCGCTAAATGACAGATATGTTCAAATCCAATGGCACCATGAGGTGCATACATGCCTGTGAGGTTATCAGTGTTTGTACCAGAAACCCACTAAAGGGTGCTGATTGCAGTGTTTTCTCCCTGTGATTCTGGTTATTGTTGCAGGTGATGAACTTCTTGGAGATTTATCAAAACGTCCCCTTGAAGAAGGAGACAGAAGTAAACAACGTGAGCTTATGAAACTGTATTTGCTTTCTGCTGTGCTTCAGTGTTAAGTTCCCCAACACCCAGTAACTTCACAAACCTTGTTTTCTTTCCTCTAATTGCATTCAGCATTGAAATAGTATAACAAGACTTGATGGGATTTGATTGTCCTAGCAAACAGCTAGCCTGGCTTTGTCCAGACCTAAAATGAGTTAAACGGGATAATTAGTGAGCTTTAGAGAAATACGCATTGAAGCACTTTAGATGTTTTGATTTTTATCCATCATGCACTACTGATTGATAAGGGATGGATGGGGGGTGTCGGATTGATCCCAAATTTAGGTGATTAAATACAACTACTGATGTATGATGATAAAAAATGTATATTGACAGTCCCTCTCCTTTGCTTAGTGTTCATGTTGTAGTGGACCTGCATGGCCGTTGTGGGACTTTCTGTGTGCAGCCGAGTGGGGCTTATCTTGTCATGGCAATAGATGTCAACACAGTCGATGAGCAGGTAAAACTGGGAGTTAGAACCAGCAAAGCTATAAACAACGTCTCCTGGATAAGAAGCAAGAGATTATAGGAGCAACTACAACCATTTTCATCACTCCCAACAATAATATTTCATATTTTTGTCTCTGTTTATGAGGAGAAATCTCTGTAATTTAAATTTGAAAAATAAATGCCAATGCCAATATGGATGTGTCTTTCTTTCTGAATAAAGGACAAAGTCGAGTTTTTAGTATTAACTTAAACATCGTTTCTCGTTTCACTGTAGTGTCAATTATTTATTTTTTCACTTATGCTGAGATTATGGGACATAAGACATCTGCATTTCTCCCAAAACAAAAGAAGCACATGAAGAAGTTTAGTCGATGCTTTTTTCTTTCTTTAATTAAATTTTCTTGGATGACACAAGTATTCAGCAGTGGATATCTGAAACCTCCTGTGGTATGCAAATGTTCAATTCCCAATTTTTCCAACTGGTGTCTGTGTGGATAGATACCGCTCTGAATAACTGGATGAAATGTTTTGTTGTGCTTTGAGTGAACTAGCATGAAATAAATTGATGTGCCCAGAATATGTGCCTATTATAGACCATAGCTGCAAGACAGATTCAAGAGGAAACCCACGGAGATGGAGAGGTGGGAAGGAGACAAATTCAGATTACAAAGAGTCCTACTTCAGCACCCTGGACAGTTCCAGGGATTCATCGTTAAACAGCGACCGGCTGATATGTTAAGTAACAATCGCAAAGAATTTCTTTAAAATAATTCACTATCTATTGCAAAAAGAAGAAACACGAAGGGGATTGAGTCTGTGGCTCACTGATGAAGGCCTTTGTATTATCAGAATTATGACATGGATGAGGTGGGTGTCTGGGGTGACATTGCAGGGAATAGTTCGTTCCCAGTTCGTGCTACAGTTCGTTAAGCGTTTTCCATCACTTTGCTGGGATTGTTCTACTAAATAGAACACAACGGGCTCGCTCTTTAAATGTTGACTGACTGACATCAAACAGGTGACACTGTTTGGATCTCTGGGAGGTGAAGTCCAAAAACACAGCTGCAGTTACTGTTTATCACCATAGGTGCCGCCAAAGAGAACAATTTATTATTGTTTTATTTGAGATTGTATTTTGTATTTGATCAATTATTTGCTGAGAAAAAAAGAAAGGCAGACTCAACTAGAAAGACAGGCAGCCAAGACTAGACCGTAAATTAATACACAGTTTGTCCTTCATGTTGGATGTCCGATACACCCACACGGAAGACTGGTGTGTCTGCTTGGTTACTGTAGTAACAACGTAAGCAGGAACAAACAATGCTATTTTTGAAAATGACCAGACAGACATGCTTACATCATCAATAATACATATGAAACAACTTACTGATGAGGTTTTCTTTGAGCAGCTGTCGGTTTTAATCCAGCAGAAATAATAGGAAATTTGAATGTTGTGTGGGGGGCAGATTGGACCCAAACGCAAAATGAAAAGGATTCATTAAAAGGACAAAAGAGCAGGCTGATCCAACAGGGCTGATTCTAAAAAGCAAAAGTCCAAACAGAAACTAATACTATAAAACTAAACAAAAATAATACAGGTACAAAAACCTCACAGATAACTCAAACTTCAAAAAACAGATCCACAAGGGGTTCGTGGACAGGACAGGACAGTAATGGACGGAACAGGACCGACAGTCGGGGAGTGGAGAGAGGGGGAATATATACTGACAGTGATAAGTACAGCGGGGGCAATTAGGAAAGTGAAAACAGGTGGGATGGGCCCACCCCACCTGCCGCAGGCAGGTGACTGAATAAGGGGAGGAACAGAGTCTGGTGGGAGAACACAGGAAATGACACAAATACAATGCAAGAGCTGTAAATGAGAGAAAACAGGGACAGACACAAAAGGACAGCACCTTTCAAAAATAAAACAGGAAACATTAAACTAAAATTAGGAACAGAAAACGGATTCAAACCATAAGAATGAAATTTCCAATGTCCAGTATTCAGAAGACGAGCATGCAAAACTTGAACATATTCATTCAGTAATCTAATCTGATCTGAAATCACCATCCTCCTCTCCTTCATCGTTCCAAACCTTTCATCCAATTTGCTCTTATCACCCTGAAGCTGGCTGCATGTTCATCGTTAACACTTTCACTAGCAGCAGGACACTTGCCAGACATGAAAGGTTGAGTCGAATTGAGATTCATGACTCGAACACGAGGTCACAAGATTCTTCCTCTGCTCTTGCTTCTTACACTTTAGTTCAAAAGTTGAACAGAGCAGAGCAGAATAGAGTAGAACAAAGAGAGAGATTTCAGAAACACCCTGATCTAAACTTAATTTTGTACACTTTTGTTGTTAGGAAAAGCACAGAGAGAAACAGAGAGAAACGGAAACATGAAAGAGAGGCAACAGTGCCCTCGCCAGTGATGTTTTTCTTATTAAAGGGGAAACTCTCAGCAGTGCTGGAGGCTATTCTCTTCTCAGCAGAAGACACAGAGGTGGTTTGAGCCTGACTTTTTATTTTCTGCCTTAGTCAACACACACAAATTGACTTTATCCAAAACATTCAACTAAACAACTAAAATACATGTTCAGTGAGTCAGACTGGGCTCAAGGTGGGCCCTTTGTAACAAGAGGAACTTGAGGCCACGCCTCCTCTTCTCCGCTACTGTTGGAGACTGATGATATGTGTTTACTGTACCTGTTAATATGTGATTAACAATACATAATAAACAGTAAAGTCTATAACTTAGATTATAAATAGATTAGTGGTGACATCAATTCTCAGGTGAAATGAATAAAATGGGAAAAAATGATGAATTAATTTAACCTACAAAGGCTAAATAAAAGGTTTTATTGTTCAATGGTTCAGGTCAACTATTAAAAAGAAACCTTTCACTGTTTTGAGACTTTAATACAGCATTTAGAAACTAAAATTAGTCAATATAGTAGACTTAGAGATAAAAACCAAAGCCATTTTAAAAAGATCTAAAACACATTTTTAAAAGATCTAAATTTTGTGCATTTCCTGGTTCAGGATTGCCGTCACTACTACAACAGCATTACTAACCCTACTGGTCATTATTAATAACATAATGTATTCTTAATTCATATTTTACTGTCATATATGTTCATTTTCACACCCTCACATTGACTTTATATGTAATTGTTCCACCACTAAAATAAAGTTTGTGTTCAGTCTAAACACACGATCAGTTTCTCTGTAGCATCTGACTGATTTTACTATTCATTAACTAAAGGCCGTGAATGTCACCTGGTTCATTTATCGCATTTTACTTTACTCAAACCAAAATAAATCCAGGATTCAGCGTTACACACTTCATGATGTTCTGCGGGTTGTTCTGAATTTCACTGGGCTGTGACTTCCTGTGTGCACCTCTAACTCTGTGGCCAGGGTCCTTGTGGTGATTACTCACTGGGAGTGAGTCAATGCCTGATGCGTAGGCAAACAAGTATTTTGTGTCTTGTTGATGATGCTGCATCAGCAGTAATGTGTGTCAGGCTGTCATAATGAAGAAGGGGCTGAGCAGAGCTCTTCACCTGGTGGTTCAACGTTGTTTTCGACCTTCATCTGTGCTCATCAGCTTTGTTGTAGGCTGAAAGAATGAGATCCCAGACACAGAGGCTGAATTTAGTTTCGGTTGGATAATGGCATGGCTCAGATAAAATGCTTTAAGAAGTCATCCTGTTGAAGAACACCTCCTGAGCACCCCCTCCCCTCTCACACATCAGACAAGTCAAACTGAGAATCATTTAATGTCATCACTTCCTTAAACATCTGCCCCGATTCTAAGTCCATCTAATAGTTGCTGAGTCTTTGCAGTATGTACCGAAGTGTCTGTTGTGGCAACTGTGGGTATGTCATCACACTGTGACAGGAAGTTACAAAAAAACCTCAGAAATTGCATGTGTGTGAATTTTCTTGCTGCATAAAGTCATTTCATTGCTGCATAACCCTGCACTGTTTTCCTACAGCCGTGAACGAAGCACCACAAAACATTACAAGCAACGACAACTGCATTGTCCTGAAACTTGGGTTTATTTCATTTAGATCATCCAGAAAAATGAGCGACCGAGTGGAAACTAAAGAGACGCCATCCTTCAATCAATCCTCAGTTACAAACCAGACAGAAGTTGGTTCGACTCGCTGTGATCTAGTGGACTCCTCAGTCTACCCCTTCTTCATGATAGTCTACAGTCTGGTGTTTCTGGTGAGTTACTTTATTTTTTTTTAAGTCAAACAGATTTTATTTTCTGGTTGAATTCTGCAGAGAAGGTGTCGGGAGTCATCATGAATTAATTTCCTTTGTTATATGAATCATCACCAAACGGCTATAAATACTCACTATGAACTGAATAAAAACCAAGCACCAAGGGCGACAAACAACACATAAACTCTTGAGGAGAAAGATTAACAGCGGTACCCTCTCTTCAAGAAAAATGCTGGCTTTTGTGAGCCCATAATTGTGTCGTCTTCGAATGCAAGACACTCCTTACTTTTTCAAATCAAATTTTCAAATGAAACTTAATTTTCAGGAAATCCATTTTTTTCGATTTGGGCAAATACGCTACTTTGAGAAAGTCAGGCCAATCATTTGTCCAGGTCAGATTCTGACTGCCCATTCCTTCATTCATTTTCTGCCGCTTATCCGGGGTCAAGTCAAGGTGGCCCCAGGCTGAGCAAGCTAGCCCAGATTTCCCTGCTTCACTGCTGACGCTGCCATGCTCCAACCTACCTTCACTCGTGAACAAGACCCCCGCAATACTTAACCCTTTTCACTTGGTGCAAGCACTCTGTTTTCACTGTTTCTGGCTGAGCACCATGGCCTCAGACTTGAAGCCGTTGACTCTCATCCCATCGACTTCACACTCAGCAGCAAACCACCCCAATGGATGCTGAAGGTCACAGTCTGAAGAAGACGACATGACAACATCCTCTGCAAATAGCAGAGAAGCAAACCTGAGACCCCCAAACTGGACATTGTCCTCCCCCCGGCTGCGACTTGAAATACTGTCCATGAAAACACAAACCCTGGAGAGGGGAAACCCTGAAGGAGGCCACCAACCACCAGAAACATGTTTGGCTTTGTGCCGATAATACAGGCACAACTCTCACTTCAGTTGTACAGAGACTCGGATGTCTTGTATCAATGTCCCAGTAGACCCATACTCCCGTATTTCCCTCTGCTGCAGGAGATTCTGACTGTAAATGTTGTGATTCTCTGACTGTTTTGTCTCCAGGTGGGTTTACTCCTCAATGGCTTCATCATTAAGTTTTACCTCTGCCAAGCTCAGCCGCAGGCATCCAGCAGCATCATGGTCTACCTGAAGAACTTAGCAGCTGCTGACTTCCTGCTCTGCCTCTGTCTCCCTTTACGCATCATGAAGTACGCCAGCAGGTCGGTGACCATCCACCTGGTCCACTGCAACTTCGGCTCGATCATCTTCTACCTCAACATGTACACTAGCATCCTGTTCATGGGCTACATAGCTGC
The DNA here is from genome assembly GCF_029030835.1 of Brachyistius frenatus. NCBI lineage: Eukaryota > Metazoa > Chordata > Actinopteri > Embiotocidae > Brachyistius > Brachyistius frenatus. Next base: position 4,019,775 of record NW_027210606.1, on the reverse strand, counting down.
TAACAGGTAGGCCAGGGCTGAGCGGCAATGGGTGTATACATTTTTTTTTAATTTTTTTTTATTAATGTTCCCTCTAAGTTTAACGTTGGTAGATTTCGTGTTGCATAAAACAGATGAGTTAAAGTCAAGCATATGTTGTATTTAAATAACTCTCAAACAGAATCAATAGATGAAAGGTCAATTAAAACTGCAACTGTTACGTTTGCCTCCACTCTCGCTAGGTATTTGAAGATTGTCCATCCTTTGGGAACGCACATCCTGCGGACAGTGCGGGGTGCCCGCATCATCTCCACAGTAACCTGGGTTTGCTTCTTGACTCTGATCAGCTCTTACGTCATCCTGTTGGTCCAAACCCAGGAACCTTTGACCTCTACCCCTGACGTAGTGATCTGTGGGGTCTTGTACAGTGGCAGGCAAAAGTTATTCTACAAGATCATGCAAATCTGCTGTGGCACCGTATTCATCTTCGTCCTCATCTCCCTGGTCTTCTTCTACTACAGCACCTCCCGCAGGGTGTTGGCGCAGCAGAGGCAGTCGGCGTCTTCCAGCTCCAAGAAGCTTGCGAAGTCCCACAGGAAGATGATAGTGCTGGTCACTGTCTTCTGCTTCTGCTTCGTCCCCTACCACTTTGTTCGCATTCCCAGCACTTTCCTGTGGAGAAATTGTTCATGGCGCAAAGTCTTGTACTACCCGATGGAGACGACCATCATAATGTCAGTTCTCAACATCTGCCTGGACCCGCTCATCTACTTCCTCTTCTGCAAGGCATTCAGAAACCAGCTTAACCTGAGAGTGCTTTCCAGAAACTCATAATAATGGCACATTATAACTTCTAATAATGCAATCAAAAATGAATATGATATGATAAAATAGGCAAACTGCATGTAATGTAAAAATGGATGGCAGCTATAATAACTACACATAATGCAAATGGTAACTGGTCTGCATTTAGCAATTTATCACCTTAGCTGTCTCAAAGTGCTTTACAGTTTGCCTCCCATTCACCAACTAATTTATGCATTTGTCAACCAGTGACGGCAGACCTGCCATGCAAAGTGCTCGCCTGCCATCAGGAGCAACTACGAGTTCTTCAGCATGTGGACAGGAGGATTGAAACGTCAACAAACATTTTATGAAATAAAAACAGACTCATTTTTGCATAAAAAAGCGTAATAAAAACACTTATTGTAATAATTGTGAAAGATAAGGTGATGATGTAAAACATAACATCAAACAAATGTAATAAAAACTGATCATGTCTTAATAACTGTGAATTTAATGAGAAAACATAGCAAAATAATAACTACATTTAACAATTGTCCACAATATTGTTTAAAATAATAAAAACTGATACTATAACTATTTATACTGTAAAAAAACAACAACATTGGGGCATATAATGTGACAACATGTTGTGACTGATTTTACAATCTTTAGATTTACATTTTTTAGTTTTCTCATCAACACAAACTGCAGTGTTGAAGGAACTGCAAATATTCATCATGCTGTTGGCAGGAAGTACAAAACCACACAGGTCACCATCAACAGAAACAGGATGATCAGCGAAACCACTTATGATGAAAGACGGTGTTGAGTCGGTTATTTTTAAATGTAAGAGGCTACAGATTAGTTATCATGCTAAAATATAAATGTAGAGTCATGTTACTTTTAACTACTTTTCCAACAAATGTTTTTCACTGCGCATTAACTGGCTGGACTGAAAAGTCCTAAAAAGCAAATGCAAACTAGGCAGCGTAAACTCAACACTTTTTACTTTTATTAAAAGTTCTTCAATACAAGTTGAAGCAAAACCACCAACACATAGATCAAGACTTGACTGTGGTGTAAGAATAATGTTGCCATGACCTTAAACCAAGTCTACATTCAGGTGAATTCTATGGTGAGTCATAACAGAAATAATAAGAGCGCTGGTTGCTTGTGGCTGTGTTGAAATGTTAGAAATACAACCACCTTATACTTGTTCTATATACTGTACAATTTACACACAGTACCTGTTAGACGGTATGGAAGGTATACGAGGATTGCTCAGTAAGTATGGAGAATGCTCCTGCTGTCTATGAACGATGTGCAGCAGTGGGATGTGCACGGAGCAGGAGGAAGGTATAACCCTCATGAGTGTTACAAATTTCATGTTTTTGTGAGCGCTGGTCCGTACACACTCCAATTTTTCTGTGGACATGACCAGAGGGCCAACATTAAATTCTGAGACAACCAGGTGGTTGTTCTTTGACGTCCACGGGGCTGTGCACCGCGCATTCCTCCCCGTTTCAGTCCGTCAACACAGAGTTCTGCTGTGGTGCTTTTCTCTGTTCTACAAAACTTTGTCACAAACTTTGATGTACTGCTCAAGTTTCAGATGTATAAAACATTGCTGACGCACCCAGACTACTGCTCACAAAAGTCTGTGTAACTCAGGTGCTGATTTTCATCAAGCAGCGAAATTTGGACTTCCTCTTTATGAAGGCGAGGCCTACAGCTTCTCTGTGCTCCACGCACGTCACCATGCTGCACTCAGTTTGCGTGCACCAGTCTCACAACTTAATGAACATTGTTGCCTGGATTATACTCTACCAAGTTCAGTGTTTTCTGGATCTAGCTCATTTTATACAATTCAAACCCAGCGACTGGATGTGAGATCCAGTTTTGGTAATTTTGTTACCAAAATAAGCTGTGTTAATAGACATTTTTCTTCCCTCTCTTTCCATTCTGATTAACCTTGTAGAGGAGCAGAGTCAGTAGTGTCTTGACATTAACAACATGGTTATTGATGGCTCATCTTGAACACAGAGAGGAAATCAAACCCAGGGTCTTCTGAATGATGAACCAAGAAAAGGTCAATGAAAAAGTTGATTTCTTCCACTCCCATATATCTCCCCGTCTCCTCCTTCCTTTTTTTGAGGGGGGGGTGTTGCTGGTATTCTGCCAGGTTTTGTTCGTGTGGACATATAATCCATGTTAATAAATGACTCTCGAGGTCATCAAAATGTAGCTGCAGGGAAAGAAGAAGAGACAGAGAGGCAGAGAGATAAAATGGGTTTCTGTGTGAGAGAGAGCTCTAAACAGGCTGAATGCTGATATGCCACATCGCTAAAAGTAGGTCTACACCTAAATGATGCACCTAAATATGTGTGTGATTGAAGGTGCTGCTGAAACATTTTACACTCATCTAGTTGCAGGCTCTCAAAAATAATTTAGAAAACCACAATTAACTTATAGGAGTCTCATGGTGAACATCTTAGTAACCAGTTACTTAATTATACATTCAGCAGCTAAGGCGCAGCATTATCAATCATCCGGAGTTATGTTTCTAGCATAAATCCAATATTCATTCTCCTTTTAGTTCTGGTTTTTTTTTCTGTACCAACTTTTAAAGGAAACGTTTCTAAATTCAGATAAAACTTAAGTTATTGTACTTGGTCCTAAATGCCTCAGAAACTCTTTCTCTAATCACTTAGTTACTCTGGATGACGTTGCCTTGGCTTCATCACCCCAGTGAGGGACCTTGGAGTCATCTTTGATGAGGATTTGTCCTTCAGCTACCATAAAAAGGAAGTCTGCAGAACTGCCTTGTATCATCTATTAATACAATCAGGAAAATCCTTCTTCAGCATGATACAGAAAAGCTAATTCATGCATTTGTTACTTCCAGGCTGGATTATTGTAATTCCGTGTTGTTAGGATGTTCAAATTACTCATTAAAAACCCTGCAGCTGATCCAAAATGCTGCAGCAAGAGTTCTGACGGGATTTAGCAAGAGAGATCATATTTCTCCTGTTTTAGCTTCTCTTCACTGACTTCCTGTTAAATCAAGAATATAATGTAAAATTCTCCATCCCTTATTTATGCTGTTATAAACCAAAGCTGCTGGGGGACCTCATGTGATGCACTTTCACTCTCTATACACCCATTACATCTCATTAACTTCATGCCTTTTCTCTCCCATAGTTTTTGCTTATTGTCTGTTGTCTCCATTCAGTTCCCTCGCTTGCATAGTTTCTGTTCTTTCTTTTTCAGATGTCCCCAGCCATGCAGCTGCAAGTCTCTGCTCTGTCATTGTCGACTCAACCAACAGTTTTGGATATCTATGCTTTCCTTTTCTCTCTCTGCTCTCCTCTCACCCCAACCGGTCGAGGCAGATGGCCGCCCACCTCTGAACCTGGGTCTGTCGGAGGCTTCTTCCTGTTAAGAGGGAGTTTTTCCTTCCCTCTGTTGGAGGTTTTTCTCCCTCAAAGAGGAGTATTTTTTTTCCCTCCTAGCTTATGTGGGAATTGTTGAATTGTTGAGTTTCTCTGTATAATGTTGTAAAGTTCTGCTGTAAGGACTTTAATGTGTTAAGTGCCATCAAATAACCTTTGTTTTGATTTGGCGCTATATAAATAAAATTGAATAAAATTGAATTGAATTGATGTCGGCAGAAGGACCAAACCAAAATAGTAAAGTTGTGGGCGAGAAGACTAAATTAAAGATTCTGAAACAATCTGTAAAGTTGAGGGCAACTGTAGTCAGGGGATAATTAGGTGATCTGTTGTTACTAAGAACATTAAGTCTTGATGTGAACAGATAATATTTGTTGTTTCTCATCTTTTCTGGCGGCCCAACTTTAAGTCTGGTTCTATCCGAGCAGCAAACTATCGTGACGTCACTCATTGGTTTGTTAACTGCCATTTCGAAGCCTTATGTCTCGCATTTTGGCCGTCACCATTTTGTTGTTTTGGAGATAGGAGGGACCATATTTGGACGAGCTGGAGATGAGTGAGGACCGAGAACCCAAGACAAAAGTTGTAACAAGGAAAATCCAAAGCTCAGTCCCATTCATTCCAGGATCAAAATAACCAGTCAGACAGGGAACAAGCAGAGGGACAGGAGGACAAGGCAAAAGCAAAGTCCAGAAGGCAAAACACACAAAATACCGGGAAGAATGCTGGAAAGACAAGCTTGTGAACAATGACGATCCGGCACAGGAAGTTCAGAGCACACAGACTTTATACACAGGAGTGCACATAGGTGGAAACAATCCAGGCGGGGAAGACAATCACAAAGGTGAGAAGACACGAGGACAGGAAGTAAAGACAATAGAAATGACACAACAGGTCAGTCACCAAAATAACATAGGAAACAAATGTGAAATGATGGAAACACAAAAACACAAACCAATGACAGAGAGGAGTTTTGACACTACGTTTATTTTTTTTTCAGTCTACGGTTCTGTCGAAGGTTTCTTCCTGTTAAAAGGGATTTTTTTTTTTTCCTCCCCAGTGTCACCAAGTGTTCGCTCAAGTAGGAATTATTGGGTTTCTTCCTATGATATTGTAAGGTCTTGACTGGGGGTGCTCAAATTCTTTATTATGAATAGCCAAAAAATAAATCTGGATGGAGGATTGCAGGCTGTAAAAGATTGTTTTTATATGTGAAATTACATTTCCTAAAAATGTAATATTTCAGACAAAACTTACATTCTAAATCTAAAATAAAATCTCAGAATAATTAAGACACTCTTTACTCTGCTTATTGTCAATAACATAAAGCATATCATCCATATACTTTATGTTTGGGAGAATAAGGACAAGCCTGTCATGCCGTAATGTGCCAAAATAAGAAAGTGTGGCCCACGGACGCCAGATTGGGCAGCTCTGAGGCCTGTACTATGAAGCAGGATTTGCAGTTATTGAGGTAACTTCAGGTTTAACTCTGGGCTTTCAGTACTACAAAGGTGGTTCACTTCTTACCGAGATAAATTGCCATGGCGACTTATCCTGTTGGAGCAGGTTATGTTTGAGATGTCAGATCAAAACATCCAAAAGTATCACCTTTTGACCAGTCAATTCCTTTGGAAAATGCCATCACCAATCAAAAAGATGCCGTGAAGCTCGATGTGAGGAGGTCAGAGTGTTCAGAGACCGACAAACCTCTTTGGCTTTCCATGACGATTTTCATGAGACATTTTTTGATTTTATTTCATTGTGTTTTTTACGGATATCATCCTACAACTGACTACAACTAACTGAGGCACTAAAGCCTTCTACTTGTTTTAAGTGTAAGATATGACAGTAAGCCAATTTATCACTTTGAATATGTTTTTATATTTATTTCTGATTTGCTCCCCAGTCTGCTCTAAAGGGTCAGGCTAAAACTGTCATTCATATCATGAGAATGCATCTAACAATAACATTTGATGAAATACACACATGTAATTATAACAAGATCTTCTCATGCCCAAGCGATGGTAAGGTGATATTGTAACCCTTTAAACTTTGGCTGCATATTCATTCAGTCGGCAATTTTTTTGCCAGCAAGTCCTTCCATCATTTGGCAGCTGCAACTGTGCTGCTTTCAGCCTGGATTATGTGTTTAACTATTATCATATCATCATTCAAATATTACAGTTTTCTCATCACGTGTAAAATAAATCGATCTGCTGTCAGCACACTTGTCCATGTTTGTGATTGGTCAGATGCTGCAAACACCACCCCTTTTATGTGAACACGCTAGTAGCTGGATTGGGTTGATTTGTCGAGTTGTTATCGAGTTATGTGTGACCACTTGGCTTGATCTCATGTTAGGTTTAGTTAAGCCAGATAACAGAAAGATATCCTGGGTATGTTGAACCTGCTTTGTGGTACAGGCCTCTGATCTTGACCTTACTAATGCTCTGACTTATGTTATGATTTGGCGCTACATGAATAAAATGGAACTGAATTAATTGCTGTTCTTGTGCCAAAAGTACATTTGTCCATATATTTCAGTGTATTATATTATCATATAATTCATTTATCTTTTTATTCTTGTCAAACTAAAGTATAATTACATTTGCACATTATTTTATGAGACTTGAAAGTCTATACTTTGTGCAACTGTGTGTCACAGGTGTCTAAATGTGTGTGTGTGTATGTGTGTCTCCCAAAATACCACACTCAAGGTCAGGGAGTCACAGAGACCGTATGTTCACTGAGTTTAAGCTCTTCAGGATACTGTGCCAAAGAAGTGAGAGGTGATGGGAGCTGACATCTTATGGTTTTGGTTTGTTGCATTATGAATGTGCATCTCCAAGCGTGAACAAACCAACCAGCACAGATGAGCACACATTAACAGATGCTATCAATGAGACAATCAGAGGACCCCTGATGTGCTGCAGCACGTCTCTGCACCACTGGATGGCACTGCTCCTCCTCGTGCAGCCTCTCATCCTTGCTTCACCTCTCCCTCCCTTCATGTGTAGTCCTTTTCGCTCTCTCTCTCTCTCTCTCTCTCTCTCTC